>NW_027466487.1:4275000-4770000 GCF_050575085.1 Anarhichas minor
TTTGTTTGAGACCGTTGACTTATTTTATTATATTATAAAACGACAACAATCCTCAATCACCCAATGACCCAACAGGACAAACATTTACTGATAGAAATCATGTAATTGGCTTGAAAGCTCCAGAACAGCTGTTGAATTGACCTTGTGGTAAGATGGTTTTCTCAACTGCTGTTTCCAACGTCATGACTTCAAACCCAACATGGATGAGAAGTCCTTAAAATGCCAGAAAAATGGAAGATTGAAGATCAACCAGCTCTTTCTAAATCCATTACAAAAGAAGCTGGTAGTTACTACTGGCTGGTTTCATTTATTAAATTGGGTTGTGAAACGTAAGCAATGTCAGTGGAGCCAGTTAAGACTTAAGTAAAAGGTAAGTCAAGTTCTAGTAGACAGGAAGTCACAGTTTCAGAAAGCCAAACACTAAAATTCAACTTGACTCACAGTAACTGTAAACTTTCTTTTATTTAAATATGCCTACATGTTGAAATGTATGCGTTTCAGAGTTGGTAGTATGATACAGTTTAGAATGAGCGGGATGTATCCGATTAAGCTAAGCTAACAAGCATTTATTTTTTAGGGAATGTAATGTCAAATCTTCCTCAGTTTACATCCATATTAAACTGATATGTTGACCATATCCATCACCTTTTATCTAAAGGAGTCGTGCTATTATTAAGCTACTGATGGCTACTACATGGACCTTTTGTTGAGATTTTTTTTTATCATCAGTACTCCGGTATCACAGGTATGTCAACCTTTCCTCCACAGTCCTGTACAGCTTCCTTTAAATAGAGAAGTACCTAAACAGCAGAGCTGAGGGTGTTACGAGAAGAGAGTATGGCGTGAGAACAGGTTGCAACCTCTCCCTATATTATGTCACATGACACTCACAGTAGATTGCCTTCGATATCATCACAATTCAATTAGACACATTATCCAGTAAGAGTACAAGCCACAATGTAGTGTTAACTTCATTATTGCGCGAGGGGATAGGAAATGGATGAACTGGAGGAAGACGGCTGGTTTTTAAATGATGCACTAGGTACGGAGGAGGAGATGGAGAGAGAGGAAGGAAGGATAAAATCAATGGCTAAAAGTAAAGGATGAGACACTAAAAGGGCAATGAAGAGAGGAAGACAGGTGAGGTATTGGCCTGTAGACTTCTTGCTTTGTCATTGGAAATCAGAGCCGTAGGGCAGGACGCTGTTTGATTTTGTTGTTCTTGTTTTAATCTGTCAGCCAGCGCGCACACACACACACACACACACACACATACATGCCTCCAGTCGGCCACTGAGTATCGGCAGAGAGCTGAGAGGTTATCATGCGTCGTCAGGTGCCAGACGGACTCTTGGTAGCAGGTTTGTCATTTGTAATTAGAGAGTAACGGAGAGCTGGCTTGTTTTCTTCTCTCTCCCTCTCTCTCTCCTATTCTCTGGCTGAAAGCTGTCTCTGGGTATCGACAGACGAGTGACGGGACACACACACACACACACACACTCACACGCATACATGCACTGACACACGTTTGATGGGCCAAGTTTGATTCCATTAAGTGGAGTTTGTCAGTTAGTCAGTGAAGTGTTGGGGTGAATGCTGATGGCCAGACAGCGACTCCCACAGAGCTAAACGGGATCTGAAGCAGCCTGTTCAGACACTCACAACACCGAGGGTGACTGAGCAGTGGCGGGCCTAACTATGATTATTTTATGTCAGTCACATATACACACACACACACACACACACACACACACACACACACTATCTGGTGTTGTATGGCTATGTGGTCACGGTCCATGCGGCTCTGAGTTGTGGTCACGGTTAAAAAGGCTTCCTTCTGGAGGGGGGGGGGGGGTAGAGTCTTAAGACGGTGAGAGGAGGGGGGGGGGGGGAATAAGAGGAGCAGGAGATAATAGGAGAGGGCTAACAGTGGGGGTGGAGGGTTGGGATGGACCAAAGAATGAGTGAAAAGGGGAAGATAGAGGCTGAAGGTGGGTTTTGCGAGTATGAAAGCCTGCGTGCCTCCGTTCCTGTGCCATTGATGTATTCTAATGCTAAGTGTGTAAGACTGGGCCTCGACTGGTCTCTGGGAGCGACGAGCCTTTGATAGGCACAACCAAGCTCTGGGACAGATCCCTCGCATGCCATTCATATGCATATCTATCCGTGTGTGTGTGTGTGTGTGTGTGTGTGTGCATGTACACGGTGGTGTTTTCTTTTTTGCCATTTAAGTAACTGTTTTTAGCCATTTGTACCAGTGGTAGATTGGTCTAATTTCCATATCAATGTGAGAATGTTTTAGGCTTTTTTTTGAGCTAATCCTGAATTACCCCCTATGCTGGTGGATGTTTTTATGATCTGGCATCCTAGGATTGTGTGTGTGTGTGTGTGTGTGTGTGTGAAATAACCATGGTGGGAGCTTGAACATGCAGAGTTTCGTGTGTGGCCGCGGTGTAACGGACCACATCTGATCATGTAATTGGCCATTTGCAGATGAGGGCAAAGTGCAGAAACTCAAAGAGGACTACATCTCACAAGCCTGTTCAGGAGGTGTGTGTGTGTGTGTGTGTGTGCGTGCGTGTGTGTGCGTGCATGTGTGTGTGCAGCATGACCCATGTGTGCCTGTGTGTGAAGGGATGGCGGGCTGTTGTGCGGGTTTCTTTGTTTGCTGTGTGTTCCGGTCCCCAACCGATTACAGCATGAAATTCCACACACATTGTAGAGCAATGGGGAGTCTCACATGTGGACAGGCACACACAAACCAGCACACACACACACACACACAATAACACACCAAAGCGAGAAGTCAGAGAGGGCTGTTAATGACTGTCGGGGACAGAAAGGGAGTGGGACTGTGGCGGTGTCAAGGCTTTGTGACGGATGCTGGTTGTAAAATGCCTTGCTCACAGGTTTATTGTTATGAAAAAAAAAGAAGCGATTAGATTCAGCAAGATTGATGCCATTTCTTCTTTCTTTCTCTCTTTTTCACACACACACACACACACACACACACACACACACACACACACACACACACACGCACACACACACACACGCACACACACACACACACTCCCTGGGTCCTAATCCCTCTCTCAGCCCTGGAGAGTCTCCCCCATCAGTGACCCTCCTTCCACTTGAGCACTTTGGTTTGTTTCTCTCCCTCCCCTTCCTGCTCGGATTTGTTCTTCTACTTCAACCTCCTCTCCTGCCTGTTCATCTCACTTCACCTCCTCTCACCCGCATACTTCACGCGCTGCTGTACGTTTATCTGTGTGCGCGTGAGCGTATATATGTGTTTTTACGAGAGAAGGGCGGGAGAGAGTGTCAAAGAGTGCTCATCTTTATACATTCATTGCCTCTCTTTCTGCTCAAGAATATGATGGATGTTTCAAAACAGAGCAGAGCCTGAATATCAGTGCCAGCCACTGATGTTGCTTTCACCTCCGAGTGTGTGTGTGTGTGTGTGTGTGTGTGCTTAGAGGCACTGGAGGTTATTTGATCTCATTGTGTTGTTGGAGAAGGAGGCTGCTCTCTTGCTTTATGACCGGTGCTGTAGGGAGATATTCAGCTTCACCTGCCTCTCCTCAACAATCCATCATCCCCGAACGCACTCCACTCATCTTATTACTTCCTCTCACACTCTCAGAAAACATTTAAGACTTTCTCTCGCCAGCTCGCACTTACACGCGCCGTAATGTATGCACATATCCTCCAAACTCTCTCCACAGTTTGTCCCGTAAGCCGAGAGAAACAAGCAAACCTGTGTTTCTCGGCATCTGAACGAGTGTGTGTGTGTGTGTATGTGTGTATGTTGTAATTCTCATAGCGTTTCTGCGAGCGATTATAAGCCGATGCAGTGCGAAAGCAATGCGGCGCCTTCGTTAAAATGTTAAGTGTGTGGTAAAGTGAACGGGGACGAGGACTCGGCTAATGACTGTTTTTGTACACTTCATCAGATTTCACAATATTGCCTCGTATCACTCTCTGGCACCATTGCCGCTTAATAGTGTATGTGCGTCTTGATCGTGCTTGTGTGCGTGTACATCTGATCACAAAGTATATTGCTTCGTAGAGCCATTACAGTTTAATAGGCGTAGTGGAAGGCACGGCGCGTTAATGCTCCGGCAACATGAAGTAATGACACAATAAAACAATTAAATATGGTGGAGGAGAATTACTTTTCGAACAAGCTGCACCTAGAAGCAATTTAGTACTGAGACGGAATAAACAGAAAGTACAGATCAGGCTTATTAAGCTCTACCTCTCTCTCTCTCTCTCTCTCTCTCTCTCTCTCTCTCTTTACATTTGCTTCCACATCTCTGTCAGTATGACTATATATCTGCTGATTCACAGACTGACGAACCAAAGAGAAATTCTCCTTGGAATTAAAGAGGGGGGGGGGATTTCTAAGTGATTTTATGCCCGTGTACGTGAGCGTGTTGTAATGCGTTGCTCGAGAACACATCGCAGATTATAAATTGGGGGCTGCAACCATTAACGATCAGTCTGTCGATTTATTTTTCTTAGATTAGTTGTTCAGTCTGTAAGATGTCCAAACATTGTGGGAAAAATGTCCATGACAAATTCTCAGAGCCCAAGGTGACGTCTTCAAATAGATTTGTTTTCCGAAACCTAATGATATTGAATTCACAGTGATGTGAGGTAGCAGGAAGCTAATCTTTAGCTGAGGGCAGTAAACGTGTGGCCTTTTTGTTTGATAAAGGATGAATTGATATGTAGATGGTAGACAGTTTTCTGACAGTTGATTAATTGATCAATCGACCAATCATTACAGCACTATTCAGACGACCTGGAAACCCATCAGCTATCGGTCTGATGATGATTTAGCCTCTGGGGGGCATCGGCCAATATTTTGGGGGTTCCGCTGTCGCCGGCGATATCTGGATCACAGGTAACGGGTGTCCGGGCCAAGACTTCCTCTTCCGTGAACCGCTCATTAGTTTGACTCGCAACTTGAGACGCAAGAATGGAGTTGGAGTTGAGACAAAACGTCTACGGCTTAGAGATATCTGAATAAAAATGCAGATACAAAAATGGTCTTCAGAAGGAAGGTATTGGAGATTGCACTTTGGCCAATGCCTCCAGATTCTGCAGTCATATTAGTATTCAGATCATCTTTTTGTCGTAACAATTCAGTCAATAGTTCAGCAGTGTTGAATACAATTATAATAAAGAATATATCCACATATATTTATAACAATTCATTACTTATTTACAAATGCTGTTTTTTGTTTGTTTCGCGGGTCTTTCAGGGCGGAGCTTACAAGCTCCCCGAGTGTCTGCCCGGCTCGTTCTTGGGTTCTCTGGTTTCCTCCGGCAGTCCGAACTCATGCGTGTTTGCTAAACTGGACGCTGCATATAGCTGTGAATGTGGGCGTCCTGTCCAGGGTGTATCCGGCCTCAATGCATGCTGGGATAGACCGTGCATCCACCGTGCAGTGGAAAAATGTATTTATTTTGTACTTTTCTTATGTTGGTGTCTTCTATTTGCTTGATGGGTTACAAAGTATTTTAATGAGTTTTACTTTGGAGAATGAGTAACTTTGCAATATAAATAGTTATTCATTTGGGTGACTACGTGAAATGAAGTTGTTTTGTGTGTGTGTGTGTGTGTGTGTGTGTCACATGGATCACTGGTCTCTTTAAGCTGACGTACCAGTTACCAACAAGGCAGCAGTTAGCACGACGCCTCTCATCACGGCCAGTCAGTTCCCTTTTGCATGTTTATGTCATTTAGAAAAATGCTAGAACACACCAATGAGCCGCAGTATTTCCAAGGTTAATCTAAATCAGTGAGTGGAGTTGATGTTTAAAAAAAGCCGGTGAGATCTTTTTCCAAAGCGACATCGGGCAAACTAACAAACAGAAGGAGACCAATTAAGGTCAGACCTCCAACCAAATTCGGTGTGGGCGACAGCCATATGTGTGTATCTGTGTTTAAATGCTGATCTGTTTATGTGTTGGTAAGTGTAGGAGTCGGTGTGGCGGTAAATTCTCTGACTCACTGACCAGACTGCGAAACCAACAGGAAATTCTGAGGCGATTTGTCAATTTTTATGTAGGTGTTTGTCTAAGAGTCTCCCTTCTTTTCTTCTTCTTCTTCTTTTTATTTTTTCCCCTCTTCTTCTTCTTCGTCTTCATCTTCTTCCTTTGTCCTATCTCACACTGTCTTTATGTAATCGTCCACTGGGATCTGTTGAGAATTAGAGATCGAAAACCCATTTACAAAGGTTACCCACATAAAGTCAGACTATTTGTCTGCTGTGAAATCGAAACCTTACCATCTGCCGCTCTCTCCCTTTCTCCCTCTTTTCCCGCCCCTCACTCTTAAACTGTCCCTCCCTCAACCTCTCTCTCTCTCTCGGAGGGGTCACAACTCCACAATGGAGGAGCGATGAGAGGAGAGATAAGATGATTGGGAAGAAATGAGGGAATCTGTTAAAGATGGAGGGTTGGACAGAGAGGTCGTTAGTGAGGAATAAAGAGGAGGCCGAGTGTTGAGGTGAAGCCACATTTGATGGAGGATGAAGAGCAAGGCCACATAAAGGCCCTTTTTATTTTATTTTAATTCTCCACGCCATGCAGATGATTTCCATCGTAAAACCCGTTTAAGTGCCACATTTCAAAGTTATGAATTATTTCAAGGACTGGGCAATAACTCAATAAAATAGTTAATGTTACAAAATTCTCGTATTGAGACGTTGCAGTTCTAATGTCAGCATGATGTTTTATTCAATTTCTAAGTGTGAGATATTTATTCAAAATTTTACAGCTGGGTCGAAAAATCGCCACTTATTGAATATACAGTGCAGTATCTTTACTGAGTGTGAAATATGTGCACTAAATAGCATCCAAAAATATCCCCAAAATGGAATGAAATGTAGCGTCCATGGCACCATCAATTCCACAATTGTCACATTTTATGGATGGAAAAAAGCCACCTGTCAGTGATGATACAAAATGATTCGCAATTATCCAAAATCTATATTCAATGCTCACAATAAGTCAACCTATTGAGTGTTTTTTTAAATTTTTATAGAGAGTCATTTATGAACGAACAAGATAGTTATTTCAGACACAACCCAAGATGTAGTTTAAGTAAATCACTCTATGTAGACTCTCAACGCCATTAAGTCAAGTTAATGGTGTTGTATTCATCGCAATATAAGTTGATTCATGTCGCCCACGCCTACATCAGTCAGGCAGCATCATGAAGCAGCCAACTGTCCATTTCTTCTGAGTGTGTGTGGTTGTCATTTGTGGAAGCAAGCACAGCTGAGGATGCAGAACGTGTGCGTTGTTGACATGTTGTCAGGCGATACACAAAGGAGTCACCCGACCCTCACCCTAACCCTAACCCATGCCACGGCACCAACAGGTAGCAGTTATGACCTGTGTAATATTTCCTAGAAAACCAGATGATAGAGCGGAGGAACAATTTACTGTTTGCCAACTGAAAGAGAAGGATGAAGAAGAGATTTCGCTTTTTTAAGCGAGCAAAATATCCGAATAATGTAAGTGTGGATGGAAGCCTGTTTGGCACCAAAACTGTGAGTATCATAGGAGATGATGGGTGGGAGGGGGGGGAGAGTGTGTTATTAAATGATGCGTGTGACCGAAGGGGGGGTTGAGGATTTATGGTGAGAAATAGCATGATGTGAGTGTGAGAAAAGAGAGGAGAGCACGGGATGATGGAAAACAGGATTAGATAGACAACGCCGTGGGGAAGTGGTTTAGGCCTGTAGCGAAGAAGAGAGAGAGAGAGAGAGAGAGAGAGAGAGAGAGAGAGAGAGAGAGATGTATTGGGGAGAGGGGCGAGGCAATGAAGGGAGAGAAAAGCAGAGGACGGAGGCAGAGAGTCAGTGTAACTGTAACGGGGTCTGACACAAAGCTCCGACCTGAGCCGATAGCCCGTCTATTAATATCTCATGCTAATGACTGCCACTCCCCGGCACAGAGTGGCAGAGAGCGTAATCCTTATTCATCAGTTTTTAACTTTTACTTCCTGAATAATGATCCAGATAAAGTCTTTAAATATGGAGGAGAACAGAGCGACCTGCTGAGGGATTTTTTTTAAATGATGCTGGAAGGTTGCTGGTTTGAGTCCCTAGAATGATTGAGTAACCAACGAATGAAAACCACACCACATTATAACAAATTGAAGTTTGGGATTTTCTTGCCGAGAGTTAAGATGAGGAGATTGCTACGACTCTCATAAATGTCCGTTAAATATGAAACTACAGCCAGCGGATGTTAGCTTAGCTTAGCATAAAGACTGGAAGCAGGGGCAAACAGCTAGCCGGCCTGTGTCCGAAGGTAATAAATCCACCTAGCAGCAGCTCTTTAAACAACATGTTAGAGCTGATTTCTTTAATCCGCATACAGTTTGTTATTTTTGGACTTGACCAGGCCGCCCCTTTCCCCCTGTTTACAGTATTTGTTCTCGGCTAAGCTAAATTGAATTCATAGTTAAGCATATTTCCCAAAATATTGAACTATTCTTTGAGTAAAAACACAAGGAGCTGTTCTGGTGGGGCCACGTTGCATCAGGTTCAGGTGAGACAATGGAATCAACTTCTAAGGCCGGGTTTAAGAAATACATCCATGAGTATGAAGGTTTTGATCTGTTTCCAGATGAGGTTGCATTACGCTGAGGGAAAACGCTGAGTCAGGTTCAACGTTTTGCCGGATGACTCTGTGTTGTTCGGCCAGAGACTTCTGCTGTCACACCCCTGCAGTGTGAGATGAATGAGGGGGTTGGATGTTAATGTTGGTCTAAACAGCCTAATGCTCTACTCTCACTTAGCCAACACTGTTTTTATGCCCCTCAGCAAGGCACTTCAAGAGTTTTAGTTTTTTACACATATATTTTCCATTTTTCATCCCTTCATTGTTAATTCTGTTTTAATACGCATAGTTAAAGACATTTTAAGTACTTCTTGCCGTACCTCTCAGGCTCATTAATTCCCATTCAATTACAAACGGCACAGAAATCCCCAGAGACACCAAATTCAGTCAGTGAAGGTAATCAGTCAGTGTGAATGAGAAGCCAATAATTGTGTTTTAAAAGTGTTGCATCAGCACAACACAGCTTCGCAAACAACACGCTCAGGTTGCCTCTTCATAAAAACATACACATTTTGGAGAGCCGTGAATAAACACAACACTGTAAAATCTCTTGCTAACGAGACCTGAAGTTTGTGTTTCACCATTAGTCTTGTGGACCTCAATTGATTACTGGGTCACCGGCTGTGGGAAGGCAAGGATGCATAAATTGTGAATTAAGAAAAAGCAGCTGAATCTTTGTCTCTGTAGATGTGTTCGAGTCTGCCTTCTGGAATAGCATGACCTAATAGACGGGAAACGTTACAGTGAGGAACGAATGAAAAAGTCTCAGTTGCCTCTACATGACCTACATAAGTAAACGTGACGATCTGGCTAATTTGATATCGTTATTCTTAATGCTCGTCATTGGTGCCACCGGGGTCAGATTCCACGCAAAGTCCAATGAAATCTTGCAGGTTCAGCAGAAAAGTCCCTCAGCTCAGACTTGAGCAGGGTCAGGGATCGCAGATCTGGCCTCGCTGCAGCGGCTCCTCCTCTGGCCAGAACTGATGGATAATTGAGAATTATACATTTTGGCGGAGCGCTTCTAATTTAACCTGCGCAGCTTTTCGAGCCTTTGCGGCACTCGGTCAGCAGTCCAGGAAATACACCGACCAATTACATGCGTTGTGAATCATCTCACGTGATGCTGCTCGGCCAATCGGATGTGTGTATTCTGAAACGCATCGTGAGCAGAGTGAGAGTTGCACACAGACACGGGAGAGACGGGGCGAGAGAGAGAGAGAGAGAGAGAGAGAGAGAGAGAGAGAGAGAGAGAGAGAGAGAGAGAGAGAGAGAGAGAGAGAGAGAGAGAGAGAGAGAGAGCAGTGGGAGAAGTAAGCCGGAGAAGCAATTTAAGCCACTACGAGACCAAACATACATCTTTTGAGCAATCCTACCCACTCCAATCTGAACTGAGGGCAAGATGTTTAGCTGTGTAGAGATTGTTTGTTATGAAGTGGACTCAGACCGTTGTGATGTGAAATGGATTTAACAAAAGAGAAGAAATAAGTTCACTCCAGACACACTCTTTCACTTTTCATTTTCATACATTTTTCAAAATCAATTTAATTTAAGATGCAAGCTTTTCAAAAATTCTTTCTTTATTTATGTATTTCTATGTATTATTTATAATCCATCCGGTTAAATTTGAAAACTGAGAATAATTGTTCAAATATAATTGATGTGTACTTTCTTTATTTGATTTGACAGTTACACACATACACGTTATTACTACTACTAGGCTTCTTGAATATATATATATATATATATATATATATATATATATATGGCACTAAATAGTGGAAGTTAGATACTATTGTAATGTTCCAGACCTTTGCACGAGGAGATTTTCTCAATCTGGACCTCTTGTAATTTTAATTGAATACCCCGCCGTATTGCAATGCCAGAATCAACATAAAACGAAAGGTCCTTGTAGTAACTTTAAATCTATAGACAAACCAAAGCACGATGCTTATGACGGTTAATTAGATCTAGATCTTAAAAACAGGCATCTCTGTACTGTTTGTTTCAGAATATTAAAGCTACTCCAATGAAGAGAAGAGACAATATGTTACAGTACACCCCTCTTTCCACACAAATGGGAAGCAATCTGGGCTTCAACATTCAAAAATGTGAAAGTGCTCATGGTCCGTTGAAAAGTTTATTTACCTTCCACCATAACCCAAAATCCGCTGCTTGTCTTTCGTTGCCTGCTTTTTAAGTCCTAGTTTATGCCTCCTTGCTTGCGACCTTTCCTTTTTCCCTTAGTTCCTCCCACTTCCAAAGGCCAGGAAGAGATGTAAGGCTACCAAGTGAGGACGGACGAGTCAGTGCAACACATATTTGTTAAGTGGGATGACATTGCTCAGCCAAGCGTCATTTTACAAATTCCAATTAAAGACAGGATGCAGTTGTGTGCCTCTGGAAAGCTTCCCCCTCCGAGAACCAGTGGAAATGTCCTCGATAACTCCGGGTCTTGATTGATTTTTCAGCTCACCAGCTGGATGCTGGAGTGTGGCGGACGTGAAAATACAAATCTCTATTTCCTCCATCTTCTCTCGCTGTTCAGACGGCCTCACTGTTGCTCTCCATGTCTTCAACATATCACGCCCCTCAAACATGCGACCCGTGACACACACAAAATACGGGTTACGCAAAAGCCTAAACTCACACACTCTTAATGTTTCACAGGCTCTTTATCTGCCCCACTTTTCTCCCTGCACAGTGGTTATGTAAAGACAGGACTAGTGTGTTCTCATTGCTAGCACTTACACTTACACACACACACACACACGCACACATTTCAAACACCATACATATAGTGGCATTGTCACGCCATTGTTAAATGGTCCATTACGCCTTCTGTAATGGACGGTGAGATGTACAGACGACCTCCTATAGGCCCGGTTGCGCGGGGAAGACATGACGACATGACATCACCGCTCCCTCTCTGCCATAAAGAAGCGCACAGAGAGAGAGGGAGGAGTGGAGCGAGTGGGGGATAAAGGGAGGAGAGAGTCAGGTAGTGAGAGAGGAAAATAAACAAGTTGAGAAAGAGAGAGGCGAGAGACAAGGGGCTAATAAAGGGAAAGGCAGAGACATGAAGGCTGACACTGCACATTCACACTCAGCGGGAGGTCCAAAGAGTTGTGCGTTTCTTACACCTCTGAAGTTTCTTTGTCTCATTTAGTGTCTCATAACACAACACTGACGTGTGTGTGTGTGTGTGTGTGTGTGTGAGAGACACTGCTGCTGCATCAACGGGCATGTAAGACCTTTAGAGTCACCAGGGTGGTATAACGCAAACAAATCCTGCTACATATAAATGAACAGCAATCTGTTCCTTGTTACAGCTCGTATGACTCACTGTAACGGAGCATTGCCTCAGACAAAGGGTCACACACACACACACACACACACACGCACACACAGTGTATTAGCCAAGCTGGAAGGTATATGCCGCTGGAAACATCGGTGCAGTCCTCCCCTCTCCGCTTCATTTTCTCCCTGACCTCTCCGACCTCTCGTCTCTTTATCCCTCCCTGACCACCCTCACTCCTTCCCACCATCTCTCGCTCCTTCGTTTCACACGACACACTTCCTCTTCCTCCTTTTTTTCCGCCAATTTCAGCATCGGCATCTTTTTTTTCTCTCATTTTTATTTTTTTAATCTCCGCAGGATAATTTAGCTCAGGGTCTATATTTGCAATCAGCACACAAAGAGATACAACAACAGCGACGTATTGGCATGTGCACACGCAGACACACAACGTAAACAAGGATTTAATTTGTGTGTTTATGCAAAGCCAGCATTTGCTATTCAAACCAGCCGACCACAACCAATTACAACCAATGCAATTACTTTCTACATGCAACATTTGATATCAAGAAAGGGTCTGCTTGGACCTCTCTGAACAATGCTGCGATGCAAACAAGCACATGCGGATGAGTGTGTGTGTGTGTGCGTGTGTGTGTGTGTGTGTGTGTGTGTGTGTGTGTGTGTGTGTGTGTGTGTGTCTGTGTGTCTGTGTGTGTGTTAGCTGACCTGCAGGTTATTCCCTAGTTGGCTCATCGTCATGTCTGATTGGCTGCCTGCCGGTTTCATCACATTGCACCAGAGACAGAAACAGACCTCATGGCCTCTCACCCACAGGTCTCTCTCTCTCTCTCTCTCTCTCTCTCTCTCTCTCTCTCTCTCTCTCTCTCTCTCTCTCTCTCTCTCTCTCTCTCTCCCTCTCCCTCTCTCTCAGTCCGACTGAGCCGAGCTCAGAGCCCGATGTTGGCTGACTTTGGTTTTGTCTGGCAGGCCGAGCTGTAGGGAAGCACTTTGATTGAAGAGACAGAACAAAAGCTCACACTGCCATCTTTGAAGCAGCTGTCCTGCGCATTGGCAGTCTCGCGCGCACACAGATAACACGCACACACGTGCCAGACAAAACCGCTTGGATACACTAACTGACACACACACACACACACATACACACTTGTAGGCATACACGTGAGGACGAGTCAGCCTGCAGGAGCAGTGACACCTGCAAATGTGTATGTAACCTGTCTGCTGCTCACACGTATTCACAAACAATCCTTCCTTTCTCTTACCTGCCCAACGCACACACACACACACACACACACACACACACACACCATCTGTTTGTCAACTCCTCATTAACAGCTAATGTTGTCGTGGGTACTAAAGCTTTAACTTAATTTGCTCCAATTTTAGAAGGTGTTTAGGGCAACAGTCAAATCTCGTGTTCTGTCCCATCGATGGTTCAAAAACCCCAAATATTCGATTTAGAGTTTGGCTGAAAAATGTCTTGTAAGGTTATTCATCAATTATCAAATTGACGGAAAAGCAATCATTGCAGCCCTTGATAGAATAGTGGAAGATGTCATTTTATATCAGAAAAGCAATGCATATATAACATTTTATGGACATTTAATCGAGGATCCATTTATGGATTGGAAAAAGGGATCGTGACAACTCGATACATACCTCGATATTAGTATGCAAGGTTATGATGTGGGGATCACGACACTCAAATAACCTCAACCAATCACTTTACAACGACGGCCTGAACACGTCCGAGCAGAAACGGTGAAGAATACTGGTTGACGGGGAGAAATGGAGAATAGGTGGCAGAGGGAGAGAGAGGAAGCAACACAGATGCCGCCATGAGGGGAGCTGAATGCAGGTGTGACGAAGCATTTAGAATGATTTAACTCTGCCTCTGAGAGACAAACTAAGTTCCAAGCTGCCGCTGCTGTTAGCTCAGCGGCAATGACAAACATTACGGCAAACTAATGGAGGGACGAGCCGGCGGCCGCCGCCTCTGATGCTGCTTCATCTTCTCTCTGAACACCCAACACCAGATTGCTCACAACCTCCACGGCCTCGGACGGGAACGTGCGCTTAAGTAAATCGCCGACCGCACGGGTTCGACAATAAAAGCTCGGGTTTGAATTTCAATCAGCCCGTGACCGGGAGGAGGGATGGAAAGATGGATGCAGGCGGGCAGAAGGAGGACGCTGATGAGAGGAGGAGCGATAGAAGGATGGAGGGAAAGAGGAGAGAGATGAAGGGGGTCAGCCCGGTGAGATAAGGGAGGGCAGGGAATGGAAAATGTGAGTGTGAAAGTGGAAGCAGATGGAGATATTTTACATAGAGGCAGATAGATGGATGACAGGGGGTGCGTCGGGGGGACAGGGCGGAGAGATAATTACTAAGATAGAGAGGGAAGGAAACGACAGGAGAGAAAGAGGGAAAGGGATTACGACTTTACACCACGGTGGATAGATTGGCAGTGGTAGACAGAGAGAGAGAGAGAGGAGACGGGAGGAACAGGTGAAAAATAAAGTGTTTGAAGGGGAGTAAGGACAGTGAGCGAGGGAGAAAGTCCTTGCCAGAGGGGAAGAAAACTGTCAAAAAAGCAAACACTGTTGATTCATTTCTCTCGTTTGTTTTTTTCTGAAATGTTAGTTGAGCCCGTTTGTGTTCTCTCCACACTTACACACATCTGAAAACACACTCACCAACTCATAGGGCATCAATCCTGCACACACACACACACACACACACGCGCTGTCATTCATAAAGGCACAACAACGGCCTCTCAATACATGACTGCGTCTTTTCATATTCCTGAAATTGGCTGAATCAAAGTGCTGTTAACAAGGCAGGGAGTCGGTCTGTCAAAAGAGGTGAGCAGGTGGCACATCTGGTTTCAAAAGAGATATTTTTAAATCTCAAACCCGAAGGCAGAGATATACTGTACCCACACAACGGTCCCTGAATATTCCCGCATTCACATTTTGGGCAGCATGCAGTACACTGGAGCATATACTGGAGCAAACTGGAGGTGTATTGTGTCCCAGAGGAGGACGGTGGTAAACTCTGAGAAATCGAGTTGTGTAGTAGGAGGAGATATTTTGGGCTTCCGGGGGGAACGAGTCCTTTTTCATTTTGTACATTGGAAATGTTAGCTGACTAGCAGCTTGGGTGGGCTTCAAACTGTCCTGGGTGAATCATCAGTGCAGAGATGAGCAACTAAGTTAGGAAATATACATCTGGTCAAACGTACAAGCCTTTTGTACATAAATCGCCAGGAGATAAACATCAACATCTGCAAAGCGCATTTATTTTTCAGTTGGTTATTTGGCTGTTTGTGAATAAACACAAATGGTCCGAAGGTTGAATTCATGTGAATTACAGTAGGGGGAAATTCCCCTCGCTTTCTGTCCAAACACACCTTTAGGCCTACATTCAGCAGTTTACTTCTACATCCTGGATGAATTTGGCTTCGTGGTGCAGCATTTTGTTGCAACATGTTCTGACTACATGCCTCTGACTGGCTTTTTCTCCATAGCAACAGCAGTAGAGGCTCATGGGTACTGTTGTATTTAAGGCCGTACCAAATTGTTGATAAAAATAACACAATATCTCAGCTGTCGGCCATGATGACATAAACACATACGGTCGTTAAGTTACCCAGGGCACTCTGTGTATAGGAAATGGGAATTGGCAGCGGCATACTTCGCCGTCCAACTTTGCACCTCTACACATAAAGAAGTAAATTATTACACCCGCAGGTAGAGCTCGGCAACAGAGATTGGATTTCTTCAACTTCTGCCCTCTGCTGTGAAGGTGAAAACAAGGTGGCAGTTGTAAAACCGTGGAAAGCACATTCTGTCCAACTCCCATTCTCGCCTCATTCTTCCAAATACAATGAGAGCTTTTCACCAACCGGAATGGGCTTTTTAGACCACAGTGTTGAACCAACAAGAGAGCAGTGCCCCATTAGCAGATTGATGTTGGCCGCACCTGGGCAGACAAGTTTTAGGGGAAGTGGGGATGGAGGGATGAGGAAGGAAGGGCTGACGGAGTAAAGAGATTAGATAAAGGCAAAGCCCGTCTTGTAGCTGTCCTGTTTGCGTGTGCTCCCGTCTCTGTCTGCATGGATGATAGAATATGACGCTGACTTAGTGTCAGACTCCTCGCTGACACATACTGTAGTTAGAAAGAGATTAGAGAGATGTGAGAGAAGGGAGGGGGGGGAGATGAAAGAGGACAGATGCCTCACCCAGTGGAAGTCTTTGTTTATGTTCTTTTTTTTTCTGTAAAATGTGAGTGAATGAGAATTTACTCTCTTCCTGAGTCGATCTGTTTTTGTTCCTCATCACCGCCCACTTCTTTTTCATCTCTCGCCTTCTCTCTTTGTCCTTTTCCTTCATCCCTTCCTCTGTTCTGCCACTCTGTTAACAGTTTCCCTAACTTCGCTCTGTATAAGTGCATTTTGCAAACTGGCCATCAGTTGGGCCTTTTCTGATTTACTGTCACAGTGACTTTGACTTCCCTCTCTCTTTCTCTCTTTCTCCCTCTCTCTTTCTCTTTCACTCTCTCTCTCTCTCTCTTTCTCTTTCGCTCTCTCTCTCTCTCTTTATCTCTCTCTTTCTCTTTCTCTCTCTCTCTCTCTCTCTCTCTCTTTCTCTCTCTCTTTCTCTCGCTCTCTCTTTCGCTCTCTCTTTCGCTCTCTCTTTCGCTCTCTCTTTCGCTCTCTCTTTCGCTCTCTCGCTCTCTCTTTCGCTCTCTCTTTCACTCTCTCTTTCACTCTCTCGCTCTCTCTTTCGCTCTCTCTTTTGCTCTCTCTTTCGCTCTCTCTTTCACTCTCTCTTTCACTCTCTCGCTCTCTCTTTCGCTCTCTCTTTCGCTCTCTCTTTCACTCTCTCGCTCTCTCTTTCGCTCTCTCTTTCGCTCTCTCGCTCTCGCTCTCTCTCTCGCTCTCTCTTTCGCTGTCTCTTTCGCTCTCTCTTTCGCTCTCTCTCTCGCTCTCTCTCTCGCTCTCTCTTTCGCTCTCTCTTTCGCTCTCTCTTTCACTCTCTCGCTCTCTCTTTCGCTCTCTCTTTCGCTCTCTCTTTCGCTCTCTCTTTCACTCTCTCTTTCACTCTCTCGCTCTCTCTTTCGCTCTCTCTTTCGCTCTCTCTTTCACTCTCTCGCTCTCTCTCTCGCTCTCTCTTTCGCTCTCTCTCTCGCTCTCTCTTTCGCTCTCTCTTTCGCTCTCTCGTTCACTCTCTGTCACTCTTTCCTTGTGAGTCTCATATTACCTTTTTATTCCCTGCAGAGTAGGACCAGAGAGTCTGATAGTGACAGAGCCATGGTAAAGAAAATATAGACTGAGTGACAGCTTGGAGGGGTGGCACGTGTGTGTGTGTGTGTGTGTGTGTGTGTGTGTGTGTGTGCTAGACAGAGAGGGGAACAAAGACATATGTTCATGTTTTTCTATGCGGAAACTGTTTTCCAGTGCTATTATGTGACAGCTGCTTGTAAAGTATTTCGATTAAGACTAGAAATGTGAAGTGGGCAAACGTACACAAATGTTAAATATCCTCTTTCCGAAATGTGCATTTGCGTGTGTGTGTCCGTTCGAGTGCGCGCATGCCTTTTGCCTGTTACTGCGTGTGCTCTGTCAGCAGAAAGTTGGCAGTGAAACTGATAAACCATTATGCACAACGTGGGAGTGCATGTTTATGTGCCATTTTGTGTGTTGGTGTGTGTGCGAGCCAGCCTGTGTGTGTTAGGTTTAATGATCTTTTTTTGATGGTCTGGTGTAGCGGATATTGAGATGGATGGTCCATATGCTCTTTATGGTCCATGCATATTTCATATTCCAGCAGCAAAGCAGAGCAGAGCAGGCATTGCTTATATGGCCAGGATGTTGCACTGGGACGTGGGCTGACTTTATGAGAGCTCATATACACATCCCACTGCTTTGTCCCCTTTGAATAAACGCCCAAGTAAAGAATAAATACAACACACTTCATAACACTTCCAGAAAGACGCCTACAAATCCATAAACCTTAATGTCGCACATGGAATGTCTGATCTTAAATGGACCCGTGTGGCCTCCCGCTGTCTGATTCACTGGTGCATGTCAGGACAGTTAAAGTAATAACCTGCGGTATCTTTATATGAATAAATATTAACTTTGTTACTTTCCATTCCCATCTAGAAAAACACAATAGTGATTCACCCGATACATTTTTCATTTCCTGTTTTTTCCTGGAGAGACACCCCTAGGAAGTGATGCCTATTATGCTGCCGGCAGCAGCAGCAGTTTGTTGTGGAATAAACAGATGAAGAGCTCAATAGTCTGAATGAGAATATAAAAAGTGAAACCTCATCAAAAAGCCCACCGCAGTCTTTCATATTTTGCTGCAATATTTCAGTGAAGGGATAATGTTTATTGATCAGTTAGCTGTTGCCCAAATAATAAAAAGAAAATGAAGGCGTGTGTGGCTTACCTCTGAGATTAAAGCAGTAAGTCACAGTTGAAGCTGCAGCGTGCGCACAGACACATGCTGTACCTCCACACGCGATATTTGTTTTAGCACGAGGGAATTGCTTTGTGAAGTCCATAAAGCACTTTGTTAGAGGTGATTTGTCACCCTTCCCCTGACTCATTTCACAAATTCATTGAACCACTTAGGATGTGGACATCAAGTGTATGTCATTGTGTTCAACTTTTAAACATGAAAAACTGAGACGCATTATTTCTGATCATATGCCTGAGCATCACGGACGTGTATCCCTACACGAGCACACGTGCACAAGGTCCACATGAATGCGCATTTTGCTGACTGTCTTATGATGATTGACAGGTTGCCACCACATGGAGAGGCTTATTGACTTCATGAGAGAGAGAGAGAGAGAGAGAGAGAGAGAGAGAGAGAGAGAGAGAGAGGCAGGGACGACAGATTGACAGGCCAGTAGAGGAAGACAGAAAGGGAGGGAGAAGTGTCGGAGGAGGAGGAGAAGTGAGAGGACGTCAAAAAGATTGAACCTGAAATGAAAAATTGAACCAGAGACGGATGGAAGGACACTGATAAGGATGGAGAGACAGAGGAGGAGAGTAGGGCAGATTGTGGGGGAGGAAGAGAGAGAGAGAGAGACAGGGGAGGCGGATGTTCCACTGATAGACTGTCGAGTCTGACAGAGTCTGCTCATGTTCAGTGGAGAGAGTCAGCCACATCATGAAGTACTGACACCCACAAACACACACGGATACACAAGCTCGTGGAATCAACAGGATTTAAAGCCTAATGTGCGTAAACAGGTTTCCCTCAAAACCACAGCTCCTTTTACCTCCTTCTGAGTATGCCGGGATCCAGCATGTGTTCTGTTGTCGCCTACAGCCTCGAGCTGCAACACGTTTCTTCCCAAATGATTCCATTTTCATCATTATCCCGCTCCATTTCCATGTTTTATTGTTTCTGTCGACTTTCACGGGTAATTGCAGAGCCGTCCGTTTCTGAAAAGGTAATTTACTGGAGTGTAAGGGAGATATCATGCAGCAGGCTGACTCTGGTCACATCTCTCTGGCCTGGTTAGGAGGAATACGTGAAGATAGCGGGGCACACACGCACACATACACACACACACACACGGCTATTTAGCGATACACTGCACAAACTGAAAAGTTTCAGTTTCCACTCTGAGTCCATCACTTGTAAGCCTCTTGTTTGCAGAGTTAAAATCTGGCATTGATAGATTTTTGGCTCATTCATCACCCAACAGAATCTTTTTGTTTCTCTTATCACTTTGGCCCGTGCTCCGTGGAAGGTCTTAGCACCGAAACATCCGAGCTGTGGCAGTCTTTCATGTTCTGCTTTGATGAAGAATAAAAATAGAAAAACTCTCGCGCTGAAGTGAGGCTGAACATTGTTGTTTTTTTGGAGTGCAGGCTGTTTTTTTTTTTTCTCCCTTCTCCTTTTCATTGTTTCACTCCATTGATTCCATGCAGCAGAATTATTCTCCTAAATGGGTAATTGAGCACACATTGCTTAGATTAGCATTGTAACTCAATCTGCATGCTTAAGTCTCGGGCCTTTGTGACCTCGTATATATGTGAAAACATTCAATTAATTCTCCATGTCACATTACATTAATGGAACATCCATAATGCAGGAAATGTTTAAGCTCAATGTCATCTTCTATCTGACAAGAATACCCAGATGCTTACGGTCAAACACTTACGGTCTTCCTGCTGGTGCCTGCTTGTCCTACCAAGTCTGCTATTTATCTCGCGGTGCCTTTTGTGTCCGTTTGGATGTGTTTATCCGTCTGTCCGACCCTGAGAGTAACAGAGCTTCTATTTGCCCTTAAAACCCATGTGTGCGTGCTCCGTGTCTGCTCCGTGTCTGCAGTGTGTATTATCTATTCCTGAGCAATTATTAAGCAATTATTATCTATTCCTGACGGATGAATTTGAAGTAGTTACAACTTGTCATTGTATGTTGTTCCCTCTATAACATCCACATGCAGTCACACAGCCCTGCCAGGCTAACTGGTCGTACAGTACATGACCAATCCACATTTTGCCTGTAGCCCTTAGTAACCCCCCCCCGTCTGCTTTTATCCTTAACTCTTTGTTCCTTTTGCAGCCAACCTGAGATGCAACAAAACAAAAATCTCCCCCTGAAAATGGTGTGGAACAGAATTTGCCACAGTAATAGCTGATGATTTGTGATAATGTTGAATGGCAATAAGTGGCACTTAATTAGCCATTAGAGAGACAGAGGGGAGATGGTGGATAAAGAGAGGATGGATGGGGTTTCACACAAAGCAATGAACCCCTGTAGCCCACTTTTTTTTTTTTTGCGACAATAGCTCCACAGCGAGGGCTTCTTCTGTCGTCATGGAGACTAATGTTGAAAGCCAGCTGTGGTTTTGTCTTGGTTGCCCATTAGGCTGGAGCTCAGTTGGCACTCCTCTCTGTCTCGCTTTTCTTTCTGGCTTCGCCTCCTTGGACTCACAATGGAGAAAATATCCTCTCCGTGTTAAACTTGTCTGTAATATCCAACACGGGTCATCGGCAGCACGTTTGAAGTGCTTGATGGAGGATTTCTTTCCCTTTTTCTTATACCAGCCTAGTCGGCCATGCACAAACAGACAAGCTGATACCCGTTATATGGTCGACCCCACCCCACCTTGCAGTTCAAGTAGGTTAAAACAAGTGCAAGCAGGTGAAAAATGATTTGCAAATAGCATCTGACCCAGGTGCGCTTGATGGATGGCACTACTTCCCGTTCCACATTGTCCTTCTGTCTGGCAGGCCCTGTTTCCTGCCCCCGGATCTCTTATTAACGTGGCTCAGGAGGGGAATCTGAGTAATGTTGTTGTTGTTGTCGAGAGCGGTTTATCCCAGCGCTGGAGCTCTTTTCCCCGCAGCCCTGATATTCAAGCCTCCAGACCCCGACCCAAACATATCAGTCAGCGGGACACGGGGGCCATGTGACTCGGCCAGGAAGTGGGCTGCGGCAGGCGGGGAGAATGATGGTTATGCAGCACATTGATCAGGTTTCACAGGACACTGCCAGGTTATCAATCTGTAGGACTGTACACACAGGCGTGCGTGTGTGTGTGTGTGTGTGTGTGGTTTTTGTGTGTTTTTTTTGCCCGTGCAGGGTCAGGACTAGTGTTGTGTGTTTGGGGCAGTGAATGCAGTGAATCAATAGCTGGGTCAGAGGGTAATGTCTCACTGAGTGCTGAGTCTATACACAGCCATCAGACAGGATCACTATCAATCATGGGAGAGCTTAGGGAACATACACTCTCTTTCTCTTCTCTGTGTGTCTCTTTGCCTCTGCTGGCCCGGTGTCTGATGGGATCACTATTGCTCATGTAAGGGCTTTGGGAACAGAGAGCACGGGAGATGTGGGGAAACAGAGAGACAGAGCGGCCCGGGATTGACGGGCGCAAAGCGATAGAATAAGAGGCGGAGATTGGTTAGTATCGCCAGATACGTGTTGAATGACATTTGAGAGGTAGAAGAAGCCCTTAAAGTGAGGAAACCCTTTGGAGCGTAAAATAGGCTGGGCGGGGGTGGTCGTGAAATGGAAGACGAATTAAAGTTGAGAGCAAAATCGATGAACACGCAAATTAAGGTAAAGACCACAAGTCTCGGTCTCATTCAAAGGTTAAACAACATTTTTCTTAATCAAAGTAGTACACTGTCTTTCCTCCTCATCCTTCGTTCATCGGCCCACGCCTCTGATCTCCTCTTCCTCTTGCTTTTGTCCGTGTCTCCGCATTCCCGCACGCGTGTCGGGCCTCGGCGTTCAGCCATCTGTTGTTTCATGCACTCGTTCATTTTAATTTCTTCGCATCCATCCATCTGTGTCACGCGTGTTCGGACGAAACAAAGCATGCACGATTGATTGCAAAAAGAAAAACCATGCATGTGCGGGTAGAACATGCTCGTCGAACACACTACGGGGTTAGGGGAGTGTGTCTGTCGAACAAGGCTCTGCGTGAAAAGCGAGACAGCTCAGTTCAAAGGGCTAATAACGCCTGCCATTAGGTTTTGTGCTGCCGGAGCACTCCCTCTCTCACCACATAGTCTATATCCACAGGGTGAGAGAGGACGGGAGGACGAGAGAGGGAGAGGATGATGGATGACGATGATGAGGAAGGAGGGGAAAGAGAAAGAGTGCTTAAGAGCTCGAGAGAAGTGAGACAAGAGCAGAAGAATGGAACAAACGAGGCAGAAGATGGAAGAAAAGGGTGGAAATAAAGAGAAAGTGATTCGGAGAATGCTGCTCGTGTTACGGGATCATGTCAGTGCTGCGTGTGAGGCCGCTTGGCAAGAAACCCTGTTAGCTGCAATACTTTGATCAATTAACAATGATGAACCATTGCTCTGCAGGGCAGGGCTCTCTGTGTGTGTGTGTGTGTGCGTGTGTGTGTGTGTGTGTGTGTGTGTGTGTGTGTGTACGTAGCAGCCTTGAGAGAAGGCAGCATATTCCTGTTGGACACACTAGACAGGTATTGATTTCTATGGGGAGAATTTAGAACCTACTCAACCACTACACCCTATCAGACACACACACACACCCTCAGACGCCCACACACACACACACACACACACACACACACACACACACCTAAAGGCATGTTCCTCCAGTGGTTTAGGGAGATGTGATGGAAAAGAAGCACAGGCTGATAAAAGAGAATGATGGTATTCTGATACGCCAGCAGTCAAACATGTCAATATCTTCAATGTCAACAAATATTGAAGTAGATGGCATCCCTGAGATTCATGTACACAAGTTCTTTTTTTTTTTCAAAACACTCTTATCTGCATGCTTCCTCTCAGGCAAAAGCCAAACTTGAGACAGAAACAGAGAAAGGGAGAACAAAATGGAGGTAAAGGAGGCAAAAGAGCGAGCCAGAGCAGAGGGAGCGGGAGGAGGATTCAGCGGGAAGGACTCCTGCCTGTGTTCGATGAGGGCCTCATTGATGCTGCAGATCCCTGGGAGTCTCCTTTCAGTGGGGGAGCCATTCAATTATCCCTATCGCTATCCACTGGCTGATTGGAGTCCTCCCGCAAACAATGTTAGCATCTCTGTACCGGACTGAGATGGGATTAAGACTCCTGGCCTCGGGAAGCAGAGTGACTTTTAAGTCCTGATTGGCAATCATTTGTAACACTGCTAGACACGTTTTAATCCAGCCCAACCTTGTACCCATCAGCAGTGTCTCCTTTGATTTCTTTAACCTTAAATTTACCTTGGCATGCATGCATGTTTTTGTTTTTTTTTGGCAGTTGCACACACTTACATCCCCCGCCGCAACGCAATCAGCCACCCGCGGTTTCCTACTTTTGATCGTTGAGCACTTCGTAGTTGGATGGAATAAATAAATGTGTGTCCGTGTACCCTGAATAGGATGTCCTCAGATATTCCATGCTAACGTGTTAGCCTTCTCTGTGCTAATGATTGTCGGCACCATAGCATCATGAGAACAGTAATTGAGAAGCTCAAGCGTCTCAACTCACAATCGCCGACCCGTCATCCCCAAAGCGTTTGTGTAAAATGTGCTTAAATAAGTAACACTTGCCACCTGTGAATACGGGTGAGCTTCTATCCTCGACCTTTCTGATCGGTTAAGACCATTCAAACAACAGGTGAATATTGTTTACATAGAATCACAGATTGACCACCCTCATGTTGAATAACAGAGAGAATAATCTACGGGGCACGAATGGAGGATTTTGGCGTCCCCTTTGCTTATGCGGCATATTGACCGATGAGCTATTGTTGCAAAGACACGGTACATGTGTGTTCAGTGTAAAGCCATGCTATGACTTTGTCCCGGTTGAAGGGGAAAACTACACTTAAATCCCCTTTCCTCTGTCATCTTACCAACAGAGAACCGCGGAGTAAGCTGGTCCTCCAAGCACTTGTTACAAAAAGGAATGATTGCTCTTACTGTCAAAGTGTTTTATTGATGTACGGCGCTCCAACAGGCCGGCCGGATAATAGCCAGGCAGAGGGTAACTCTGTGGCATTATATTGCCCATGACTGATTTATATAAGCAACATACTCTCTCCCTCTCTCTCTCTCTCTCTCTCTCACACATTCTCTGATGTGATTTTATACAATAGTGACATTGATCCAGGCCCACTTTGATCTCGCTCTTAGCCGTTGCTCCCTCCCGCTATCACCCTCTCGCTCCCTGTTGGCCAGACTCTGCCGCTTTTAACCCCGACTACCCCTCATCTCATCCTCTAAACCTTCCCATCTTTCTCTCCATCCTTCCATCGCTCCATCCCTCTGGTGGATCTGTAGATATACTGTATATATATTTAGTGCTATCGGCTTCGACTAACCAGGTGTCACGTACTACGGAGGGAATTAGTGGTGATCCAATACAAAATGAAAGCGAGGCATCCGGAGAGAGCAGAAGAAAGCAACACATCGTGACATTTCATAAGCTACTCCACCTCTTACTTTCTGTATCGCTGTGTCTCTCCATCTGTCTTCACTTGGAATTTTCAGGGAGCATTACAATCCAATAAACTCCGATACAATAAAAAGGGAATAAAAAAAACAAATGCGGCGGCACAGTTTGGGATAGAATGAGCATCATGATTTTTCTGAAAAACAGTTATTTTGAAAATATGATTTATTGCGTTCTCTTTTGACCTGAAGCAGCCTGAAGGAATAGTATATTATGAATATATGATTGTGACTGGTATGGGGCCGTCACACACACTTTGCATTCAAGAAAGAGCACATTGCCAACAAACAGTTTATATCCAACAAACTTCACTTACATGACGCACATAACCTAAATCACAGCACGGTCGCTTCCTGTTCAAGACATTTTCTTTTCATTATTTTGAAAAGTCTTTCTAATATAAATTAGATTTTATTTAATTGAATGACATAAGCAGGAGCTACAGTGTTAGAAACACCTAACCATGCAGCCTAATACCATTCAGTCCAATAACACAACACCACAAACATCAGCCTCAAAAACACATCGACATTCAAAATGTACAGTAAAATACAGGTCGGTATTGAGTTGGTTCTAGTTGGCCACTAACCAATACCAGTGTTTAACATCTGTCTATCTCACTGTGTGGTGTGGAGCTCATTGGGAACATTCTTCTAAATGTAAATGCATTTGTTTATCGTCGCACAATTGTACACAGTGAATTTAACCCATGTTAGTATGAGGAGCAGTGGGTCACCTGGAGAGCAGTTAGAGGGCCTCCTCAGCAGTGCCCATGAGGCCAACTGGCATTCCTCCAGCTTCTATTCTGCTCTCCATACGTGGTCCACGCGGGGACTTGAGTCGACGACCCCCCCCGGTTCCCAAGCTGTGGATTGGTCACAACTGACCGATGCGTGATCTAAAAGATCAGTATCAGTGCCAGAGTGTAAAAAAGAAGGGTGCACAAAGTCAGCCCAAGACAGTTGTATTGAACTGCATCATGTTTGTGCATGTAATGTATCACTGTATTCAGTGCACACAAATGAAACAGCAGAGGTATGATTAAATATCATGTTTCTAATACCTTTAATCTTCTAAAGCATCCTCTCTTCAACACAATCTGCCTCTTCAGTCGTCTATCTTCTGCTTATCCACAGCCTGAAACTGAAGCGTCATGTGTTCTGAGACAGATTACTGTAACGTTCAAGGATTCTCCTCCTCCTTTTACACGATATTGGAGTGGCTTTTAAAACACACTTCTGTTAAATCATCCCTTTTTTATTGTATGTGTGTGTGTACATGTGTGTGTGTGTCAGAAACACAAAGATGTCACTACATCAAATGTAAAAGGTTGGCAGGTGAGATGCTTTGGTGTCACATAGAAATGCACACACAAACCAAAGCAGGCGCACATTTATACACACACACACATACACACACACACACACACACACACACACATACACAGTGGGAATCCTAAAGACAGCTTTTATCTTAGAGAAGTGATTTACTTTCAGATTACTCAAGATGTTCGAGTTGCCCTCCTCCTCATTTTTCTCTCTTTCTTTCTGCCATCATCCCTTCATCTCAGAGAACTCGCTTTTCTTTGGTAGCGTAAAACTCTCCAACCGCCTCCTTTTTTTTTTCTGTCCCCTCCGTTCTGGCTCTTTCTGCTCTTTTACTAAATTTGCATTCACTCCTCCCTGCTGGAACTAAACTCATCCCTCACTTGTGTTCTTTCTCTCTCTCTCTCTCTCTCTCTCTCTCTCTCTCTCTCTCTCTCTCTTTCTCTGTCTTTGCATTCACTATAAATATAGTTCCCTTGAAGCATTTTACACTTTTTTTTCTACCACTAATACCCTCTGTAGGCTAGTAAATGATGTAATGAGAAAAAGTGATGCGAGGAGAGGAGAGGAGAGGAGAGGAGAGGAGAGGAGGAAGAGAGCAAAGGATGAATGTTGAACAATTAATCTTCCCTTTATGTCAGTCTGAAAGAAAGGGATGAGGGGAACAGAGAGCAAGGGGAGAAAGACAAATTCAGGAAATGATTTGAAGAGAGCGGTAAGAAGTGATGGAGAGAGGGAGACATTGGGAACAGTGTTTCGATCTTCATTTAATAATTGAATAATAATCCCCCTTGAGACATGACCTAGAACTAGCAGAGAGGGGGAGAGGCAGCATCCGGCTGAGGACGACACACTGCTGCCCCCTTGTGATTTCACTACGACACCGCTATAACGTCCAAGTGTGTGTGTGTGGTGTGTGTGAGTGTGGTAGCGCGCACAAGCTCATCGGCGTGTGTATGATTTACAACTGCAACGTGTCTCTGTCACACAGATATGAGCCTGTGTCTGTGATGGGGAGAAAAAAGAGGGCTTTTGGACGTCAGGAAAGAATCTATTTCACTTTGTCACACATCTGTGTCTGGGAGTGTGTGTGTGTGTGTGTGTGCGTGTAGATAACACGCACACACACTCCCAGACACAGATTCAGACCTTATCTTCCTGTCAAGCCGAGTCTTTTTTGGGGTTGACGCTGATATATGAGCTTTTCGGGGGGTGGGGGGGGCAGGGGGAACACGGCCAGGACGTTGACGGCTGATGCGAAGCGCAACGTTGCGCTCAGGTTGATGTACGAGCGCTGGGGTTAGGGGACAACGCTGCGCTGACACCAGGAGAAGGAGCTGTGGCCCTGGGGCCTTCAGTCCATACTGAAGAGCCAGCTCCGCATTCTCCGCATGCAGCAGCCTTTCAGCCACAGCACACACACACACACACACACACCTGCTTTCGGTTATTAATAACTCAATAACTCTCAAACAAAGATTCGTTTGACCCATGGGTGAACATTCAAGCTGAAATGCAGCGTACCGTACAATGATGTGAGGGGTGACCCACACAATGTTTGTATTTACACACAGAATTGGAAATTAGAGCCAGTTGAAAGCATTCCTGTTAAATGTGAAACTTCATGCTAACTTTTGATAAAATACGACAAATACTGTAGCCACATTGCGTGTGTGTGTGTGTGTGTGTGTGTGTGTGCCCGAGAGTGTGCCATTGGAGATTCAAATATTAGTGGTATTATTTAGTATAAAATATTGTGTATAATATGCTTGTAGTACTTACGAAGTGTATTTTTTCCTGTGTGTTGTATGTTAATTACTTTATTTATTGTGTGTGTTTGCTAAGCGCTGCATTCAATGCATGAATTTCACTTTATAAATAGCATTTATTGATGAAGCACAAGGTTGAAAACGTTCCATTCGTTTCTTTCCTTCTGGAATTCTAGAAAACATTTTGTGATTTTGTGACGCTAGTTCATTTTAAATTGCCTGTTGTCGAAATGAAACACCTTTAATTAGGATAATTGTAATGAAAATGTGTATTCTGCAGTTTTGTTATTATGCTTATTTGAATGTTTTAATTGGTCTAATAATAATATGAATATGATATGATACGTGTATTCTGCAGCTCTGTGATTATTCTGACTGTTTGCGCTCTCTTTCTCTCCGTGTCCAGTCTGCGTAGGGAGGGCTACACAATGCAGGTGAACGTCAACGACTACCTGGACATCTACTGCCCTCACTACAACGACAGCCAGCGCATGGTGGGCACCGGCGAGCAGTACATCCTCTACATGGTCAGTAATCGTGGGTACAGGAACTGCGACCCCCAGCTGGGCTTCAAGAGGTGGGAGTGTAACCGGCCCCACGCCCCCCACGCGCCCATCAAGTTCTCGGAGAAGTTCCAGCGCTACAGCGCCTTCTCGCTGGGCTACGAGTTCCACGTTGGACAGGAGTACTACTACATCTGTGAGTGGGCTCGATCCAATATCATGTCACTAGTGTCCTCGAAATATAAATGAAAATACTGTAATTTATAGTAAAAGCTTGTGAGGCTAGAGCAGGTTGTTCTTTTATTGTGAAGGGGATTGGATGATTAACTCAGTCACACCGTCCTCGGGGTAATTTCAGCAGAACAGATTGCTGTTTCACATCTGATCATATCACTCTCCCGTCAAGCCAGGCTCATCCATTTTGTTGATCGCTAATCAAATTAACTCACAACACCTTGCGCCAAATACCACACTGTATAAATAATCAACTTTTAGCTTGTTATGAAACAATTTAAAATGAAATGTTTCAGCCCAGGAATACATTTATTTAACCCACATTACTTGATGTCTCCAGACGAGATATGATGTGTCAACCAAACATTTCAAAGTCTTGTCTTGCTATCCACACTCTGTATTTTTTACTATCTGCCACATTTAGTAACCTGCACTGAGACCACTTGGTAAGCCTTCCACAGTGCCTGTTTGAGGTAGGAGGGCGCCACTAGAGCTGAATGCGTTTGCCTCGTCACATAAAGAGCGCTCGTTTATTTCCCTCTGCAGTAATATGTAGCTTACAATACACTTCAAGACTGACTATCTTTAGTAAACACAGCTGTAAGTCACATACAGTGACTGCATAATGATAGCTTGTGTGCTCCATTGCCTACTGGGAGAGTAAGAAATAACTTAAGTTTAGGGGTGCACATAACGTTTTATGTTTTGCGTAAAATTGAATGTTAACTGCGTTTAATGTGGAACATTTCTGGCGGGCTGTAATCTGCTTCATGAGGTCAGTATGGATCGGTGCATTACTTTTGATCTGGTGTTCACATTTGAAGCGGCAAAAACCCAACGTTGGTCAGTTATTATTTTGGAAATACCCCATAATTGAAAACATGAAACGTACGTGAAGGCACATGTTGATCTATTGTGCGTTTCATGTTGTTACAGCCACGCCCACCCATCACCACGGCCGCAGCTGTCTGAGACTACGAGTGCACGTCTGCTGCTCCACAGGTGAGTCTTTTACTTTGTGTGCGTGTGCGTGTGTGCGTGTGCGTGTGTGTGTGTGTGTGTGTGTGTGTGTGTGCGTGTGTGTGTGTGTGTGTGTGTGTGTGTGTGTGTGTGCGTGTGCGATCGTGCGTGGTGTTTGACGTGTAATGCAATGCTTGGACCTGTTTGAATACTGTACCTGCACCCATATGGCCACTCTACCCATCTGGCAGGCTCCGGGCTCCCCACGAATCCTCCCCCCCCCCCCCACACACACACACACTAACACACATTACTCACACACACACACACACACACACACCTGCTGCATACAGATGCATACATAATCTAAATACAGTCTAAATCAGTCGGAGCTATTAATACTCCCCTGCAGCATTTTCACACACAGCACAGATCCCCCTTGCTCCTGTTGTCTCTTCTTTCTCTTCCTGCTCTTCCTCAGCAGCAGCAGCAGAGAGGAGCAGCTCCAGCTTTGAAGGCCCTCACCCCCGCCTCCCTTCTCTCCTCTCCTCCGCTCGACTCCCTCTTTCCCCCCTCCTCCCTCGCTCCCTGTCAGAATCAATTTATTGCTGTGTGCTGTCAGTGGGTGGCTATGTATATGTAGTGTTAACCTCTCTCGCTCACTCTCCTGCCTTCCTTCAATCTCTCAACCCTCTCTCCCTCACTCACACACACACACACACACACACACACACACAGACTTTGATCCCTGGCCTGTCCAGTCCTTTTAACTTCCACAGCCCTGTAGTATTAACCTCTCCTCCCTCTCACCCCCCTCCTCGCTCTCCTTCCCTTTTCAAACACTGCCTCTCTTCAGTTTGATCTGCCTCCCCTCAGCTTCCCTCTTCTCTCGCTCTCTCTCAGGGATGCTGCTGGTGATGTTGTGGCTTGTCAGCCTGTCTAGGGGAATTTTTTAACCCCTTGCGCCCTTGCCTTGCCGCTCTCTTGCATGTCTCTCTCAGGGTGTCAAGTTAAATCGAATGTCGCATTTCCACTGCCTGGCCTGCCACGGTTCTGCTCAGCTCGACTCGCTTCGTGTTGAGTTTCCATTAGCAAAAGTTGTGGATAGGATTTGCACAACATGGGACATCTTGCAAATCCGACATTTGTAAATAGCCAAGCTACTGGGAATAGCGACTAAAATGAGAGTGGAGTCAAGCCGGGCCGAGCCGAGCCGAACCATGCAGAGGAAATGAGGCATAATTAAAATCCTTTGATTTAGAGCAATGATTTAACCCACGCTCCCTCGCCCTCTCCCTCCCTATTTTTCCGTCTCACTCATCTTCATCTCTCTTTCTCTTTTAGCCTCCGACGCGGATGATGAGCCAAAGCCTACAGAGCCAGACTACACGCTCAGACCAGGCCTAAACATTGACGATATTGGTGAGTCATGCACACACTCAATTAAGCACACCTGAAGTTGAGTAAGCGTGGAGCACATTCATCCGAGCCGTCTAGATTCATAAAAACAGACATAGACTCATGTTTGCCATTCAGATCACATCAGCCTCAAATCATATGATTCACACTTTTCAAAGCAGACAATTATTCTGTTTTTTTCAACAAATTCCATAAATGAATACAGTAAAATATATTTTTTTCAATGCATTCTGATCTTCATAACCTGTCTGTGGCACTCAGCCACAAGCCCAATTATCTGGTGATCTAGTGAGTAATGGCGGCTACAGGGTGGTGTATGTGGGGAGGAACATGTTATCCACACCTGGTGTGCCTCATTTATGTTAATAATTATTATTTTTGGACGATGAATGTCTGGGACACAGAAGCCTGCAGGCAATAAGAGGGCTCTGGTTAAAAAGATTGTAGTGAGTCCCTTTAACTGTGAAGCTTTAATAAATGGGAACTTGTTGTCCCACCAGCCCCAGTGGAAGTTACACACTTTGTAGACAACTACACAAATGTAGAATATCACAAGCCTTGTCCTTTTAAATACTGACAGCATATTGATCGTTGATATTTGATGGCGGAGTGACCAGCTCCTTCACCATGCAGCATCAGAAGGGGCCAGCTGAAGTGAAATGTGCCGTTTTTCAAAAGAGACCGTCGGCACAGTTAAAACTTCACACAGCACCAGCTGGCTTGGCAAGCTGCTGATCCTGCTAAACAACTACATGCATATTCATTTCACACTCAACGTTTTCACCCGGATATGCAGAGAACACAGAGTTTCATGGTTAGTTGCCAAAAAAAGAAAAAAAAGAACTCAATTCAGATTTCCTGTAGTCAACTTCTAGATCTTGATAAGTGCTCCCACTCGGCCCCTTGCATTGCTCTCGTCAGGATTACACAACTGCTCATGTGAATCATGCTAAATCTGTTTGCTCTGGAACCGTATATGACATTTGGCAGTGGTTTAAAGGGGAGAAGCTGAGCAGTAAATCAGTAAGTGACAGACTTTAGGATAATCTCTCAGATGATCATGTGGTTGCTTCTCAGTGTTATGTGCGGCACAATAACAGCATGTGCAGCTAGCTTGGTCTAAGCTAGCTGCCACCCATTACAAAACCAGACATGTGGGTATCAATCATCATCCTCGCCCCCTGTCACACTTTTCTCCAAGGTAACCTGTAAAATATGGTGCTGTGTTGTTAATCTGTGTGTGTGTGTGTGTGCGTGCATGCTCACATGCGTGCCTTTGCGTAATAAATCAGTCTGTTCTCATAACTGTCATAAGGAAACTCATCACTGACTGCGGCAAACGGCTGCGTGTCCTGAGTTTGTCGAGATACTTCTCCCTCACTTCCTTTCCTCCCTCCATCATCCTTTCATCTCATTTTTCTCCCTCGCTCCATCTCTTTTCTCCATGCCCTCCGCATCCTCCCGCTCTTTAATTCCCATCCGCCATTTTTCCTCCCAGAGCACAAGTACGAATGCAGTGGAGAGGAAAGCCACCAAAACTCAGTTTATTCACCTTTTGATGTGTGAAATTGAGTTTCCCATCTTTTAACTTTTTTTTTTCAGTAAATACGATATTAATCTAAGGTTTATAGTATGCATTTAATGCTACCGCATTTTTCTGAAATTATTATATGGGTTTTTTTCTGCTTTTGGTTAAGCTGATAGGCGCAGATTGGCCTTAGTTCACCCATTCTTCTGCTTCACTACACCAACACATATTACATTCTTATCAAACGTCCTCACCTCTTGTGTGCCCTCTTTCCTTTCCTGCAATTATTTTTAAACTCAAAGCAAAATATGCTAATTCCAGTAACACATATAGAGTTTTATTCAAGATACTTAATTACAAGTTACACAGAAGAATATACAGACACGAAGAATAGTTGTATTGGACGTACTTGAACAGATAAGGAATGTGACCCACATGAAAATACTGTTAATATTAAGCGGACGGCTGACACAATAGCAGAGCACAAATTACCCCAGCTCCTGTGGGTCATTTTCACCTGTAGTGCTGCGTTGCCAATTAAATTAATAGGAGAACTCAAGTGGTGCAAGAGGAAGTGAGGAAATCAGCAGGGAGCTGTGAAATGAATTGAAAACAAAGAAGCAGTGCAGTTTCCTATTCCTCTCCCTCGTTCACGGCCCTCCTGACTGCCGATTAGACTCGTCACGTCGTAGTTTTAATTACTGTTATTCAAAGTTCACATCAGCACATTCACACAAACACGAGGCGCCGGCGCAAACGGCTCGGTTCAAAATCTGCCTGATTATCGTGTCTGAAAATGTTTAACTAAGCTGAGTGTTGCAGGCTGATGTTGTAAACCGCCCCGTCCCTCTCCCCTTCACTGCTCACAGTTTATTTCCTGGGCGCTGCCCCTTTCAATCAGTGTCTCCAGCTCAACAGTGGTTCCCTCCTGAATAGGGCCGCTCGTATTAGATTTCATTTAGATCTCATTTACAACACAGATGGAATGGCGCTAGCAGCTCCCCGTGCAGCCATGTGATTACTGATGGCTTTCAGTGGGAGGATACTCACTTACCAACCCTGTTGGCTCCGGTTACTGCATCTGACGGTCAGGTCCGGCCATTAGCGGAGAAAATCAGAAGCTCTTTCTTTAATGGGGTTTATTCTACCAATTAGCACTCCTTTAAGCGACGGAGAGCTTGGGTTACTTTACATCAGGTTGAGTATCAGCAGGCAGAACACAGTTCAAACTGAACGTCGTCATTTTAGTTTCATTTCAGAATATCTTATATAAAGATCTGGGTTTCATATTTGCAGTCATGTATATTATTTTAAGTATAAAAAACAAGTTGATCCACTGATTTTTAAAACGTAAAAGAATAGAGTTACTTCAGCTGTTGCAGCTTCAAGCTTCCTGTTTTCCTTTAAAAAAACACCAGAAAGAGATATCAACAGCTAATTAACACCAGGTGTGCCAGCTGATTGCTCAGGGGCATCAATTAGGCTGATGCTGTTATGTCACAACCCTAAACTGCTTCTGGGATTGAGAATCAGCACCCGATGCCTGAGAGGCATTTAAACCACTGTTTAAAGACGTTTTATATTTATATAAGTGGCAAATGCTTTTTCTTTTGTTGTTCTCTCCCTGATGCTTAGTAGGGACATGACTTGGCAAAAATAGTTAACAATATAAAAATGTGACAAAAGGCATCATGGGGCAAAAAACATTCCAAATAAAACGTATTATTTCTGCTTACAGTCATACTCCAGAGGGTGCAGTTAAATTACATGAACACTGTCGACTGACAGATGCCTGTTGAAGTCAATTTACCAGTTACAAGGAGGACTACTCGGCATCTAACAATAGTTGTGTGCTGTCTCTTGTGGCTCTGCAGGAGCTTTGTTACGTTCTTCCGGTGAGAGACATGGGTATTAACCAGTCAGGGAGGGTACAGTAAAAGATGCTATTGTTTCAATTATGTTTCCAACTATATAGAGTTGCAGTACTAAATCACTGGAATGCCCCTTTATTGAGGACATTCCGATCTTGGCACACCACAAATGATAACGTCTTCGATTGCCACATAGTTGAATCAACAACTCTCTTACAACTACAATTAAAGATCATTATTCTCATGAAGTATTTGTCACTCAAGACCCGTGAACTGCGTAACAATTTACAATGGATTCTGCTTTTCAGGTCAATCATTATACATAAACACACACGCACGTACACATCACACACAGACAGACACTCATGAACACAATCAGAGACTAAGATATCTCCTTCTTCTTCTTGTCAACATGACATTAAAATTCATAGACGCCTCTAGGTGTCTGAGCTTCCACATTATCAGGCGGATGTTGCCTGCTTTTCTTGTCCAAAATGTAGCACACACACACACACACACACACACAAACGCAGGAATACACACAGCTTCCTCGTGTGAGCTGATGTGTCAGAAGGTCACGATGTCACATTCCCCCTGCACAAACACCTCTCCAATAATGATGTGTTTATCTGTGACAGTCAATGAGGAACAGTGTGTATGAGGCAATGGGTAGAGCCACACTTTAGAACCAGTTTTGCGAGATGCTCCGCAGTCTCTGCCGTTCGTGTCTTCGAAAACCACATTCCTCTGTCGGTCAGCGCCAAAGTAGCAGTGTCCTGACCCGTCGGCTGCATGCTCTATTACAGAGCGGTCAAAGCATTTAACCTGAGCTCCACTGCTGCATAGACCTCATTACATTGGCCAGCAGAGCATACCCAGAAGAGACCATCTCTAAAACCAGGTGTCAGCCAGTCATTACTCTGCTGTCTGACCCACAAAGCTGCTGGAAATATTCCGGAGCTAGATATGGCGCCGCGTGGAAACACTGAGAATATCCCCCACTCCACTTCGGTGCCATCAGACCGTTAACAGACTAACACTAATCACCATCAGCCGTCCCATGTTCAGACAGTAAATGATGCTGCTGTCTGTTCTCCGGTCTCATTAATCAAGTGTCTACAGAGGGTGTGTCACGCTGCACGTGTGTCTCATAAGTGGAGGCATGCAGCGAACAGTCTGGTGTTTTTGCACACCGGCTAGACGTCAACGCTCGGCATGTAGCCCGCAACAAAAGGCCGCAAACTATTTTTAGGACATCCCCAGGTGAACATGGTGAGGGGGGGGGGGGGGGGGGGTACTGTACACACAGCGTGTCTGTGTGTAAAAGTATGTGTCACTTTATTAGAACAATAAGAGCTCTCTGATAACAGCTGCAGCAGTCTGCCATGGCCCTGCTGCTGTGTTGTCTCTACAGCAGACTTTAGAGGGAGTGTGACTCTGTGCAGCCAGCTGCCTTTTGTTTCATTTCAAAAGTGTTTCACTAAAAGCCGTGCTGTGTAAGCAGATTATGGCTCAAATAGAAGCACAGATAAACTCCTTTTGCCTTATTTTAAGTTTTTAAAGTGCAGAAAAAAAAACCCCTCTGCTGTCATTGTAATGAGCTGGTATAAAATCACTCTCCGTCATTCTTCTTTCTCTCTGCTTCTGTTTTTTTTTCCAGATGAATTTAACCCTTTCGTTCCCAAGCTGGAGAAGAGTGTCAGCGGAAGCAGCCCATCCAGGGATCGCCTTCTCCTCACCGTGACGATGCTCTTTCTGGCCTCTCTCTTCATCTCCTAGCAACGGCCATCCCATCAGCGTCACCATGCCAACTAGCCTTGGGAGGGTGTACAGTATCAGCGGATGGGAGAGTTGAGGAGGGGGGGAGTCAGGAGGAGAGGAGAGTTAAGATACCATAAATAGAGCAGAAGGCAAGAGGAGCAAGAAATGAGAGTTTTCAAGCATCACAGTGTGTGTGTGTGTGTGTGTGTGTGTGTGTGTGTGTGTGTGTGTGTTTGTACAGCTGTGTGTCTGAGGGAGTGTGGTTTTGGTGGAGTTGAAAGACCTTCAGGCACTCGGTGACACAGCCTGAACCATATGTTGCACCAAAGTCAGCCTGTGCATACAGATACAGATACAGGTGTGGTAGACTGTGTGTGTGTGTGTGTGTGTGTGTGTGTGAGTGTGTGTTTGTGTGTGTCTGTGTGTGTTTATGTGTGTGTGTGTCTGAACAGGCCAAAGTTTGAGCTTGTTGAATCGTGCACACCACACAAAGCATTTATACACCAGGAGAGGCGAGGCTGAAATCCTAGTAAAAAGAAGAAAAAAGCATCAAATCCACCCACCCAATTGAAAACCATTTGAAGACTTTACCCTGGATCTGATTGGCTGAAACACTTCCTTAGCGGTAGTTGCCATAGTTTCTTGCAACAAGAATTAAACTGACCTCAAATGAACTGAATCAGATAGATTTCATCACAACTGAACTGAAATTGCCTTTTGTTGTTGCTGTCGTTGTCGTCGTTGTTGTTGTTGATCTTGATGTTGGGAACTTGTCCCAGTCCACGGAGGAGGAGGGGGGAGGGGGGGAGGGGGGGGGGGACCAGTTGATGACCTGTGTAGGAGACTAGTCAAAGTAGCTGATAGTTCATGAACGCACCCTGGGACTCCAGACGCCTCCAGTGTCATCTCCACTCTGTCTGCTGTGTCATCAGTCTCCAGCACGTCTCTAATGAAGGCAGCGGGGCTGGACGGGGTCAGAGCATTCAAACGATGAGTCATCCCCTTAAACAAAAAAACAAAAGGGGCTTTACTGTAGATGTGCCGTTGCCACCGAAACTGCAAGGGTTTGTTGCCGTCATAAGTTGCTGTGTTACTTTTCTGTCCTGCCGCTGAAGTACTCGGTTAGTCCTCCGTCATCTCTGAGGTTAAAGAAGCACACGATGGCTCCGGAGCAGCCACGGATACACTCAGCAATACTGCTCTCCTCTCTCGACCCCACTGCAGGCTGTTCGGAGGAGAGCAAGAGGAGCAGGGAGGAGGGCCGAAGGAGGAAGAACAGTCACTCACACTACTAACAGGTCCAGTCCCGGACAATAAGAAGCTCTCCACTGATCAGTGTTGGGGTAGCATTCCGCTCTACCAATCTCATCTCTGTAAACCCATTCGTCAGATGCCACATGTAAACGGTTTTCTGTTACTGTGTGAGTGTTTGTGTGTGCTTGAAGGAGTGTCTGAGTGTGCCACATGTGTGTGTGTGTTTGAGAGCGAGAGAGACTATTTTAAGTGGTACTAACAGCCTGAAAATACATCCACATACTGTATATCTTATGAAAATGCAAAATAAAAATAAAAATAAAAACACAAACTAAAGCAACAAGTAATACATACAAACCAAGTGCTTTGGTGGGGAGGTTCGGCAATTCAAAACTAAAACAACTGTACCAGTCGGGTGCTTCAGAATAGCGTTTCCATAGCAACTAGCACCTTATTCACCATGGTTACACCACCCTGCCAAACGATGGACTCTAGTAGGGCATGGCTTACCATAGTAGCTGATAACAATGATGATGGTGATGATGGTGAGGATGGTGAGGAGGATTAGAATGACGACGGCGACGACGATGATGGACAGCGAGCTGGCCGACCAGGTCACCCACCGGCGTGTGAGGCGTTCAAGTACTCGTGTAAATGTCACAACGGACAAAGAATGGAGGAACAATGTCTTGAAATTTGCCACGGTGAAATGTGATGTAAGCATTTTACAAACTCGAAACTCAGTTTTCTTGTGTTTAAAAAAAAAAATGTTTTTATTATTATTTTGTTGAGTTTACTGTGGTGTGTTTTTGGTTATCTTGAGGGGGGAGACGGGGGTTTAAAAGTTGGAGGATTGGGTGGGTTGAGCCATATGCACACTTGGGCTGCACTCTGTGAGTCTCATTGACATAACTGTGGTTCTCAACCCTTTTGGCTTGTGACCCATTTAAAGGACACTTATGTCACGTGTTGTAAAATGTCTCCTGTGGCTCCATAGGGAACTCTGAGAGAACAACCCTGATGATGTCACCCGGGTTGGTTTGGATTGGAGTCAGTGACCAGTTCAACGAAGGGATGATTATACTTCCTGAAGAGGTATAATTATTTAAAAGAAACATTTGAAAGATTAGAAGAAAGTGTAAAATCATAAATCAGATTTGTGCGATATTTCAATTCTGCTTAAAGGTGCTTCATTCCAGCATTAATGTAGCAGAGACAACTGTTTGCTATGGTGGAGTAATGTCTACCTGAGCAGAGAATGAAGCCGCTCTCCCTCAGTGTGTTGTTATCCGAGCTTCTTCTTGCTTTGTTCACATAGTCAGGCCGGCTGCGCGTGCTTTTAGTGCATGTTTCGTGCGTGTGAGCGCGGCCCACTGGCTAGCACACCGCCGCTGCTCTGAAATGAGCTCATACGGCGGTAACAGCTGATAACGTTTGTCTGACCGATGCCCGATGACGTCCTTAACGAGTGTAGCAGCCAGCCTCCGGTTCTCCCTCAGGTAAACACCGATAGCTCTGTCAGCACTTTTCCAGTTGTTTGCACTGTTAGTGCCGTCAGCACCGTTTGCTGCGAGACGCCGGCTCAGCCTTTGCCATGTTGAGAGCCGTTAAGAGGCAATAGAAATGCTCCCAATCTCGCATTTAGCACCGTCCAGTCCACCAGGTTGGGAACCACTGATATGTGTGTATTTAATCCTGAGGAATTCATTTTTTTGTATCACTGTGTGCTTGTAGTTTGGGAGTAATGTGGCTTTTTTTTCCAAAGGAGTGTGTCAGCTAGCGAGATCATTCTTTCAACAAAACTTCAAGGGACAGCCCTCGAGTAAACAACTAAAGCACACATTGTCAAATTGATACGCAATAGCTTTTGTCAACCAGACCAGAGATTGTACAGGTGGGAACAAACAGGGACCATGTGGTTTTGGAGCATCATTGAGAACGTTGCATTCGGAGACAGAGTGTGAAGCAACCCAGGTGTACATATGGCTCTTGGAGGGAGGGCCAGGTAGGAAAGGTTTTGGGTCCTGGTGTGGACTTGGAGGTTTGAAGAGCTGTACGAGAGGGTAAATCACTCTTCAAGACGTTGCACTTAAGAACTTAGACACGAGAGTCAGAAAGTGTGCTGTTGTGTGCCCGTCTGAATGTGTGTGTGTCAGGGAGAGTAAGAGTCGGAGCTCATTTCTGTTAATCACTTCATATCTGTGTGCAGGAGCTTTGGAGTGAGATGCTGTCCGTCTTTGTGTGTGTCAGCGTGTACGTGTGTGTGTGTGTGTGTGTGTGAGTGAGTGAATGAGTGAGCAACAGTCTTTTTGTTTCTGCTCTTCCCATGTGCGTACGAATGAGAGTGTGACCGATCTTTGTCTGGCAAAAGAAAAAAAAAAGCATTTAATAATGTTGGAAACAACAATTACAATCATGTTTACCTTCGACTGGAATGACTTTAAATGAACTTGAAAATAAACTGTAAACTGAACAAACCATAACAGAGGTAATAACAATGATCATGATAACAAAATAATAAGCTTACAAATCTTACTTTTAACAAGATGTGTGTTCGGCTCTTTATTTTCCTCCCTTTTCTAATCACCCCCCCCCCCCCCCCCCCCCCCCTGCCTCTCGCCCTCCCTGCTCTCTCTGTCTTTGAAGATCAGAAAAAAAGGGGAACAAGCATGGAGCTAATCCAAGTCAACAGATGGAGGGCTTGCAGGAAAGGTTTTTCCTGGTATATGCAGTTCTCTGTAGATAATGTTGTTTGGGAGCTCACAGATGTGATTTTCCATATCAAAGTTGGTGTGGCGACGCTCTCCCTCAGCAGTAATACCTTTACACGCTCCGATTTTGGAGAGATAAGCGCTTCAATCAACAGCTCAACATTTGAATGACAATAGGACAGGCCAGCAGCGTGTACCTGTATGTCTGCACTGGCTGATGGAAGGATAAAGCTGCTGCTGATGTCAGAGCGCAGCCAGGCTCACTTGTCTGTGATCTCGTGCAACAGGTCTCCGTCAGGCGGGAGATCTTCTGAGTGACAGGAGAGCACGAGGAGCAAGATCGACAGATGGAGTTCTGCACTTGGTTCTGTGTTGTAGTAAGAAGACAGTTGATAAAAGGCAAAGGTTGTTCTTGGCAAGAATGGGGGGAAAAAACAAGCATAGAAACTTCTCAAACCATTCCTGCAACATCAGCTACTTCTGTGTTGACCATCTGCATCTGTCTGAGTCCGTTGATCGAAGCAGAACAAACATTCACTGGTTCGAGCTTCTTACTTGTGAGAGTTTGTTGCTTTTTTTTAATCTTATGTGATGGTGAACTGAGTACCGTCGAACAAAACAAGCCATGTTAAGATATGACCTTGAGATTTAGGAAATTGGGACTGAGAAAGAAGTTCATATTTCAGAAACCTAAAGGTCTACAGTGGGTGTTTCCTTCTCAGCAAATGGATTTGGGCTGGAGTGTCACTTTAATGAGATACAAAGTCCTAGTTCTGGCTCCAAATGATAACAGTAAATTAGAAGATGTGGTCCAGATGTTTGCTTCATTAACTCCCAATTAGTGTGCAAACACATGCACATCTTTCTTTCCCAGGTATCTAAAAACTGTTTTGAACCCTAATTTGCTCTTCATCAGGTACACAGAGATGTGGTCCAGTTTTTTGCTGCATTAACATTGTGATGAGGTGTCTTGCTGATCTCATGTTTTGGGGGGGAAAAAATGCATCATCATATTTATTTGGAAACAGACGCATCATCAGCCCAGCGGAAGAGGATCCAGGCACTGAGTCAGACATCATGGAGAAGTGAACTTGAAGGATGAGTGCGATGACTGGCACTACCCAACAAACCGTATGCTGGTAACATTATCTCTGCTTTTCCAAGAATCACCCTGACTCACTTCTGGGTGACATTGGGCTTCCAGACATTTGTGTTGAATTTTTAAAATAGTCAAAGCACTCCCTCCCTTATGAACCTCAGGCCATTATTCTTCACAAGGCTTGCTGTAGGTGCTATAGACCCTTTTCACAGCAGCCATTTCCACACGTCATTGCAGGTTAAAACACAGGTGTAACCAATAACATTAATTATGGCTCTGTAGCATTTAGGTGGTAGGTGCTTTGTGCTGTATTGTGCACGCTGGCTCACCGGAAGTGGAATCACACAAAAAGGTAATTGACCAAAGCGTAACAAAACTGATATAGTTAAAGAGGCAAAGTGCAGCATGAACAGTTGTGAATTCACTTAATTCTTGTGGCTCTCACAAATATTTGCAGTCCACGCAGTAACCAACGTTAACCACCTGGAGCCGCTGTTCAGTCGCAGCTGTGGGGAGAAGAGCTGCTGCTCCCTCGTGCCTTGTAATCCTTTCTCTAAATACAAAGATCCATTAAAGCCACAATGGCCATTGTGTAACTGGAGTCATTGGGATTAAACATGCAGATATATTTTACTGGGTTATGATATAAACGAGTATTTGCAGCATGTTGAAGACAGGTGAATTCATAGAGAGGGTTTTCTGTGGCTCCCCCGAAGGTGGGAATGTGGCAGCGGAGGCCAAGGACGTACTGTCGCATACCAACCATTAACAAATGATGCATAACTATGCATAAGAGGCTTCAGCAAATTCTTCCAGTCACTGATGTCAAGGCATGTGTTTCCGTCTGCATTCTTTTATCACAATGAATCAAGCTGAAGACAAAATGTTCTGCCTTCTCTCATTGTGTTTGTCTAACAGAGAAACCAATGTTATGCATGGGCAGGCGTGTAAATATGAAGCTGTTTGCACTATTCTGTTCTACCAGTAGCTGAAACACACACAGCCTACTCTTTCATGAGGAACTCTGACATCTCTACAATAACCTGAAGTCTCAAAGAAGTGAGGAACATGTTAAGCTTTCGAAAATAAAACACACTGCAATAACCTTAAGATAATGATCTTGAACAACACCCAAAGACCCATACGCAGAAAGAAAGACCACGACACATATGAAACAGACGATCTGCTCCCCATGTGCTCCTACTCACGTCTGTGTGGTGATGAGCCATGTGACTGGCGCAGCGACAAGGAAAAGGAAGGCCTCCCACTCTGCTTTATGGCTCCTGCTTCAAAAAACCTGCTCCTCAGCACGTGCACACGCCTATCAGTCTGCTCATGAACTCAGTCAATAGGCCTTGAATAACGTGTGCTATGCAGTCATTGCACTGGGCAGAAGGGGTGACTCCATCAACACGTATACACACTTCGTTTGGTGCACATGTATGTGGTGAGCATCTAACATGAATATATTAGTGTAGGTGTGTGTGTGTATGTGTAGCATCTTTCTAGAGCTACAAAAAAGTGAAAGCAAGCTGAGTCACATTGTGGCACCTGGAGCCAAAAAATGCTTTATCATCATGTCTGAGAGGCGATTGAACTCACTAGATCTATATGATCAAGCTGTGAATGGAGGTAAAGCCTCCTCCATACCTCTGAGATGACTGGGGAACAGCAGGGATTGCTTCAACAGTTTTCAGTGAGCCTTCTAAAGTAATGTTGAGCTGGAGCTTTTCTGTGTTTTTATTTGGATTCAAATGGTTTCTTAACTCTGAAAAGAACCTCACAGGTGTTTAAGGTCTTAGAGGAATCCCCCCCCCCCCCCCTTGTACACGGGGCCCATCATTTTGGTTACAGCCCTGTACGGTTGACGCCAAAACAAGTCTCCTTAGTGCTCCGAGGAGATTCCAGCGGGTTGAACGGTGCAATTTCATCACTGATCACTGATGCCGATCATTCCACTTCTCAAACCTCTCATGGTAAAAGCCTTTAGGTTGAGGCAATAGTCGGTGTCATTTTCATATAAATACGTTTCTGCTTTTCTATTCAATTTTAAATCAACTCATTTCACATTCAATTTAACCGTGGAGGGTTCCAGGAAAAGTCTTGTAAGCAGCAAGTGATTTATGTGTGTTTATGAAAGCAGTAACTGTGAGTTCTCTGGAGTGAATAGAGGAAAACTAACATCATGGATGTTGACAACCACAAACTCAAACTGCATCACAGAAATATAAAGAAAAGAAAAAGAGATGTACTGTAAACACTTCTTGTCTTTTTTTTTTTACATTACTTGATTCAGGATTTACCATTTTACAAAAATGTTTTACACATGTTTAAGGTTTTACAACAGACATCACTCCTTCACATCCACACTGTGAGGAAGCACACCGGTGGGGAACTGGGAGGACATCTGAACAGCCCACAAGCCTTTTAGTTGAGAGTTTGGACAAAGCTGAACTTTTCATTGTGTGACGGCCCTGCCTGTCTGTCTACACAGGGGGCCATGTGCACTAGGATTAAAAAAAAACTCATGGAGCTCAGTTGCTGGTTCTCTCTCCTCCCTGAGGTTTATGTTGCAGCGTCATACAACATTGCACGCGTGCACTCTCCTACTCTGCTGGACGTACTGTTTCCACATGCCACTGTTAATTTTCCCTCTTATGTTATAAATTAATAAAAAAGCTTGTTAATTGGCTTGGTTGTGTGCATCTCCCTCGTTTGTTATGACCGTGTGGCCCGGTCTGTGACAAGCCAGGAGTTGTTAGAGGCCATCGTTTGGTAATGGTCACGTCATGCGCACCCTTTGTTTGGGGGATGCATTTTGGATAGGAAAGTTGATTTGGTTTGTTTCTGTTTCAGTTTCCGTCAGGGAAGGTTGGCCCTTGACATGAGCGGGCAGGTGTGAGCCAATAGCATTCATTGCGTGGTTCTCTAAGTGTGTTCAGTTTGGGCTTTTGTGGAGTTTCCCTTGGTAGATATAGCGATGTGGTCCGTTTGGGCTCGTTGTTTTTTCTTTTTTAGGTTGTTATTATATTTAATATTTATTTATTTATTTGTTATATTTATTTGTGTGGTGTGCGGTCAGAGCAGTCGTATCGGTGACGCATCCAGAGCTGTCAGGTGAGTAACCAGCTCGCTGGGGGCCTCATGGTCTGCAGATTTAAGTGGTTCAAAAGCCTGCTGCTAGTCTGCATGGCGACCAGGGTTCAGTGATTCGTTTGGTATAGAGGCGGTCTAGGTATAGGAAGACTTTAACATTAGTTTGGCGGACATTATCATTTTCTCCGTCGTGCACTCTTGATCTGGGCAACATTGTCTGTTAAGGCCTCAGACCTCGTCTGTTATGGCAGGGATAGATGGTTTAGTTGTGAGGGGTTTCTTTTATTTTCGCACTAAAGATCAGCTCTTAAAAATTGCCAGAGTATGAAAGACGGCTTAAGGAAAACGTAAAGGCCATGGTTAAACTGCAGTTGGATGAGAAAGGTCTGCTGTTTGCTAAGCAAGAGGGACAATAGCACAGTCACTTTCAGTTCGGTTGGGAAACGTATTGCTTTTATTACAGATTTCTCATGAAAAAAGGGAAACAAATTGGAATTGGAAAAGGAGCTGGAAGGGCAAAGGATTGCGATAAGCTGGAGGTGGATAAAAACAAGAGACAATTGAGCGGTTGCGGCATTAGACACAGCAGGAATTGCTATTTGTTGCAGACTGTTAAGTTGGGGTAAGTTAGTGATGGTAAGCTTTCTGGGGATGTTTTGCGAGGGGAAGAAAGTTCAACGCTGCCGGGGTCTCTTGATGTTTTGAGTAATTGCCTAAATTCAACAAGAAGGATCCGTGTGTGTTTTTTCTTCTCTGTTAGAGCGGATTTCACAGGCAAGAAATTGCTCCATCTGCTCAGAGTTGGAGCAGTTTGCAGTTAGTTGTCAGGAAAAGCACAGGAGGCGTGTGCATCTTTAAGTAATGATAACATAACTTATAAATCAGTCAAGGCTTTAAAAGAAAAAAAAGTTTAACCAGTCACATATGGAGTTTGCAAAGGAGCTGACGAATCATTCCAATCTTTGGTGCATGCCCTTTGATGTTGATGGTTTTGAGAGTCTGTGCAATTTGTTCATCATGGAACAGTTTAAAGACTCTAAACATGTCTCGGTCACAACTTCCACTGAGGCTGCGGGATTAGCCAAGTTTGTACTTGTCAGCCGGCCCGGTGAACCTGTGCGGGAGCCTGTTGTACACAAAGATGGTGGTGGTAAGTTGCCGGTTTTGTCATGGAGGGGTTTGTAACACAGGCTGATACTGAAACTAAGGTGCCCGTTAAGATTTTGAGAGACACAGGTGCTGTCAACTCTGACGTTATGGAGTCCATTTTGTCGTTTTTCTGAGAAGACTGATGCTGGATGTGTGTCGTATGCATCTGCCTCTGTTGTCATGAACGTGCGGCCCGGTTTGTGACCATTGCCATCAGACTTTAAAATGCCATCACACTCCTCCTTGCTTCTCTACCAATGTAATGCCTTGTCCCCGTCTGACGGGCGCGAAGCAGATGAGCTTTTGATTACAGCTCAAAGCCTCCCAGCTCTCTACATCTGTTGATTTGAAGGCCAAAGAAGATTTAGCGAGAGAGCATCGCGCTAAATAAATGAACAAAGTTATTGTCTCGTAGATTAAGTTATTTGCTGACATTAAAACATTTCCATTGTTTTCTCATAATGCAAAATTGATTGTTGGTGTGAATCGTGAAGTTACTACTGATCGTGTCTCCGTAGACGAAAACACACGCAGTAAAAGTAATTTAGTTTGAATGCACTCGGACAGATTGATCAGACCTTTGATGAGATGTTATGACAGCTGTTGAATGTTACAAATTTCTTCATTTCACCTTCTGTCCATTTTGCTCCGTCATCCTTGGACGTTTTCCTTCTCCCCGACTCCTCATCCCTCACATGGATGCAACGTGCTTGGCCCCATCGCATCTTGGCACCGCCTGCTTCTCCGTCTCTGCATTATCTCATCCTCCCTCTGAACGGCTGCTCTGACACTGTCAGTTGCCCTCAGATTCATGCTTTTGGTGTTCGTCACTGCCTGGCTTTCCCCTCGTCTTTTTCATCCCATGTCCCCCCCCTCTTCCCTAAGTTTAGCAGTTAATCCTCTACTTCTGAGACAGCATCCGCACAGGCCGAAACAGATGGGAGGGTGTCTGACACACACACACACATCCATCCAATACACATACACTTTAACACTGCACAAAGATTTAAGTACACACTGGAGATGAAAGACTTATTAATAAAACTCTTGAGACTGGAGAGTAAATAATGATCATTCAACTCATCCTGTGTAGTTTGTCAGGTTAGATAGATAGATTAGAAAAGCATACAGTTTATATATATATAGAGTGTGTCCACATGCTCATTAAACATTGTGTGAGCACTATATCATATCCTGGAACTGGTCTTAAGGTCGGACAAGGTATCAGATAGACTTAATGGCTTTAGATTTAATTGATTAATCAGTGCGGTCGAGCTGTGTGGTTTAACTCTACTTCTAACCAGTCATGTCCTCTTTTCTTATCCTCTAATCACCAGATTATCTGCCCTAAGATTTCCGGAGTGACGGTCTTTGTTCTGGATTTTTTGTATTTCTGACGCCAACAACAACAACTTAATCTTAGGTGACACATGTGGGTTGGAGGCGCCCACATAATACTGCCCTATCTGCAACCTACTGTATGACGTTTGTATCTTGATGTTTTTCCTGAGACCGATAGTGCTAAAGAATAGAAAATAGTCTTCATCTGGTTAAAGAGACAGTCTGTGATTCAAGTGATCACAAAGAAGCGTTGACCTAAGACCAAAATGAATTCACGTTTACAACAACGCTAAACAGAATCTGAAGCTATATCTAAATCTTTATTCTTGACCAAAAAGAAATCCCAACTCAAGGTCCTCTTACTATTTTTTTTTTTCTAGAGCTTCCAACCTTATCACGCCGTCTTCATCAGTGGATCGAGTTCAGGCTTAACCTTAAGCCAACACTGACAAAATGATGACAGCTACTGAATGTTGGGATTGTTAGTCAAATTACTGTAAATGGTAAAGAATTCATTTTCATGCTGAAGTTCCTGCTGCTGGCTTGTTGTGAACATAACAGTAAATGGGCCTTAAGTTTAAATTAGGATCAGTTAACTAACAAAATGTACATTTTCAATCTTCAATTATACATGCAAAATGACCTATAGTTAAGTATATGTGTGCTGAGTGGGACACAAGCTCGTCTGAATCACCCCTGGCGTCAAAAAACATGACACGCACGTGTGCTCATCACACAACCTCGTGCTGTCAGTTCACAGATGCATGCAGACACACAGGGCTGCCATCAGGCTGTGGAGGGAACACCTCACTCACCACAACCAGAGACATCAAACTGAGGAGACAAGTGGACAGGAAGATCTGAAGAGAATGAAGCTGCGCCTGCTAAAACTTCAAATAGCGGAGGCGGACAGAGAAATAAGACAAAACTAGACAAACACCACTCACCCACGTAGCACATGTATTTGAATGAGATTGAAGGATTTATAAGGTTACAGCAAGTCACGTTAACTATTAAGGTAAAAATGTTTAGAATGTCACATGCAGGCTGATTCACTTCACGTCACATTTAGAGTTTATTGGTCAAAATATACTGCTGCTGTTTCTGTCCCCACAAAATCTGAAGTTGTCAAGGGGGGAGATGCCACATGAGTTCTGGTACGAGGCCCAGGAATGGTGTGAGAGGACATGTCTGACTGGCAGCAACTCGGACTCACTTCACTGACTAGACACACCGAGGGTCCTGGTAATCTGTACAGTAACAAGGGGATTCAATTATTAAAAAAATGATTTATGGATGCACCTACGCAATTGCCACGTGATCTCTTACAGCAGAGATAGCGTGGCAAAGGGGGGGATATGTAGTGTGCAATTTTGTTGTAGAGATAGATCCACATTTAAAACAGTTTTCGTATAGGTGCTACTCACATTTTTTGGTTTTTAGTACTGTGGGACTACCTGAGGTCCTGAAAGAGACAGACTTCAAACCCATCACCACTCCCAGACCTGACAACCCTGTCTACACACCAGTATACCCATCAGTGCTGACAGAAGCACACGGGCAGACGGAGCTTCCCTCACCTCCCCTGACGTATGGAAGGAAGGAGTGCAGAATAATCTATCCCTCTGTTAAAACCCTCAATCCAGGCACCCGTTACAGAGTAAAGGGGGAAAACATTGGATATGGACGTGGAGACTCCAGGGAGCTGCCGGGACGAAGCAGGGCGAATGGGGTGCAGTGAAGAAGAAGAGGGAAAAAAGATAAAACAGGAGTGGAAGATGGGGAGTGGTGAGTATAAGACAGACGGTTATTTGTTCCTAAAACCCAGAAACAGACAGAGAGCCGCCACAAGTGATGATGACACCCTTGACGACACTGATGAGGACAGAAGAGAAGAGGCAAGTGGAGCAGCCGGAGGTTGTCCACTTCCCAGACGGTTCAGCAGGAAAAGGAAGGCACCAGAACGCTATCGAGAACATTTTTATCCTGTAAAAGGTGAGATGCCACCATTAGCCCTGACCCAACAGTACCCCTTGCTGGTGAAATCCAATGGACAAGCTGAGTATGTGCCATGGGGACATCGAGACATGGACACACTGGAGAAGGCACTGCCACCGCTGGGAGGAGGAGCTAGCTCTTGGATCCGTCTCTTTGAAAAACTCACGGCAGCGGATAAATTGGCACTGGGAGACATACGGGCCATGATTATCCGCACAGAGGGGACAATGAAGTTAAATGCCCTAGAAGCAGGAACAGGAACGGCCCGCAGAGTGGACCAGACCCCATTCGACAACTTCCGAGGAATCTACTGGGAAACGATGAGAAGCATCTGGCCCACGAAACCAAACATGACTTCCCTCAGTGGATTGAAGATAAAACCAGAAGAAGAGATGCATCAGTATCTAAAAAGAGCAGAAGTGGAGTGGCATGAGGCCACAGGGGGGAGACATGACGGCAATGAAGCCACCACTGCAGTATGGCGACACACTGTGCAGAAGGGCCTGCCCCTACCAGTACAAACAGCGCTGGAAGGAGTAGTAGGCTTGAGCAACATGGGAGATGCCATGTGGAGGGAACACCTCACTCACCACAACCAGAGACATCAAACTGAGGAGACAAGTGGACAGGAAGATCTGAAGAGAATGAAGCTGCGCCTGCTAAAACTTCAAATAGCGGAGGCGGACAGAGAAATAAGTAGAAAACATCAGGCCAAGAAACAGATGCCCGTAGCCAAGGCTCAGGCCTCTCAACAGCCCCAATATCCAGCTGCACCCCCGACCTCATACCAACCAAATCCAGCAGAACCGGCCCCCACAGTGGTGTACTACCAACCTCCACCACATTACAGAGGCAGAGGACGTGCACGTGCAGTCACCAGAGGGAGAGGTAACTACAGAGGGGGGTACGAAAGACCTGTAGGTAGAGGGAAGTGCTACGTATGCGGGAGAGAAGGTCATTGGGTGAGAGATTGCCCACATAAAAGAAGAGGAAGACAGTCCAGAACACCACCACAATGGGCTCCATTCCCACCACAACATCAGCAGTACTCAAGACCAGGTCTGGCAGGACCACCTCCCTTCATGAGACCCCCACAGCGACAGATGCCCATGCTGCCACCAGGACCATGGGGCGGTGCCGACCAATAGAATATACAAGGGCGCTAACTAACATGAGTCAAGTTTTGTTTTCACAGGTGGAGAACACAGAGGCATCCGCTGACAGGAGAAAGCAGTTGCCTATTGTATCACCAGGCAGCTGCCTGTGGATGGGGTCCACAGGTGTAAGTGGTGCTGACTAGCAGGGGGGACTGGACCATGGGAGGTTCATTTTATAGCCAAGATACCTAGATGACATAGGGGTACCAAGGGGGGTGTCTAATGAATTTAAAGCCAGCAATCAAATAGCTGCAGGTTTAGAATCTGTTTTCTCTCGAAGGGTGTCATTCAATAAAAATGTCAATTGGATCAATTACATTTACTATAATCAACAGCGTTTTGTAAACTTCACCAGGGACGCCATATCAGGACTGCATGCACAGCTAGCGAAGACTAGTTTAATGACCTTGCAGAATAGCATTAGATATGATTTTAGCTGAGAGGGGCGGAGTTTGGATCCGCCTGTGGTACTTTCGTTCCAAATAACACAGTTTCTGATGGGTCGGTGACCAAGGCGCTGGCCGGATTGACGACGCTCAGCCAAGAGCTAGCAGAGGACTCTGGTGTCGATAATCCAGTCACCGACTGGTAGGAGGGGCAATCAGTTACGTGTCGACGATGAGGAAGAATTTGAACTTCTGATGGCCACTGTTTAGTTGAGGCCACCATCGATGCCATAGCAGGACTTCACAAGCAGCTCCTGAACATCTTCACTGAGATCCTGAAGGACCTGATTAGGTCCAGATGGACTTCTAAACACATCCGGTGAGATACTGGACATTTGGAAAATAGACTGATTGTTTTGTTTGATTATTTTGAGGATTGTTTTTGTTTTATTGGGTTATAATGGGATTTCAGGGTGCAATAATTAAGAAATGTAATTTTGTCAAGTGTAAAAAAGAGCAGACAAGGCTTCTCAGAAATTTTTCTCTAGCCCTCAGGATGGAGCCTGGACTCGATGCAGGACCATTCCCACCTCCACCATCTACAGCCCCACCACCTGCACACCAGAGGACTTCAACCGGAATCGACTGTTATTGTGTGTAGAGAGGCAAGTGTAGGGTGATCAGTTAGGGGTGGATGATGAAAAATACTTGAACTGTTGTTTGCTATTGTTTAGATAGGTAAACTCAACCTCGAATTGCTGAGGGGGATTGTGATTTCCAAGGTATTTAATCTGCTGTGAACAGCGGAGTAGGGGGGAGTTGTAGGAAATTTGGGTTTAGAACTGTGCTTTAAGAAATTATAATAGTGTTTAATAATTCATAATTAAGAAATCATAATTAGAAGTGTCTTGGAATACATAATTAGAAGATTCATAATTGTAGAAGTGTTTTAGGATTTGTAGTTTTAGAATTTGTAGTTAGAAGTGTATCTTAGTAGCACCTTTATATTTGCTTGTGAAACTTGTGAAGGTTTTTGCCAAAAGTTGCAAATCCATATCATTATATAGAATGTTTACCATAGAAGTGTTAAGCCATAAAATACAGTCATTGAATGTTTTAAACTGTAAAGAATAGTATGTTGGGAGTAAGGGACAGATAGATTTCTAGACAGGCAATTACAGGTCATACCCGTGCGAGGGTCCTGCGAGGAGGAGGAGCCAACTGGATTTAGCCAATAGGAACTACGGACATTATGGGAGGTTTTTTGAACTATGTAAGGCGGGGAAGAAAGAAAGTCCGGCCTCTCTTGCTCCTGTACCACTGGGTGGGGGGTAACGACTTTTGGGGTGAGCAGGTCATATTCGGTGTAACTGTAAATGATGTACTCCACTATGCAATTGTTTTAGCATGAGAGGTATTAAATGCTTTGTTTATAATTGAAACCGGTTCTCTTTGTGTAAGAGGCTGGATTACATGCGGTTTCCACACAGTCTAGAGGTTCCATGAACCTAACAAGGCCGGACATATTTTGTTATGCGTGATAGATTTGGGAAAAATATGTTTACTTCACAACTTAAATGTCAGGTCAGGATGACGGAAATGTATCGGAGTCTCTGATGCATAATTAGGCGCAGAGGCTCATCAGACATTTTTGTGACTGCGTTAAATTTAAATCTAACTCAAATGTGCATTCTGCTGCACTGCATTGTAACAGATTGATTCAAAACCCCAAAATACTTCCTGTAGACTTGAAAGTAGGTTTTAACAAATCTTTAACGTATGTATTTGCACTCTGTTATCCCGGAATCTAATGTGGGAAGTGATCACGCAGGAAACAAATATCCAAAATCCTTCTTTTGCATAATATACCCCAAAGTATGATGCTTCTATTGATACCAGCACAACAAGGCACTGGAGCACAACATGGAAGATATATATTGAGCCAGAAAAGTGCTTTTGTTTAGTTTCTATGGACATTTTCATTCTTTTTTTTACTGCTATGAAAACAAGCAAACTTTAAGGAATAATCGCACTTGGATGGGTGACAAAATCAATAAAAGTCTGTGCATTGGTGGAGCTTTCTCTGTGAGTTAGCATAAAGACTTGAAGCAAAGGGAAACAGCTAGCCTTGCAGTCCAAAGATCAAAAAGACGCCTACCAGCACCTCTCACTAACCCACATGTATGTCTTGTTTAATCCATAGTTTATCATTATTACATATCAGTTTGTGTACAACTTTAACAAACAAGACATAGCCTGATCATTTTTTTTTTTTTAAATGGTAGGCGCATTTCTTTAACTTTGGAGAGAACCAGGCTAGCTATTTTCCACCTGTTTCCAGTCTTTATGCTAAACTAATTTAATCGTGTAAATTCCCAAATTGTTTAACTGTTCCTTAAGCAGACACAGAAACACAGTTAATGTTGGGGAACAGCGCCTAGTGAAAAGGGGTGAAATGCAACCTTTTCACACTGGTAAAACACTTTAAATGATTGCATAAACTGGCAAATTAACATACAGCAATCCTCCTGTTTGCATGACTGAAGTAGTTATTTTTGTTTTCTAGAGAGAACAGAGGGAATGCTGGACGACCACACCATGCTGTTCACAGCAGCCATGGGCCTTTGTGTAATGAATTTAGAGGAGGCTTGTGTTTTGGGGAAGCTGTTTAAAGGATGAGATGGCTTGTTCAACTAATGCACCTCCAGCAACCCAAGGTGTTTGCATCAGGATGGACTGAGGACGAGTGGGAACATGTGGGAACTCCTGTGTCCAGTGCACAAGCCTCCAGAAGACGGAGGCTTTGTGGAAGTAAAGAAGCTTGGTATCCGCAAAAACAGCAAAATACATTTTGTGTTTTTGTGTACCTTGTTTTTTTGTGTGCAAAAAGCCTGGTGCTGTCTTGGTAAGACAGACACTGGATGAGGCAAACATATCAGTGCATTACAAATCAAAGGTTGCAGATTAGAAGTGAATACCTGTCCTTCAGCTGCTGCTTTTGGAAGGCTATGAAAGGGGACGTCTTTGCATATCCTGTCAGCAGTTGTAGATAAGACATATTAGTAATAATTGCCTCATACTCTAACATAGTCATCTCTGCTGCATTATTTCTGTCAAGGTTTATGTGATTTTGTGTCATGATATAAGGAGACACACATTATTTAGGATATTTAATCGGAAAATTGCAGTTATAGTGCATTCATAACAACCCTTATGATATGGCATGTGTGCAGGCAGAAAAATATCTGCTTTTGCAGACACAGTTGTCAATTTACTGGTGAATAAAGACTGTTGTATCTGATGTAACCAGCATTCAAACAGTGCCCTGAAGCCCAGAACAGAAAGGGAAGCATCAGCAGAAACACATCTTTTAATCCGCAGCAAACGGCACAACAGCAGAGCACACTACATTAGAATTTCAGCAGAAAATATGACAATCACAATTACAGATGGAGACCCGAATGGGTGCTTCTGTGAGTTACGAACTTCATTTAGAAAGCAGCTTGTAGGGAAACTTAAATATTGCAACTTGGAATAAGGAGAATTAAACCTGATTGTTGCTGTCAAACATCACATTTACAGTGATGTATCTGGAGAACATTTCACTTTGATTTAATGAGCAACCATTAGTCTAAAATGTGCAGCAGTTTGAGCATCGAGGGACTTGAGGCCTTGTCCCAATATAAGAGATCAAAATAGGGGTAACGTTTGACGGATGGTGAAGGGGAAGAACATTATAAAACACATTCACAGATTAGATAATACAGTTCATCACTAACACAGTTTTGCAGAAAATAATGTCTCTAATACATTCGACCTCTGGGTTAGTGGCACTGTATTGCAGCACATTGTGTTAGTGAGATGGTACTGACAAGATAAGGATTTGTGTGATCTCTATTATAAAATGCTGTGACCTGAATAGCCCTCTAGTGCATATAACTAGACACAGATTTATCACAATAATAATGATAAATGGGTTACACAATGGTTGTAATACCTCACTTCTCATTGTCATTATCAAAACAGTTGGTGTCTCTCTGGCATCTGTTTCATGTGAAGATCGAAGGTCAGGCCAGTACAGGGCAAAGCAGGGGGGAAAAGCCTTAGTTATGAAACTACTGTATGTAATGAGCCATACACTGCAGTGGAATCACCATCATAAAGAAGCAACTTGCATAAAAATGTCGGAGGACTTATGCAGATCAGTTAATGAATTTAAATGTACTGTATGTAACTTGTGGAAATGACTCATTACTAAAAAAAAATCTCCATTTAGCTTTCCAACATCTGTTATTTATCCTCACATGCCAAAATGTTGACCCCGACAACACAACTTTGATTCAGAATGAACAAAGGGCACAGATTATGTGTGATGCAGCTCAAGATGAACCCCAAATCCTAAGGATATTTTAAAATGCAGAACTTGAGGGTTGATTTGAGGTAACTTACCCCCATGAAAAGAAAGGGCGGTCTGGGACACGAGAAGACAGCTTTAAATAACTCAACATGGAGCTCCTGCAACATTAAGCCATTGCTGATTTGTAATTACATGAGATAAGAAGATGAGTGGGGGTTTAGTGTATGTCTTGACTAGATGAGAGAGGTTATTTGTGTTCCAGGGGGCACCGGATGATACACTCATTTTACAGGCTTAGGCCACTGCGCGGTCTGTTCGGAGCTTCGGGGACAAGGGGCGATGTTTCTCTCCGTCTCTGTGTGCTGCCATGTGGTAACGGATACATGTGCAAATTAAGCATACAAACCAACACACTCAATCACATGTACAGTACACGTGTAATGACACGGTGACAGAACGCTATTCCTTTGAACCTGAAATACACAATGACCTACATTGTGATGATGCAGTTCGCAGCCCCAGAGATGTTTAGTAACCAGTGTGTGAGCGAGTGTTGGTGTGTGAGACTGCAGTTGAGCTTATACCGAGTCAACCAGAAGGCTTTTAGATCTGATTATCCAGTATCATTGCAGCTGAGACATTTTGAACAAGAAATGAGACAGTAAAATATAGATTTGAAGAGACGCTGAGGGACAGATAAAGAATAGTAGAGACTGTTGTGATCAGTGAGTGAGGACCCGAATGCAGACTCCTGGAGGTATTTCCATTGGGGATGATGATGATGGCGGCAAAGGGAAGGAAGGTTGTTGGTGAGCGGGCAGGTGAAGCAGGTGGATAGTCTGGGGGGGGTTCAGGTTGAAACAATTATCTGGAGTCAGTGAAGAGCTGGGATATGATATCTTGCTAGGCTGATGAACTGATGAGAATCAGGTGAGCAGACTGGAAGGTGGGATGAGGGATAAGTTGCAGGTGTGTGGCTTGGAGCAGGTGAAACAGCTTGACAGCAATCAGGGAGCCAGGCGAGTGAATGGAGAAGCCACGCCCACGACAGAGAGAGAGACAAACAGGGGAGAAGGAGACACAAGAGACAGTGGTGGGGGGGAAGCTGGAGAACAGACACGGCTGTTACAAAGATAGAGGAGAGCTGAGGGGGTATTGCCAAATGACGGGCATTATGACAGGATTGTCATCGTTGTCTCCTTAAAAATCGAGCTGACAAACAAGCCTCACTGTGAATTTGAAACTTGCTGGACTGAATGAGAGTGCGATGGTGGAACCACTTTAAAAAGAAGCCGAGCTTATGCGCTCATATCTCTCTCTGCTGCACAAACTGATAAGGTATTTTAATTAACTCAAGAGAACTGGGGTTCATTTAAAAACATATTACAATTTGACAGCTTAGCAATATCTCAGGAAAATTAAAAAGTTAAATGATTGATTCTCAGTTTGGTCTCATATTTTGCATGAGTCTATAGGGCTGTTCTCAAGAAGTGCCGACTCATCGTACGATTTTGAGCTAATCAGCTAATCGATTAGTTGATTTAATCCACAGATCTGTAAAACTGAGTTTTTCCACAAAGAATCACACAAAAGCACCACTTTAAATCTTGTGTTTTACCAGAGATGTGTTCATAAGTGTTTTAAGTCATTCAACATGAAAAAAAAGCATTAGAAAAATGACTAAGACCAAAACGCACCTTTAGGCAATAAATCAACTACGAGGGGGCAGCAGCCTTGTCTATACATGCTTTTACCAATTAGACGTAGAGTATGATGTAGGTCAAAGTTTCAGGTGACTCAATCACCTAAGAATAAGACCAATGTAGGACGCAAGAGCAGAAGCTTCAAGACCTTGAACAGATGCTGCAAATCAAAACCAATATTTAATATTAATGAAACGTCAGATAAAAAGTTCATTGCGGTAGAAAATACTCTGGGGTCTTAGAGATGTATTATATTAAATGTCAGGCCGCACAATACACAATGTCACAGTACTAGGACAGCCTGTTATTTTTTTCCTCATTAATTCTTCAATTTACAAGTACAAAGCAGTACTCGGCAAATTGTAACACGCTCACAGCTTCAGTCGTGCTCATCAGCTCGTGTCTGTGTGTGTGTGTGTGCGTGTGCGTGTGTGTGTGTGTGTGTGTGTGTCTGTGCTGGCCAGACGGCTCAGCTGTTTGTTTCAAAGTTGTTTGGCATTTGAGGGACTTGCATGGATAAAAGTGGAAATGGGACTTAGAGAAAAAAAAAAAAAGATGCATAAAAAGCAGGACAGAAAAGTAGACGGAGTCAAAATGAGACATGAGAGATTAAGAGGAAATCTAGGGACGGAGTCAAAATGAGACATGAGAGATTAAGAGGAAATCTAGGGACAGAGAAGCAGCTAGGCGACACCATATGCCCCGTGGCCCATTATCCACCGCTTCAGTTCAGCTTGCACTTATGTGCACCCCGTGGGTTGTCAAGTAGAGCATTAATCCTGTTATTGTGTTCCTCATTTGCAGATGAATTAATAGCACGTGAACGAGTTCATTCTCTCAGAAGCACACGTGGATTCAAAGAAATGAGTTGAGGAAAAAATAAACCTTTTACTGGTTTTACAGGCTTAAATGTGACTTTTGAGTATTAAACACTTACCTCAGGGCTTGAAAGGTGGATGCTTTTAATTGTTCATTTCAGTCCAATGTTTAAGTATATTTGATATTTTATCAATGAAGCTGTATACACATTAGACAGGCTTGTTTAGTTTGTTTGTTGTTTTGATTTTGTTGTTGCTCTGGCTGGGATGTCGGAGTAGATCAGCCGCTCAATCAAGAAAAGTGCAAACAGGTTTGCCTAATTATGTCCTGTTCGCAGCGATGGGCCAGGCACTGTACAGGTGTAGGAAGAGAGATGAGAGAGTTCTGCAGTAAATGACATTCTGTTATAATTGGTGTGCTCAGTGGTATGTAATGAGAGCCCATTGTGATGCAAGCAGTAAACTTGCAAATCTAATTTCATTATTTTCTATGATTTGGATGATGTTTCGCTCACCCTATGCTTACAGGTGGAAGCTTCCGATGAGGTGACATTTATTGGATTAGTGGGACAAGGAGCTGGCAGCTCACAGTGAGGCTGCAGCTTTCTTTTGTTTGGTGTTCTTTCCCTTTCAGGGAAAAAATGAAGTTAAATGAAGTTTTATTGAAATGTCATTTTTGTCATTTCTTTCAGTAAACGTATTGGTAATGAATGACACTTTGTTTGCACAACTCCTGCTTATCAACCTGCTTCTTCAACATCCATTTTTAAAGTGTTCTGGTGCCAAACCTGCCCTTTATATGCGGTGGCGGGACTATAATTATCTTATTACCTTTGTTTTGTCATATTATTGTGCACATTCATGTAAAAGCCATTAACCAAATGAAGCCTTTTTAGTCAGTTACTCTACGTACAGAAAGCCTGCGAAATAATGAAATCATATTTTATGGTGTTGGACATCTGGTTACTGTGTCAGTCATCGCCTTCGACTAAAAGCCTGAGGATGTGCATCATTACGCTCCAGAAACATGGTGATAAATATCTCTGTGTTTCCAGAAATGTGATTTCAGCTTCCAGAAGGGTATGATCTGCCCTCAGGAATGTAGTCTGAGAACATGTATTTATGTTTCGGGCTCTGTATATTCACTTTAAACAATGAGATGAATACAAAAAAAAAACAGTCAAACAGGTAAACTCAGACACAAAAGAAAAAATAATCAAAAACAGAAACATAGTAAATGGCTACCAGTCGTTCAGTGTGCTGTGCCCTAGATCTCAAGTAAAGACCATTTTAGCTGGGTGAGTTACTTATTTTGGTTCCAGCTTAGACATTTTAAATTTAGTTCTTAAAAAATAATTCTTTCCGTTTGTATGACTGAAATCATGTCAGCTATCCATCTCTGACAGGGAGAGGGTGATTTCCATTCCCTCAAAATGAATCTTTTGGGACCGTTGTATGGCTGAAGGAAGACAACGAGTGATTTGTGAGCAGTCAACTAAGTCCTGTTTCCAATTGGATGGTTCTTTTTATAGGCCTTTGAGCACCAGTTAAATATTTGGGGTCAGACTCCAGTAAGTGAAGGGCAGAGCCAGAACGTGTGAGACAATGTGCCCCCTATTGCTCGACATGTGTCTCACGGTAGTGAGACAAAAGAGTGAATGTTGTGCAACTTCAGATAATTCAATGATCAGTTCCCCTTTCCAGGCCTCCCTAACTTTCAACCATCAACGATTTCTGGATTCAAGAGGGTTCTTTAAGATGTCAAAATATGTATGCATCCCTGGAAGGGTTTAAAGTTCTTGGATTGGACGTAGAGCCTATTTGTAGTATGTGAGGCAGCTCAATATATTCACATATTTAAATTGGAATGCTGCACACTGAGTTGCTAATGTATTAGGTACACACACATAGTAAAATCCAATCCAACATTGACTGATGATTTCCTCTGCGCAACTTATTTTACACATAAACCAGTGCCAGAATTCTGTTAATTAAATTGCAAAAAAAAACAACGACAGTAAACTCACACAGGGACAGTGAGCCTTCTCCCTGTGTTGCGTGTAATTGGTTTATAAAAATGGGTTTCTAAACATAAACTTAGTTTCATCTGGCACACATTAGAGTGATTAGAAAACATCTATTTTGGGTTGTGCATGTAGAATAGTTAATTATACAAAACTTCTTGATTGTGATTTAATGCACTAGGGGAGATTTGATCCCATGTTCTTCTTTAGGTCTTCTCTAAGCACGGACATAATAGTTTGTGTAACATGCTCCCATAGAGGGACCCAGATAAAACAACACAGGGTCAAGACAAACACACACATACACTGACACATGTAATACAGTACATTACAATGAACGTCTCATTAACACACATCCTGCAGGCTGTCCTTGATTCATTTTGGCATGAACTCCATATTAACACACATCTATTGGGGGGTTATATCATTCTAGTTTACAGGCTATAAATACACTCTCGTTCTCCACAGATGAGTTATGCACGACAAGTCCAAAAATACCATTTGTATCGGAGATGAGATTAAATGGTTAGAGTGATGGACGGACAAATACATGATAAAGACATGGCCGAGGGGAGAGAGAGAGAGAGAAAGGAGATAAAAGGTTGGGATTACACAAATCAACAGCAGTAAGTCAGCGGGGCAGGACAGAAGGGCGAAGGATGATAGCTGATACAGAAATGGAGGGATAGAGAGAGAAAAATAACAATCTGGCAACATCTGGATATGCAGGCACAGAGATAGTGTCTTACACTGACAATCGTCGACTCACAAAGTACAAAAACACACACACACTCCCACCAACGCACTTTCCCTTTTTCTATCATCCCTAATAAATCATTTTTATGTCATGACTCAAAGAAAAGATCTGGTTCTAGTTCTCCTCCTTTCAGTACTGTACTGGCTATTGTTCACACTGTCGTTGTATATGTTCAGTCTGTATCCTCAGACTTCTTGTCGTATTCAACCTCAGTAAATTATTTCCTACATTTCCCAGAACCACTTTCACCAACCCTCAGCAAACATGCCAGGACATATCCAGCTATTGATCATATGCAGGAGTAGACTGCAATGGTGATAGTGGAGGTGGCATAATAGCAAGAGTCTCTCAGTGGGAAAAAGTGAGAGTGTTACTCAAACACAACATGTGTTTTGAGGCTAATGAAGAATATTTCTGCTTCTTCTTCTCCACAGAGGATTACTTCCCGTAACAGCATTGAAAGTCAGTGACAAATGGTAAGTGCCCTTGATCTTTAGTTCTGAGAGGGTAACAGACAGTGTTTTCTTTTTCTTCTCCTTTTTTGTTTTTGGCACATTAATCTCCATTTTGGCATTTCACACGCACACACACACACACACACACACACACACGCACGCGCAGGAGTAAACACAAGTAAAGTTAGCATTAGCATTATTTGTAATTGACGAGACACAATAACAGGTACTTGTGACACAATTACTGAAACCACCAACTCATGTTGCCTATCCATCAACCAGGTATGAACCATAAGCTCATTGTCTGCTTTACACAAAGATTGAAATTCAAAAAAAACTTTTTCCAACTAAGTAACACACAGTAATCTACATTCGACACATCATTCAAAACTAAAAGCCTGTGTGTGTTGGTAGCTAAACACTGCCATTGAAATGAGACACTAAATGATCAATCACCTGTAGCCAGAATGCACCTGTGAAAACACCTGCAGTAACCAATTAGATCACTTAGAAATCTGAGCTTGAGCACTATAATTACGATTCAGGTTTGCTCATTTCAAAAATGGAGGACAATTTTTTGAATATTTTGTAGAGAGGAAGAGATAGAATAGTGTATTTTGTAACTATGTTCAAGTTGTCTTAAGGTAAGGGAATTGTGTCTGATACTGTGATGAGTATTATTGATAGTTATAATAATAATTGGTACCCTGATGCATTTTTGTTCATAGTCAATATTTATTGCATGCTACAAATGAAAATGTGAAAGACTCCGGATAACAGTGCCTACTTAGCCCATTGGTGGGCAGTTTGGAATACTTATTTGGTGTTTGTGTGTAAAGTTGTGAAGCTGGATAATATATTATTTTAGATATATATGTATAATAATAATATGACAATAATTCATCCAAAACCATCAGTCTGCACGTCTGTCATCAAGTTGCACACTGGAACTCTCTGCACGTCAAACTCATCGCAGAGCCAAATGTTCACACACTTAAACAGCCATAACACACAGGAACAGCGTGAGCTGCCTTACCTTTAAAACAAGTGTTTCTACCTCTGTGTTAAAAATCGCCCACCTTCCAATACTTTGTACTGGAATATAAAATCCGAAACCCATGACTCTTAGCTAATAGCTAATTCTGCACTCTGAGCTAACCTGTTGTGGGTGTTTTGTGATCATACTGCCCACTCTGTTCAGCTTTGGCTGCTGCAGCAGCACCTGTGACTGAGAGACAAATTGCTTCCCCATTATCTGGAGAGACCCTGTACAGGACGCGCAGACTGACAGCCTCTATCATATAATGTTATAATGGCATCATACACGAGAAATATCATAAACATCACTGGTGAGTTGGCACTAAAAGTCACACATCGTTGTGTGAAATGATGAATTAGTACTCAGGTAATACGCCATTAGATGAAGGATAAACACAACAGAGCAAAATTACAATTGTTTCTATATGAATATTTTAAAGTGAAATTAGGAGTTGCATACCAGAGTGTGACATTTTAAGTAGTAAAGTATTGTAAGTTACTGGCAGATATATTATAGTGATCATATTATACTTGGCTTAAAATGATGATACGACAAGTGTCGTGGTATTTTTCAAACGGCTTAGTTTTGGCCATTTCTATAATGTGTTTATGAGTATCTTTAACTGATTATGTTATTCAATGACTGGGGAAGAGGGCCCTCGAACACAGCATGCCCTTCTTCCGCCTTGCTGCCCTGCTGTTGTCACAGTTCATTTGACAATAACATGGTGTGAAAAGATCTGATTAGTATCATCAGTTCCACCACTTGTAACATCACATGCATATCATTTGCAATAATAGGCGATATTCTGTCATGTGTGGGTTCAAGTGTGTGTGTGTGTGTCTGTGTGTGTGTGTGTGTGTGTGTGTGTGTGTGTGTGTTTGCATCCGCATTCAAAAGACGAAAGGATTTTCAAACTGACCAGAGACCAGCAAATGTTCTGTAATCATTAAGCCCAAACAAACTTTCCCCCTCTGTCTGTTTTGATTTCCTGTCTCGTTTTCTTTCTCCCACATTACTCTAGAATCTCTCTCTATTCTCCTTTATGGCTTTATATCTTGTTTGGTCCTGTCTCAGCTCTGACAAATGAACGGTTAATGAGTTTGTTCAGTGATGGCCTTGAACGCCTGCTCTTCTCACGTTGGCACACACACCCACCAAGCATCAAGCACACAAAAAGACAGACGTGCACACACACACACACACACACACTCTCATACACTGAACTAATTGTTTCCCTTTGGACACACACAGAATTTTGTTTAGATCCATCACAGAGCAGAAACAAACACGGTTTTGAGAGACACAGAGAGCTCTGTGGTACGAGGAAATGGCAGCGAAGCCAAACCGAGATTGATACAAGCATGAAGCGAAGAGGAAGACGAGCAGAGCCTTTGATCCCCTCTGACCTAGAATCAACAGCAGGCCACTCTGGTTCCTGTAGTGTTAGACTTGTAGTACATAGATTTAGTTCAACTCATTATTACTACCCCAGAGGTTTGACATTTGAGCTCGGTTTTCTACCCTATTCAATTTTGCGAAATACGATAATCTGCTGTGCTGGTAGGCGGATTTTAGGACTTTTGGCCAAAGCCAGGCAAGCTGTTCCCTTCTTTTCAAGTCTTTGCGCAAAGCTAAGCTATGGATGCTGGCGATAACTTCATATTTAGCACATAGACATGAGAGTTTCAATCCTCTCATTTAACTTTCTTCACGAAAGTCAACAAACACATTACGCAAACTGGATTGGCAGTATTGCTTCACAAAAGGCAAAGCCATGAAGCAACATGTGAGAAACATGAAACGTTGGCTTCGTTTTTCAGTGTAAAATATAGTAAATAGTTTCATAATAGTGTTGGTTTGATCTGAAGAGCCATTTACTGTGGCCTTGGGTATTATGGCTGAAGATCTAGTGCATTACAAAAGAAATTCTCACTTCTCAGTAAGATGCTTAACATCTATTGCTTCACAGATTTACTGCATTCTTATGTTTATTCAGCTCAGTCTGCTTGTCTCCTGAAACCAAATCAAACCTCCGATAACAAAGTCTAAGCCAACAAGAACAGACACGCTGCAATTTGCAGGTATACTAGAGTGGTACCAAACTGGTATCATAGATTTTTAGCGCTGAGCAGAAGGTTTCAAGTTTCAGTGCCTGGAATGATGCTGACAACAGCATGACATCACACCGGAGTGGACACTCATGTTGGTGCTGGAGTCAGATGAAGGAAAACAGAGCAGGTTGTGAGGTAAATGGGAGTAGTGTTTCTGGATGATGTAGACCAGTGTAGTATCAGTGACCCGCCTCACAGCAGGCATGACCTCACCTTGTTTAATGAGTGATAAGACAAAAGGCCACAGGAATACTTGTTTAGTTTGGCCTTTCTTTCTTTGTTTATGACTTTCTTCCTCCTTTGGTATTATGTGAATACTATTTAGCCAGACTGGACTGATTCAATTCTGAATTGTTTTTACATCGATTTTTAAACATTTCTTCAACATCACGTCAACGTGAAAATGTTTGCTTTCTTTTTTTCTCCTGTTTTCGCTCTGCTTCTCTGTATTTCGTTGGCTTTAACACTCGCTCTGTCTCACATTTCCACATTAATGCATCTGTGTTTTTCTTTTTTTTTAAACTCTTTATACTCGACCCATGAGTCCACGCGCTTCCCATGCTAACACATTCTGGCATGCATACATAAACCAACACACACTAACAGATACCTTCCACACACTGGTGCACAAGGCAATAACTATGCACATGCATGCTCACACAGAGACAATGGTGGTCTGAGGAAGGGACAATAGTGCCTGTGTGAGTATTGCTGTGCCTGTCTCTGTGGGAGTTAAATGGATTCCAGCCAGACTCGCAGAAAGAAAGGTTTCAGAGCTGAGTTTACAGTTTACATCGTCTGTTCGGTCAAAACAACACAACTTTCAAAGTCTGTTCTTGAGAAGCAGGGGTGAACTTTGCACGTACACTTGAAAGATAAAAGTTTTATTGAGTTATGATAACGAGTACAACCATACATGCTCTCCTTCTCTTGTTGTATATCTATTTCTCTACGGCTTTCTTATCTGTCCTGGAACAAGGTGTGCACACACACCTGACTAATAGTTCTCACAAATGTGGAGCTTGCCATGACCTAACGCACGTACGCCTAGGCTACACGTGGCGTTCCACATGGCAATAGCACATACGTCATGCCAACGTGGGCATGCAGTCAGTGATTATTCACGAACATGCTCTCATCTATTTATTCTGTTATATTATAATTATCAGCATCCATTTTCATGAGTGTTTTGTTGGCAGCTTGTATGTGAGTAAATCGCCTGCTCTACGTCCCATACATCCCATAATACTACCCAGCTGTTTCCTAGACTGGCCAGTCGGAAGCAGGACCCAATTGCAATCTGCCCCCCCGATACGCTCTCTTCCTCTTTCTCCATTCCTACATCCGTCCTTCTGTCGATAGAAACCTCTCCGATCCTTTCATCTCTCCACAACCCGGGCTTGACAGAAACAAGAAAATGTGTCTTTTTGATAGAAATGTGAGTCGGAGAGCTTACTGTCTTGTCCGTCTGTCTCTTTCTCTGTCAATTAAAGTCAGTTCGTCTGAATCTGTCTGATCCTTCTGACCCGCAGAGACCGAGCAGGCCGGTCCAGATTTGACTGTAATAACCCGTCCTTAATTTGCAGAGACTCTAGTAGACTTTAACGTGCATTAAGGACACAGGGGTCAGGGAATGTCTGGGAAAACTTATACCAAAAAACCCAAATTACAGTTTGCCTTCTGACCATCTTTCTGCTTAATTCACACGAGCAAATGTGCAGCCTTCGTATCTGACAGTTGCATTAACACTGTACTAATGGCAGCGGACCAGGATCCTTTTAGCTGTAATAGGTGTCCGTAATGTTCATAAGTAGGGCTTAGCCTACTGTTAGCTGTCTGAAACTATGGACAGCAAGATGTAGGTCAGGGGACAGTCCTTCCGGATGGACATCGACAAGTTAGACATACTCCATGTGTACATATTGCACGCCGTTTCTTTTCATCCAATATTTTCTTTGGTGGGTCAGACAGACGATCTGAGTGATGTCGGTCTTGTTTCGACTGCTGTATGTCCACACATTAAGTCATTCTCTGCAGAAAAGTCACCAGCAATCCTAATAAAACATTGACAGTGCCAACAAGCACACAGACGTAGTTCAACAAGAGTCAAACACCTCATTGCTCAACCCCAAAGCACATGCACCCCACCCAAACACTCAAAAATAGACCACCCAGTCCCCAGAGACCACTATCGTCCAGAACTGTGTGTGCTTTGGGTGTATACCTCAAACAACTGTGATTTCATTGACATTTTGAATTTACCTCACCCGTTTTTTTGAACAGCTGCCCATACACGTGTTCTGTTGTCGGACTGAAAATCATTCTGGATCGTGTGGCAGTGCATTATTTGACTTCAGCAAGTCTTAGTCTTTCGTTCATTCAGTCCCCAGTCATCTTTCAGACCTCGCTTCCTTGCTCTTTTTAGTGTGAGTGTAATCTTGTCTCTTATTTCTCTTTCTAATCTAACAATTTCTTTTCTGGTGTATCTCCTGAACCCAATCTACATAATTCTACCTCATTTACAGTCTCTGACGTTATCAGACTGAGACCTTCCTCGTCTCCCCAGCCCTGTAGGTCTGCGTAGTGACACGGAGCTGTTTCTGTTACCCTCCAAAATAAATTTGTCTTTATCAGGACAGAGATCAGGTTACCCCCTCCCCCCCGCCGCCTCCCCTTCGCCCTCACCCCATCCCTCTTCCCTGCTTTTCTCCTCCCTGCTCTCTGTTTCTCTCTCTCTCTCTCTCTCTCTCTCTCTCTCTCTCTTTTAATTCTCCACATTTCCTTGTATTTCTAGAAACATTTCCTCTTTTCCCTTTCTCCACCATATTATTTCTGCCTTAAAATTCACCCTCACGCTCATTTCCTGCGTTCCCTGGTCCCCTTGTGGACTGGAGCGCAGTAAAACGAATGGCATAATTAGAATCACACACTCTTAATTGGCTCTTTCCCAGCTCCATTCATAACAACTCTATTTAAAAGCACACCCCTCTCAGGGTGTCTGTCACTTGAGGCAAAAGTGTGAAATTAAGCTCGCCAGAATGCAGTAAAAGCAGTGAACTCTGGACACGATGTGTGTGTGTTTTGTGTGTTCCCAGTGGATGTGTGTGGAATGCACTCATTAGCCCATATGTCCACTAATGAGAGCCATGGGTGGTTTAACACCGTGGCCCTATAGACGGGGCCAGGCTGTGCCAGGCTGAATTCAGCCTGATCGTAATTATGGCAGTCAGTCTGACAGCGTGGCCTCTTAAAAATTACGTTCCCCGTTTTGAGGGAGACACATGTTCTCCCAGATTAGACCTACATTTGTTTTTGACAGATACGTTTCTAATCATAGTCTGCAGAAGTCTGAATATGAGGAGGTCAGGGTGGATACGTGGGTCAAGCTAGCACAGGACTTTCACCAAAGAGACCACTGTTCATGTTCTGAGTGAAACCAAAAGTCAGCATTGACTTATTTTAATTGACGTCCATAACTTAAGTAACGTAATAAACCATGATGTTTTACTAACCCTTACCAAGTAGTTTTGTTATGTTTTTCAATTCACAACGTAACCACATGTTTAAGATTGCAGCCGTAATCCGTGAGAAAATACGTTTGTTTGCGAGCTTGCAGTTTCGTTGTATGGGAATGTTTTGTAGGAGACAGGGTTGAGAATGAACAGACAACAGTGCATTAAAGGACCAGTGTGAAGGAGTTTGCGTTATCTAGTGGTAAGTTTGCAGATTGCAACCAACTCAAACTTCTACCATGTGCGAAGCGCGTGGGAGAACTATGGTGACTGATCCCAAAACGCAATTGGCCCTATCTAGAGCCAGTGTTTGTCCGTTCTGGGCTCTAGAAACATGGAGGTGCAATCATAGTCAGTTCAGACAAGAGTTTCAGTGTGTTTGTGTCGATGTTTTGCCACTGCCCTGCCCCTTAAGGAGTCTATCAGCAGGTCCTGAGTGCTCCAATGGACTCCAATGGGAGAAGTGAATGTGAACACAGATTATGACCATAGTCACCATGTAAATATTGGACCCTTTTTTCACAAGCCGCATATCTTCTGAAACATTCTGACACTGAAACGTCCTTTTTTTTTTTTTGACAAATCCCCATAAATGCTACACACTGGCCCTTTAAAAGCCCTCTCCTTGCTATGTCCTGTTCTGTAATTAGAAATGTCAGAGCTGACCTATTGAGTATCTTTGGCCATTTATCTGCGCTGCTTCTACAGAGACAACAGCTGGAGAGGGAATTGAACCAGCAACCCTGGTGGCTGCCATTTGTGGTCAGGGAATAATTTCCAGTGCGGTCATGATGGAGTGGAGGCCAGCAAAGAGGTGATGCAAAACTACAGGGATTAGTCCCATGACCGTGTGTGCCTGTGTGTGTGTGCGTGTGTGTGTGCGCGCATGTGTGTGTCACAGAAATAGGGAGTAGTGTGAGCACATGAGTACAGCCCTGAACCACAGTGAGCTAACCACAGTGAAGGACTGCAATTAAGTTTTTTCCCAGAATAGTGAGAAAACACTCAACTTCTACACTGACCATGAAGCTCAAACAAACGCACATCACAGTGTGCGCTGCACATGCCAAGCTACACTTTTTCTCTCTTTTTAGAAAATTCCACTTCGAATGTCTCCGCAAAATTTCCAATTGCAAAGGCAGGTTACCGTTCACTCGCTTATCGGCAAACATACACACCTCGCAGAATATGTCAACCTTGAGAGAGCCCGGCTTGAGAGCTTTTCCGAGCCGTCAGGGTTCACTGATTAATTTAGCATTCATATTATCTGCCAAGCTTACTTTAATGAAATTTCAAGTTTGCTCCGTATTATTTCTACCAGTTTTTTAATGCCCGCAAAATACACGGCCAGCAGTACAAATCAACTTCAAAAGTGGACATTTTATTGAAATCCATATCAGTGTTGATTGGTGGATCCCATGAACGCTAAATCCACCTCTGGGGATTTGGAAATCCTCTTACCTCAAGCTGCGTTACATTAAACTGTAATATTTTTTTGCAGTGAAGAATGATAATTTTCTTTGGCAAAAAGAGAGGCAGAATGGCACATTGCAAATATAAAATAGTAGGGAGACAGCTTCACACAATCCAAGACTCTTTGACAGGGAAAACACAGATCCTACATACATTTAATTACATTATATACACAATTTAAAAGACAAAAATCTAAGAAAGAAAACATGATGCCAAAGAGTAAACGGTTTAAGTGTGTTTATGAAATGCACATTCACATGATGCAAACGCAAACATGCGGTCATAACACATAAGCCTCAAACAAATCCGTCTGATGTGATGTTGATGAGAGCATAAACAATTTCTTTTGTTCGCAGCAATCATTTTCAAATCAGACGTCTTTCTTTGACTGATTTAGGCCAATGCACTGACACACTCCATTCATACTAGAAAACACCATAGAGTGAGCTGATGCACAGTATCGCAAATACAAAAAAAACCTGCGACAGGCAGAGCCAGTGACGTTAACCCAAGTATAATACCCAATAAAGGGATCAGGTCCTTTATTCCATTGACGGAGAGGAGAAGAGTAAAGAGAGGAGGGGGTCCCACACGCACTGAGACGACGATAAACTCAATCCTCTCTGATGCCACATGATTCATTCTAATACTTGATTTCTCCTTCTCTATATCCTCTCCGGTTGAAGTTTACCCAAAAACAGATGTGAGATTTCGTAACTGAGGTGCTGTACAGATTAGATGACAAATATTGAAGGTTGGAGAGATGATGTATCATGCTTTGAAGCTCACAGCCCTTCAACTTAAGCCTGTTATAACCAGACTTACTGCGCCTCCTCTCCATACCTTATCCCCCGTATAGACGTGGACACTGTAATACGATTGGTTTTAATCGTATAAGAGTAACTATAGAGACTTTGAGGATGTAAGTAATCCCCTCCGGTACGTTTCTTGGCAGTTCTTTGTTTAACCTTTTGACCAGCCCTTTAAGTGTATCCTGTATTACATGACATGCTTCCACTGTAGACATTGTTGATCAGAAGGAGGAGGTGTAGGTATTCTTGTAGGTTTTCTCTAAATATAAATGGAAGTTCAATATATTGCGTCATACGCACAGGACATAGCAATCCTACCAGTAAACACAATCATTGCATATTTCAAGTCTCAGGTCAGTGCTACACACAAATGTGGGACCCGTCAGATTCTGCGGTTCCATGTTTCCAAAATGTTTCGACAGGTTTGGCCGCAAGCCTATGCAGATGCCGGCTATCAAAGCCAAATATGACGACAAAGCTTTCACTTTGCACCCATCCTGCTTTGATTTAGTTTGGAGTTCACTCTCAGTCTTACTGTCTGTCAAAACCAAGTATAATCAAGAGACATGTAATCTGCAAAATGTATCACAATGCATCACATTCATTTTTGAGAGTGGACTAGTTGTGCATCATGACACAGTGACTAAGACATGTTGGTCTTAAGCATATTCCCTCTCTGACAGTTCTGTGAAAGCCCACATCAGAAAAGAACATTTTATTTGAATGAGTAGAGTCCCTGATGAAAAGGCTTCTCCAAAAGAACCTCCCTTTCTTTGCAACTGAATGACATGAAAAACATCCATCAGATCCTCGTGAGCCTCTTTCCTCACAGGATCAATGTGTGTTTGTGCGTGTGTCTCTAACTGAATCAGGCTATTTTATTCCATTAGTCCATTCTGGTAGAGGACACCATGTGTTAGCTGTTAAGAGCTTTGGAGGGGACCACCGCCCCAACTGAACTTTCCTACACTGTCTGTTTTAACTCTCCCAATAGCCTCCTAAACGTGACCTGACCTTTCCTCAACCCATCACCTGCTGTCATCACTAAACTAAACGAACAACCTGTCCACACTTTGCTAACTTGAAGGATTTCAGTGACTGCACGTCCATAAATCACTCAAGTGAAGCATTCCTACCTCTTTGTGTGTCAATTGGAAATGGCCATTAGATTGTGAAGATCCCCCGTTTTAAATTGAATGCGCTTAGATGGTTTTTCTCTACATTGAGAGATTTTAATGTAACTAAGCTTTTGTATGTGTTTCATCTAAAAATGTAGAGCCGCAGCCAGGATTTCAGAGATACTGAGGTCATGAGTGCAAATTTCCCCAAGTAAAACTACATAATATACCAAACAGTCTTACAAAAAATTGTTTACGTCTTTGTGTTATTAAACTGCCCAGAAACATTCCCAAGGAAATTACATTTGTGTCCTCTAGCTTTGGGCCTGGTGTGATCCCTCATGTTCCTCACCCTGCTGGACTGTTGCAGATCTACACAACCAGCGTTGTGTAAACTAATATCATAACCAACAGGATTGAATATAAAGATAAAGGCCATGTTGTGGAAATAATTAGAATCAATCTACTGTAAAATATTATCATGACAAAGTTCTCAGTAATATATAAAAACAGATGTGTGTTGGCCTTTGTGTGGCAGTGTGAAAGGTGGACTCGATATTGGTGCCACCCACTAGTGTCATTGAGGAGACCCTGGTTTAGGAGATCACCATGGTGACCACTGCACAAACACACAAACCAATACCCATCTCCTGTTGGACTAGAAAGCTCATCAATCTTTAATGGACTGTGCTCACTGAATTCACTTCCAGTCTCTCATTAGACAATCTCTTCAAGCATCACATCTGTGCTCCCATTCTGAACGACTCCTCTTTGTACTCTTATCGTTATCAGCATTTGCACAATGTGATCTTAGGGATCCGTTAAGATGGGAAACTACAGAAACCTGCAACAAAAAAACTGCTTTCAAAATCCAGTACACAGAAGAGCATGGGAAGTCTAGATAAGTGGCTGAGTGTGGGTGGAATTGGCAGTGTTACATTGGAAGTTGTAATTATATCTACAGGGGCTACAGGTGTGTTTCTACTGGTACATCAGTATTATGCCACACTTCTGCTCAACAGGAGATGATGGTTTAGACAAAGGCAGTGATTGATTTAATGTGTGTGTGTGTGTGTGTGTGTGTGTGTGTGTGTGTGTGTGTGTGTGTGTGTGTGTGTGTGTGTGTGTGTGTGTGTGTGTGTGTGTGTGTGTGTGTGTGTGTGTGTGTGTGTGTGTGTGTGTGTGTGTGTGTGTGTGTGTGTGTGCATGAGCTCCTGGGTTGAGTGTGACTACGTGTAGAAGGGAACAGGGACAGCCCCCTGACATGGCAAGTGCCAGACTGAGCGTTCTCGATGCTGAAGCGACTGTGCGATTATGCAATGAGCGTGACCATGCCAATGATAGACAAAGAACGAACACGGAGACAGAACAGGAGGCAGAGGGAACAGCGGGACTGGGTTGGATGGACCCACAAGAAAACAGAAACACCACTGAGAGAAAAAGATAAAGTCAAATTGTTTGGTATGTTTTGCCGTTTGCTGTATGCAAACTTTTATGTTGTGTAAGTTGGGATTAATGCTACTAGTGAGCATGCAGTAAACTATATTTGGAAAGGGGTCAGGCAATGTGTGTTTGCAGTTAGAGAATGCTAACGTATCCATGACTCACACACATGCACTTTGCCCTTGCACCTGTAACATTGTAACATTGTAACCTTAGCAGACTGTGCGTGTTTATGTGTGTGTGTGTGAGTGTGTACCACAGGACCCACACTTGGTTAGCAGCAGGCTATTAACTTCTTGCCTTCTCTAACTTGTTGATCCTTTGGGGCCTATCCATAGACACATTCAGCATAGCATGCATGTTGTCAGTCTAAGGGTCACTTGACTGGAAAATAAAAGATAAATCATAATGGTTAATCAGTATAGTGGCATGTTTAGCGCTAACATTTGCAACGTAAGCTACAGCCACGGGGACTTTTGGAACTCGTGGCTTTCCAAAGGACTTGAGCACATGGATGCAGAGATTTGCTTCCATTCAACCACATGAACATTAGTGAAGTCGGAAACTGATGTTGGGCTCGCACTTGGCATTCCAATTCATCCTGGAGGAGTTAAATGAATGTGGAGGTCAGGACTCGCTGCATGCCGGTCACGCCATTTCTTTATGACCCGGCCTGCTTTCTGAACAGAGGCATTGTCCTGCTGAGGGCCTTCCCCGAAATCTCACAAAGTTGGGAACACACTACTGTTTAAAATATCATATATCAAAATAGACTATACTGGCCAAGCCCAAACCATTATAGGAGTAGTTCTTTTGTTTCTTTGTGGAGAATCAAAAGAGACCATTGATACAGCTCTTACGGGTTCTCTGTGGAATCGTATGAGACCTCTAGCAGTGCCATGGAGCTGTTATTCTATGTGTGGCTCTCCGCTTAGTTTGTCTTGTACAAGCTTGCATGGTTGACACATTCAATACACAATGGTCTCACACCATTCCACTAATCAACAGGTGGCGGTAACACTTCAAGATATTCTGCAAAGGCAGTGAAGAAGGAGCTTAGTAAACTTGGATGTAAACAGTTCTGGATTTAATGTACTTTTAAAGTTGGCTTTGGAAATTCCCACAAAACAGTCACTCATACTGTGATGTCATATACTGATATCTGTCTCGAGAACAAAGTCACATTTATTTAGAGGAAACAGAAGTAAAAAAGATGATTTGCCGTCAAACCACACGGCTTTGCAGTGATTATGTATGTTCAGGCTATGATACAGTGCAACGCGAGTCGCACACTGAAGCGCCTCGTGTCTCGTGAGCACAGTTTACACGGTTTACATTTCTAAAATTCTAAGGCTGTTTATTCTAAATCAGGAATTCCAATAATGAGACACTGATCATGCAAGTGGTGAAATTGTACTATTACCAATAAGCAATATGCATGATAAAGCTATTGACCTCTTTTAAAGTGATGAAACATTGAGTTCTTTCAGAGCTGCTTATTCTCAGTTCAGTTTGTCAAAACAACTTATCTTTTGACATTAAAGCTTACGTATCTCAACTCACTCACTTTATATTCAAAGGCAGAGCAAATTCCTCATGAACTGACATCGCTCCTCAGCTGCCGTCTGATCAATTCTATTGTTGGCTTAAGAGATGCATGTCATTATAACGGAGCTATCTACCGGCGGAAAGAAGCAAGCATCTCTTTCTTACTCATATGCTGATATGAACACATGTACCCACTCACATGCACACATGTAGACACAGTCACACACATATACTTTGTAGGCCACACACACACAACGATGCACACATGTAACCAACAGCACACACACAAACACACAACCACCCACATACACCCTTGGAAGAAGCCATTCACACTTCGCCCCCATAGAGTACATGTCAGTCCATCTGGGATCATTAACACTATGTTAATGAATATAGGGCTGGGGCCAGGAGAGAGAGAGAGAGAGATATATAAAGAGGACAGAAGGTTGGAGGATAATGGATTCTCTCCTAACAAATGCACTGCCCGAGGTACTTGTAGGGGAGGGGGGGACAGACGAGGGATAAGAAAAGATTGAAAGTGAGGGGGGGGCAGTAGGAAGAAAACCAGACCAAACCAAGACGGGGGAAGTAGGAACTGAAGGGAGAAATAGAGCATGAAAGAGAGTAAAGGGGATACATTCTAGAGCTATATGTGAATGCAATGTGAAAAGAAGACAAGAGAAAGTAAAGTAATCAGGGAGAGATGCACCCAGTACGTTTTGGCTAGTGGCTGGTGAAGGCTCTGTAGAAATAACTGAACAGATGAACAGAAGAAAGGGAAGGAAGAAAAGGCTGCAGAGACAACGGATGAGTCGAGAGAACAGGCAGGGAGACAGACAAGGAGATGCAGTAGAACAAATGATGGCAGAGGCGATGCAAGATGAGCCACGTGGTTAAATATTTCACCGGGTTTTGTTTGTGCTTTTGTGTGTGGGTGTGTAGGTGTGTGTGTTTGTGTGTCTGTGTGTGTGCATGGGGAGTGAGAGTCCCTGGGAGACAGAAAAGGAGGACAGAGCGGCGGGGAGGGAGCGAACGAGTGAAGTGTGCCTGTTGACTGGGCGAGTTAATGATTCCTGCGGTCTGAATAGTGAGAGAGTGTTAGTCCGAGGGGGTCTAATTTACCCCCTACTGACACACACATGCAACATTGTTATAGTTAGTTTGCATGCATGTCCTTGGCTTGTTTGGAGCTCATGTGTTGCACGTTTGGAAACAGCTCACGCTCCATGGCGACTTTCCAATAGCTTCCCAGAGCAGAGACACCACCTCATTAAGACTTTGTCTTTGCAAGAGAACCCATTTGCCCCCCAACCGGGCTAAATCTAGACACACGGAGCGCTATTGAGCGGAAGTGTGCCTCCCTGTGTTCGAATGGGGCGACCACCTGTATGCAGATGAATGGGTGTCAATAGGGGCCGGGAGACATGCCTTTGTGGTGGCAGAGAAGGAGCAGCTTGTCGGAGTGTGCCGCTATGAGCCAGAGGGCCAAGGGCCCGCAGGAGGCTGGGGATAAAGGGACAGAGGGCAGCAGGGTGACAAGCTGTCCATGTGTAGATGAAACAATGCCAAGTGTTAACAAGCCTAAGCTAGCTGTAATGACAGAGGTTGGGTGAACAAAAGGCAACTATTTGAAATGCAATCTGTGATTAACTAGCGTCAATAAGGAGCATATGACAGTGATTTAGCCCCTTTAAGCCCCTTTATACCCTTTGCATTGTATCATAATGTTGATCTTCCCTATGACCTTATTTTTCCAACAACAGCTGAGATTATTCTCCGAGGGAGAGGCAAGGAAGGAGAGGCACACATGGCACATTAGCAGCTGAGGAGGAGGGCCCGACGAGTGATGACATGATAAAGTCAGGACAAAAAAAAAAAAAAGGCAGAAATGTATTCAACTGGATAACATCTCGCTCTTTCAAATGCCGAAACAACAGAGGAAGCAGCACTCCTACACAGCTTTAAACTCCAATTAAAACCTGTGCACGCACATGCGCGTGTTCGGGCAGATGAGTTCATACACTCGCCTGAAAAGCAGTTTCTCTACTATCCCTGTTCCGTTCCTTGTTGTGTTTCGGTGTGGCTGACGCCCAGTCCCCAAAACTCTTCTAAATGTTCCCCTCTGATAGAAAATGCATTTGCTGAGGTTGGGAGAGTAGGAAAGAGAAAATCAGGCATCGCCAGGTACAGGTAGCACCACTCGCTCTGTGTTTTCTTCTACTTAATTACACAAGTTATGTAATTGTGGGATTTCCATAGCATGTTGAACAACTCGTGGATAGATACTGTGACGCCTGGAGACAAGTGCCTTGGAAAAAAACAAGGCGGTTTCCGTTTGCTGAGAGGTTTGTGTGGCTGTCGGGTCTTCCCCCAGACTTCCTTTCATCCAATTCTAGAGCTGTCGAGCTTTCTATCATCTCAAACACTTTTTCTGTGAGTTTCTTTTTTGAGCCATCAAGTTTTCTCTGCTTCACTATCATTCGCAGAAGCCCTGGTCTTCCCTGTCGGTGTGTGCCTGTATGGGCTGTGGGAGGGTTAAGTCTCACTCTGAGAGTCATCCCAGCTACAACACTATCATAAGAGCTAAAGTGTGTGTTTCTCTCAGTGTGGACATGTACATGGGAGATCCCGGCCATATGACTCCTGGCTGCAGCAGCAGAGAGGAGGTGTATTTGTGGGTTGTGGATTTCTAAATTTGTGTTTCTGTCTCGCTACACTGTTGGATGTATGTTACAAACATCTATGTATCATGACGACATCCCATGTTTGAGCAGCAGAGGTCTGATGGCAACGAGGGACAGTCTCCTAGTGTTGTGTAGGAGAGAGAACTGAGGGTTCCTGCAACAGTATTTGCATTTCAGTCATTCCTTCGAGGAAATCAATATGTTTAAAGCAGTTTCTGGTGTCGCTAAATGAAAGATGGTGGGCGTTACAGGTATAGTTGCGAGAACATATGAAATCCTCCAAAGGTTTTGCATGCAGAGAGTTTATCATAAACTGGAACTGTTCTTCATCAGTTCACTTCATCATTCCTCTTCCTCTTCCTTTCCCCCCTCTTTTTTTTTGGGAGACATTATAGAGTGGAAAAGCACCCTCAGATGTGATTAACCCCCCCGACTGTCTACGGGATCTACAGTCAGAGTGTGTACATGTGTGTGAGGGTGTTAGTGTGTGTGTGTGTGTGTGTGTGCGTGATCCTCCGAGTGCCAGGACGTGTCTGCTTGCCCAGCCAAGCCTAGGGACAGTCAAACACTCAGCTTGTCTGCGCATATTAATACACACACACACACACACACACACACACACTGTTTCCCTGCAGCTCTGGAGCTCTGAACCAGCTAACCCTGGCTGGGCTCCATCCCTGCCTGAGGGAAACCCTCTCCTGCTGAGGCCACAATCCCGCTGACACCCTATGGTCTGGAGTTTATCCACTCCATCTGTCAGGTTGTTTTCTGAAGTTACCTGTCTGGGGACGTGGCGAAGCGGAGACCACAAGATTAGACTGGCTGATAAGATGATAATAGTTCTTTACTATCTGAAAAAAGGTAATCCGTACACCAGCGTGCCCAGACAACAGCAGCCTGCCAGAGCACACGCACCTCTCTAGGGTTCTCAAAGGATTACAAAACAACCACTGGGACAACTCTCTTTAGTATATAATATACTAAAGTAATCTTTCTCTGCAGCACCAACATATTTGCAGCTCAGTTTCAAAACAATGCAATTTAGAACAATACAAAACATACAAGTTGACAAACTTGTATTACAATGCATAATAACAACCCAACAACTCAGCACAATACAATTGCAACACACAGTACGTCACAATGCAACACCCACACATTACAGAGTTACAACATAAAACAACTGACACCAACATAAAACAATGGCTGTATGAATTCATATACATGAATTATCAAAATAAATGATACATTTTTTTGTATTTTTTAAGTATATTTACTCAATAACTATACTTAAGAGCAATTTTCAGGTACGGTACTTGTGCTTTACTTGAGTATTTAATATTCATGCTACTTCATACTTCTGCTCCATTCATTTTTATAGGGAAATATTATACTTTAAAAGATATAGTTACTAGCTACTTATACTTGAGTTATAAGTTATTGTCCATGGTACACATTGCCTTATATTCTCCTAATTTATTTAATTTAATTCAACATCTGATAAAACCTGTTGACAGCTCGCTAAACTTCATTCTAATCAAGTTGCTCAACAATCTATAATAATCAGTGTCCTGTAAAGATATGTGTTTCAGTGTTTATTTTTTTTATTGTTCATTAACTTTTGAACTTTTTATTGCTTCTAATTGTTTTTTTCTTCTCACCACATTGATTTATATGTCTGTATTAGGGTTATCATAGGCTCGTTCTAGTGGAATTGTTTTTCGATGTTCCTGATGTGAAGTGCGAGCAGCTGAGCGTCTCCAATGGCTGCCGGCGGTGGGCGGGGCATTCAGACTACCTTACAGCTATTGGCCGGCATCATATCGAGGGTGGAGCTACAGCCAGATAAAACAGTCAAGTTGCGCTTCTGTGAACCAGTCAACAGTTGCAACAGTGTTTGGTCAGTGACATCACTCTGAACTGCTTTGAATACTCTAGTAGTGTAAAATCCACGATTGTTTTTCGTGCGCATATTTACGCATTTAAATCTTCAATAACAGACTCATTTTTAAATCATCGCTTACTAATTGAACTTGGCGAGCGTCCTGTGGAGAAGAGGCAATATGGATTTGGTGTGTCTGATGTGTTTGGTGCTGAGCATCGGTGCTTGGTTCGCCTGTGCGGAGAGACACAGCGTCTACTGGAACAGCACGAATCCAGAGTAAGTGCAGATCTTTGCTTTTGTGCGCTATTTGTTGTTTGTGTGTGCGCGCGCGCGCGTGTGTGCGTGTGCCTAAAGTTGCCTAATCTGTGAGTTGTTGTGAAGGGACAATCACTCACTGCTCTGTCTTGTGTGACTGTGTGTCTATCATTTTCTACATGTAAAGTCTCCATATAGTCCGCATTGTCCCGCGTGTCTTTAAGTACCCGATGCTGCGCACGCTCTTAAACGGTTACAACTAAGCTTGTTGTTTTCATTCATGTGGCAATTAAAGGTTCATGTGGCGTTTAAGGTGTGTAGTCCTTTTTAAAGTTGCCTAGCAGGATTGTCAAGGTGTTATTACTATACAGCAGCACCAGCAGTGGGGTTTAAAAGCAGGAGATTGTGAGCGGATGCCGAGACAGATGGACATATTCCCCACTATATTTAACTGCAACACATAGACTCAGACATACTCTAATAGTAGAAAATAGACTGACGAGTATGAACTTGGACAGTGACGCTGTCTAGGGTCTGCACCTGTGTGTGTGTGTGTGTGTGTGTGTGTGTGTGTGTGTGTGTGTGTGTGTGTGTGTGTGTGTGTGTGTGTGTGTGTGTGTGTGTGTGTGTGTGTGTGTGTGTGTGTGTGTGTGTGTGTGTGTGTGTGTGTGTGTGTGTGTGTGTGTGTGTGTGTGTGTGTGTGTGTGTGTGTGTGTGTGTGTGTGTGTGTGTGTGTGTGTGTGTTGGTGCAGTGTCTCATGGAAAGTCTATAAATGAAAAATAATCAGTGTTTCATACTCACTTTTATAGAGATGCCACATCAACTATTAGTATGTTACAGTGTTTTTTCATTGGAGAAGATGGTGTGTGTGTGTGTGTGTGTGTGTGTGTGTGTCAGAGTAAGAGGCACATATTGCTGATTATTTTTGTTTTGAGGTCAGAAATGTAACGCTATCCGACCACTCAGTGGGATCGATGGATCCTCGCAGACGCGCAATATCGCTGTGCGATTTATTGAGCTTTTAGCGTGGAGGGAGTGATCCCCACGTTTGAAAGACAGTATTCATTTATAAGCGAGCTGAAACAAGAGGACGGTCCCCGCTCCTTTGCTGCCGAGATAGGTCGATTAAAATCCGCCACCGAGACTAAACAAGGGCAAAAGCCATTATGGCCTTTTAGGCTTGTCTTGATTACATTACTGGCTCTCTAATTGCCCTTTAAGAATGACAATAGACACAGGACTAAAAAAGAGCCCCTGTAACGAGGAAAACAATTGTCCTGATAATTGGATAAGAAGTCTAATGGAAAGCCCTATCGTCATGAGCAGTGCTTGTGTCATGGGTAAGTCCAGGTGTGACTCACCGGCCCGGGTTTGACCCACCTGAGTTTTACACCTGAGTCACCACACACAGAGGGAGAGGAAGTGTGGCTCAGGTGAGACGGAAAGAACCGGTAGAGAGGAAATGTGAAACCAGAGGCTTTTTTTGTGTCTGGATAAAGTTTTCCTTCAAATAATGATGAAGACAAAAAGAAGGTCCAGAGGGAGACCAGGGGTGGTCTGCTGTCTCTACTACAGCCCTGGACTGTTACTGCTGTCAAATGAGAGTTGTATAACCAGAATAAAAATCATAATGTAACTCTTAACAGACATGCAACAAATGACACATAACAAACATGTATCTATTCTGCCTGTTCTTCTCTCATCATCCGTCATACTTCTGTTGAACCAGGACGATTTAGATGTCTTGTTCTCCGTTGTCTACTTAAGAGGTAAAGAGAAATTATGAAAAGTCAGGGACAGAAATGACTATCGGGAAGATAACGGCAGCTTAAATTAAACCATAATCGGCTGACCCCCTCATGCCACTCGTATTATTTATTTTTTTGTCTCATTTTACAGCCTAATCTCCATTAGTCCTATATAATCCTTCACTCCCAGACCCCCTCCTTCACCTCCTCTTTTCGTCTACCTCTCACTTCTCCTCTCTTTTTCCATGATCTCTCTTGTCTTCTGGTTTCCTGCTTTCCAGCTAAAAGCCCACCTGCCCCGATCCGTTCCCCAGTGATCAATCAGTCACCTGTTCAGGCTCACGTTGGGGCTTTGGCGGCAATGGGCCGTGGATAATTAATGCTAATTGCTTCTTGGTCCGATTGAGCAGCAGTGATTTGTCTTAGGTGGAGGACAGTGACCAGATGGCAGCAGTCTGCCCAGTCATGTCAGGGAGTATAGAGACGTTTAGGTGTGTGTGTTTTTCTCTAAACAATGCATGTAGGAGTGTGTTTTGATTTTCACCAACTTGTCGGTGAAATTCAATGTAATCGTTTTCAAGACTTGAAGGGATTTGATACTCAAGTGTGTGTGTGCAGTTTTCCTACTTGACAGATGGAGAGGCATGTTGTTCTCAGTCTGGTCTTGTTTTTACACTACGTGTCTCTGCCTGTGTCGTGTGTGAGAGAGACTTTGAACTTGTGCTGCACTTTACCAGGAAGTGATTTTATTTTTGTTTTGGACAGAGAGTACGTGATTGTTAGAGTGTGTGTGCGTGCGTGCCCCAAACGTTAGAGTAAAATAAGGAGTGTCTGTTACCGTAGGCAGTCTTACCGAGACATGATAAATGTGTGACTCACACTTGCACACACCGGGGGGCAAGAGGGAGGACTTGGATGTTAATATTAGCTACAGCCAGCATTCCTCCCCGCTGTTACTATACTCAACTCTGTCAGCTGTGTGTGTGTGTGTGTGTGTGTGTGTGTGTGTGTGTGTGTGTGTGTGTGTTTCTCACTGTACAGTACCTGTCTCTTCCTCTACCCATCATCACTCCTTTTCCTCTCTTTAACAGCTGGGTCTCCTCCCAGACTGGCCGCTGGCCTCGAGCCCTCCATCTCCTTTTCTCTCTACTTACTGAATCGGTTGCATTCAAGATCTCTACTTTGCTGCACAGATAATACACAGCCTCCTTTAAATACACTATCTCTGTGTTATTAGGCTGCTTTCCTCCATCCAGGGTGGCCTGGCTTTATTTCCCATGCCCCCAGTATCTGTGCAGTATCTTTATCAGGAGTTTGGTGTAATGTAATATTCAGTCTATCTCCGTCGGTGTCTGGCTCTGCCTTTGCTGTTATTGAAGCAGCCGGGCCTGCCTTGACACGTACATATGGCCTGGAGTCCAGATCCCCCGGCCCCGCCCTTACCCACTCAATTTGTACATTTTCTACATTTAGTTTGCGCTCTCTTTCCACTCATTGTCTCCTCCTCCCCACTCCATGACCCGTCTGGTTGAAGGCCTGTAATCTCACCAAAATGAGAACACACAAACTTGCACTCACACACACAAACACACACACAAACATAGATTACAGGCTGTTTATAATCTGACCATCTGACCCTCAGACACAAAACCATCATCCTTCTGGCTTTATTCTATCTATATATATATATATATATATATATATATATCTATATATATATCTATATTTCTGTGATGTAATAATGATTATGCTACGTTCTGTATGTTTGTATCTGGGTCGTTGGGTTGTATTGTGTAACCGTTACGACATATATAAATTGCTTAATAAACCTGTAGCTGTCACAGTGGATCATTCCCACCATAATCTCCCAGATGGGATCCATCCTACATCAGCACCCAGCAGCATCTGGAGATTTTAGTGACCACGTAAACTACAGTATACTTTGTATCTGTGGCTCACCCTCCTCCCACATCACAATATCCATGCGCCTCTGTTCTCTCTCTGCTCTTCCTCTCACTTCCTTATCTGTGGTCCAGACTTCCTCCCCTCCCTCCATCAGTCCCCCTTTTTATTTTCTCACAGACCATCCTCTGTTTTGGCCCCAGTAGTTTTCCACCGGAGGTGGACATGGCACCCCTCAGCCCTGGCTCTGCTAACATTAGAGAGGCCATGCTTTTGCCTAGCGTTATCGTAGTATGTCAGGGTAGGCATGCGTGTGTGTTCGTATGTGTACACTGCTCATTCATAGCATTTCAGGCATACTTTGGCTTTGCTGTCCACACATAGCCCACCATCGCCCTCTAAAGGACTCACTGGCACCAGATTTCTGTCGGATGGGCTTAAGCTACGGTATTTAGAGGATGTTTTGCAGCAGTTGATTCATATCTTTTTTTTCAAATAAGACACGTTGAATATTAAATGTAAATTCTTAAAAGTAACTGAACTTTCCCCCTCTCTCTCAGCGAGACAAGACAGACACAGGCAAGCAGATTAACCACTCTGTGACCCCAAAACATATTAAACCAAGCATGATGCAATTTGGCCTTCTTCTATTCATTGCATACAGAAAAGGAGGCTACAAAAAGGGAGTCCGGGTGAAAAGATGTTTGGGGCAGAGAGGAGGAGGAGGAGGAGGAGGAGCAGAGGCCGGGGTGCAGGGTGAGACGAGGGTGAACTGGAGAAAGGGATTTGTGTTGAGAAATTAGCCTGCATGAAGAGCGGTGGTATATTATGTCAGCGTTAAGAGACAGGAGAGGGAGAGGGGGGATGGGGGGATTTTGGTAGAATAAAGGAAAGGCAGACGGAGGGAGGAGAGAGTGGACAGTGATGGATGAAGCGAGGGGTGAAGTTTGGAATTGAATAAGTGAGAAATGGCAAAGTTGACCATTTTAAAAGCTCATCTTGCAGGGGCTAAAAGGATTCTCAGTGTCTTAACTATAGGATGCGTGCATATATAAGCACACCGATTTGCATGTCGTAGAAACTATATAGTTGAGTGCTGGATTTACAATCCAAGTAGAGACAGCCGGTTGTATTGGTGCCTAGTAGAGGAAGAATTCCCACTTGGGTTTCTTGTTGCAAGACCGTGAGATTGAGGAAGAATGAAGGTAGATTACATTTGAAGCTAATAAAGAGAGACTTTTCGGTATACATTAGATTGACTGTAATGGCGTATCCCACTAGTGAGCAGCTAAACCCATTAGAACCACTGACAGCTCCTCGGCCCGTGTGAAAAGAGGTGTGAATCTGCCATACCACAGCAAATTAATAGGGTATTAAGCGTACACGTCAAAGTAAGTGTGTGAGAGTGTGACTGGAAATTTGATGAGTGTGCCTTGTGAGAACAAAGTAACCATCCAAACCACAGACCCCCCCCCCCGTTGTGACATTCCAGTGTATGCACACTGACTACCGACTACCTGCAGAGCAAATGGTTTGGGGGATGCATCTGTTTAGTGTTTCAGTGGTGCTGACTCGCTCTGTGCATGCGAAACAAATATCTTAAGTGCCGACTCAGATGCTAGCGAGTGTGAGAAGTTGCGACCCTAAACTCTAACCCCTCGACCCGGCTGCCAGTTTGAAACACCCCCCAGAGGTACAGTGAAAGACAGAGTTCCTTTGTCAGTTGTTTGACCGATATACCAGTGAGAGCTCGGGGGACAAATTGCGGGACAGCAGAGAGACGAGACAAATGAAATGGAAGAGGTGCAGTGCAAGAACAATGGCAAGACTTCAAAGCTTAAATGAGGAGGCCAAGTGTTGAAGAACTCACCTAACTATTTTATACCCTTGTAACACACACACACACAACTTGCCCGCTGACACAAAAGCAAGAGTAGCTCCTTAGTGAGAGATGACCTGTTTGCAGCAGAGAGGAAGAAATATTACAGCCACCTTCAACCCTTGCTGTTTACCCACACCTCAGTCACATGCAAGAAAACACACACACACACGCACACACGCGAGAGTCGTCAGTAGGCCTTGATAAACAGATGTGCTCTTGAGCCTGGGGCATGAGACGCCCTGAATAAGGGTCTTCAGAGAATCCCTCTCCCATGAAAATACACACACACTCAGCCGAACCAACACACAGGAAGAAGTAGGTTTGCAACAACTCCCACACCTGGCTCTCACGCTCACATACGACATAGCTATCACGTTATTGCGACTCTCACTCTCCCGGGAACTGTCAGTCAGAGGCGAGAGTAGTTGCGGGGAGATACAAAAGTCTCCAGAGTGGAGAGCTTTGATGAGTGAAATGTAAAGGATAGGGAGGATGGAGGGAAAGACACAGTCCTTTGACTAATGGTTGCCTAAAGATAACACAATCCACAGCAACAACAAAAAGACCCATTCAATTCTGGACAGACCACGAAAATACACTGACAGTCATATGACAGTCACACACACACACACACCCCAGTCATGGTAGTGAAAGCTCCACACGGGGTAAGGTACAGGGGTTGAAGGGGCCCTCTCCCCTTCAGGCATTCTGTTTTTGGGGAGGGAAAGTGTATAATTCCACCCTATTCATTCCTCCTCCCCTCCTTTTCTTGAGAACACGCTGGCCCCAGACCTCTAACGGCTTTTAATTAGCCAGGGCAATGGAAGAGAGGATGAGGAGAAGGGAAATGAAGAGAAGGATAAAGGAAGAGTTTTCTTTTAAAGCATGAGTTGTGAATTAAATTAGCAACAGAATATATGTTTTTGTTGGCTTTTGACAAGCCTGTGTTCTCACGTTGAGGTCGGCCAGACCACTAATAAGGACGCAGTGTGGGGAAAAAGGTATACCCTATACTTTTCTTCAGAGGGAGCAGCTAGAAATCTCCAAGTGCCTTGTTTTCTCAAAGTATTACTGGTCTGACTCAAAGAAAACCGAGGAACGAGATGAGAGGAGAGATTATTTGGCCAATTAGGCTGCTAGAGGCTGTCTCTTTTCCTTTCACTGGAGCACACACATATTCACACAAACAAAGGCGCGCACACCTACACACGAGTGTACACATGCGTGCAAAGAACCTTTTCTGAGAGAGAGCGGTGATTGCAAGTGGAGGGTGGTGATCAGCCTGTTAGCCCTGGATAACAAGTGTAGAGCTGTGCTCGGCTAACAAAGCATGTTTTGACAGGTAGATTAGCGCTAACGGGGACACACACACACACACACACACACACACTTACATACAGAGGCAGGAAGGAGGGGTTAGAGGCCCACCTTTGGAGCCAGTGTGTCTGTGACTTGGCCAGGGGGTCCTAACAGGAGCCACAACAACAGGACAGGGGGGGCCGGGGCCAACACGTCCAATGCTTTGATGCAGCGACAAACACACTTGCATGCATTAACAATAGCAGATAAATAGGCTGTTTTCAATTGTTGTCACTTTCACTCTCAGCAACACGCTTAACACAAGCAGTCATTCAGTTTAAACACAGACTAGATGTGAGGATCAGAGCCTGTTGCCCTCGAGGATGTAATCAGAGTAATATGCAAGTATCAATCTTTCTTCACCTCCTGTCTTTTGGCTGATCTCACAGCAGTAGCAACATGCCACAGAGCTGCACAGCACATATTACTTTAAAGGAAAGACATTAGTTATGTGAAAGTTAAGATGCCAGGTAAGAGTTTTTCCTCTTTGCCCCAACAAGTCAGTTCCTCATGAAGTCGCAGCTACTTTACTCCACGAAAACCACCTTTGTATTCTGACTGAACACTATCGCAACCAATTTCACCATCTCTCTATGCTTCATTAGGACACCAAACAAGCCTAGGAAGTGAGCAAAGCGGAGACGGGAAGGCTCAAAAAGAGCCGTAAAACTAAATGAAGGGTATAGATGAAAAGGGAGACGGAGGGCGACAGTCTGACTGTCTCCACCCACTCTGTCTCTGTCTTTGATGAAATCAGCGAGACGTTGAGTGACAGAGCTTCTGCTAGAGATGGCAAATTAGTGTGAGGAGCCACAACAGGAGCCTCAACACTGATGGGCAAGCTTCCAGGTGAAGAAACTAGTGAGACAGAAACGGTTCAAAAAGACTTGATAGAAAGACCAGCAGAGAAGGAGAAAAGGGACATTGGGAGGTCTCGTGTTGTTGTACAGGTATGAAGTGAACATGTGCTGCAGGCAAAACAAGGGAAGAGAGCAGGAAGGTGCGTGAGAGGGATGGTGGTAGGGCTTATGAGAGGTGGTGTAAACAAAATGGAACAAGTCCAACCTGATCAGGCTGTTTCTAATTCTGTCGCGGTGATGGGTTGTCACAAGTACATGTCAACGCAAACACTCTCACGTGGTGCCTGACCTCCGCCCTAATAACTGTACCTGTGTGTTAACATGTGTTATTCGCGTGAGTAAGCCTGATTGCTGTTGCTGCGCGTCTGTGCGTGTGTGATTAGCCCTCATTGTTATTCATAACGCGTGTGTTGTATGAGCCAAGCTGCAAAGGGTGTGTGTTTTGAAAACGTGTACAAACTGGCAAAATAAAAAAATATCCGTGCCAGATGAAGACATTTGTCAGTAACCTCCTCCTTTCCTCCTGTCTCCCTGCAGCTTCCTGTGGGATGAGTACGCAGTGGAAGTGCGTATCAACGACTATCTGGACATCATCTGTCCCCACTACACCCACGGCGAGGTGTCATCGCATGCAGCTGAGCGCTATGTGCTGTACATGGTGGAGAAGGAGGACTATGAGGTGTGCAAGCCTCACTCCTTCGACCAGCTCCGTTGGGAGTGCTCGCGGCCGTTTGCTCCCCACGCTCCCGAGAAATTCTCTGAGAAATTCCAGCGGTTTACTCCCTTCACCCTGGGCAAGGAGTTCAGACAGGGAGAGAGCTATTATTACATCTGTAAGTATGAAGGATAACATTTTCTTTTTCAACTTATTGTGCTCCTGAGAAGGTGTCTTGTATTAAAACTCTTTCTGATTTTCCACAGCCAAGCCAATGCATCACCATGGACAGGATTGTCTAAGGCTAAAAGTGGATGTTGTCAGCTCTGGGAAAAACAATGTAGATAAATCCAAGGCGGAAGATACAGTAAAAACCTTGGATGAAGGAAAAGTGAAGTTTTCTGGAGGAGTTCACATCCCCTCTAACCGGCTCCCAGCAGGTGAGGATTCTTCTCAAAACAAAAAAATAACAGACAGATGCAAAATAGTCACAGCAGTCCCATGTCTGGGAGGAGCTCAGCTGGGTGTGGTTACTAAAATTGCCCGAATGATGAAACTCAACACTGACTCTCCCTCCCTTTTCGTTCCTCAGATGACCCTGCTGTGATGGAGCCAAAGGTTCAGAAGAGCATCGGCAGTTCAGGAGCACAGCTGCTCCCCTTTTCACTTCTCCTGACCATGAGCTCATTACTATTAGCCCTGATGCTACACTAAGGCTGAGCAAGACCTTACAACAGAGACAATGCTAACTCAATGCCGGTCATTGGGACCATGAATGAACACTCAGAGATTTTTTTATTTTTATTTTATTATTTGTTTGTTTTTTTATATACAGATTTTTTTTATACATGGACAGTGCTGTCAGTGTGCGTTTGCGTGTGTGAGAATGTGGAACGTGGATCGTTCCAAAGAAGAGGACCTTTGTTTTGTTTTTTATTATGAGGATGAGAGTTCTCATTTGTGACCCTTTAAAGTGCACTCTTCTTTCATTACGAGCAAAACTGCAAGCAAACTGATCAAAATACTAATGGATTGATATCAAATTGAAAATGACAAGGAGTATATTTCCTTCTTCGTCCTATGTTTTCACCATAGGTACAGATTTACATTACGCTCCTCATCTCTAGCTGTTAATGTAATTTTTCTTCCTCTACATGTAGAGAAATTATTAATTCTGTTGTCTACTGCCAAAGTGGATTTTTGTCATGTTTTGTAGCACTCGGCTCCCTGATGTATCGCCTCAAGTCTGTTATATCTCTAAGTCTGACTCTCTTTAAGTTTCAGACACTACTGAAAGCATCTGACATCACACATTTCCTTCTGTTCAGTTAAAAAACACGACGAGAAAACATTTAGTCTAATCCAGACCGGTGGTTCTCAACCTTCTTTTTGTCTAATGAGCCACATTATGATTTTTTGTTTACATTTTATACTGTATTTGATTAACAAAATTAGAGGAAATTGACCCGAATTTATTTGGAGCCTAGAAAATTTAATTTGACTTTTGTGCCACAAGTTCCCATAGACTTCCATGTTCTCATGAGGGTTTGTGACCGGAGATTGAGATCCACTCGTCAGAGACGGATACATTAAGATTGTATAACTAGCAGGGGTTTTAGAGAGCTGAGCCTCTTCAGTACTTCTGGTTATTCACTCATTTCTACTGCACATGGTACACTGTCTGATGTGCAGGTGTGATTCCACTTGCACATTGTCAAACGTCAAACTGAAGGGACTTCCCGGAATACATTTACAGTTGTTTATTCTCTTGTTAAAAATGCTTGTTTTCATTTTTTAAATGTTTATATGTAAATGTGTATATAGAGAAAACTATAAGAAACTGTTTAAAGATGTGAAATAAAAGAAAATTGTGATGTAATGAAAGTTTCTCTCTTTAGTGAAATTTGTTTTGGGTCTTGAAATCCCACTGACATCATTGACATCTTGATGAATGACACAATATTTTGGCATAAGCGATGAAATCCCCCCCCCCCCCCCCCCTTCACACTTCCACCCCCAGGTCTTTCCCAACCTCGATTCTCATCCCCTCTTCTCTGCCCTCTCCCGTCTTTCATCCCTGGTTACACAGCTTAGCCTGGCTTCGATTTCACAGTCTGAAAACCAAACACGAGAACCGAGAGGGGGGCGATGAAGGAGTGAGAGAACGGGATAGTGCAGAGAGAGAGAGAGAGAGAGAGGCCCACAAGCAAACTGACAACTGGGTGTGAAGGTGTCACTCTCGCCTCCTCACCCTTTTGCCCTTTTCTTCCCTGTACATACTCTTTCTACACAGTGGTATGTTGGGATGAAGAGGAGCACAGTGCACACACTTTCATACCTGCAAACCTCAGAGCTGACTGAAAACTGTCAAAAGTCACCACCCCCTGTAAAACCACGCAGCATATACGTTCTAAACGTTTGTTTTTCCATAATCACGTCATAGTTTGAATTTACCACGGATGATCACACAGTCTCAGAAATCTAGCTCCCGTGTGTCTGTGTAGTTCTGTGCAGGAGGTTAATGCAGGACTGTGACTGTGTCTGATGAAACAGAACAAACATGATGGTATTCACGCAAATGTGTTTTATGATGTCATACAGCAATGTGCAACGATCCTGAAAGGCAGTCCGATTGCAACTGTAAGATTTACAAATAACCTTAAAACCCCACAATTACGGGTTTATGAGGAAGCATATAAAGCCTTTAGCTGGGTCAATGTAGTAAAAAAAATGCTAATATCTTAACTATCCACAATAAAAGGGCCCATTGAGAAATATGGTACCCATCAGAGCTTAAAGTTACTGATGCATATGGTACATCTACCTCCATAGCATCACAAATGAAAACACAAAATTCCTATAATTGCAGCCATAGTATAGTTTCAAATGTCTGGAAATAGATGATTCACTTATTGCATAACATTTAGAATATGTTTGAAAGGACAAAGGGTCTAAAGATCAAGGTTAGACATCCTTTTGTATAACGGACCTTTGTGCATTTAAAGGACTTCAAGGAGCTTTAGGAATATTGCAATTTAATTACAGAAACCAGAGACAAAAGAGCATCTGTGGAGAAATCACATTAAAAATAAGGACATAAGAGATTAAGCGAAGAAAAAATAAATGAAATGTCAAACAAATGCAAAAACAGCTCAAACTAAAAGAAAACGACGAAGACAATTATACATCAAAGACTGCTGATAAAGGGCTGAGAGATTTTTGAAAAGTGAAAAAGGGTCTGTGTTTAGAGCTCCACGGCAATAAGGCTGAAAGATTCATCTACCCTGCAGCTCTGATGCTTCCAGCTGGATACAGGAGAGAGGAGTCAGCAGATCAGAGGGTCCATGATGAAGAGAGGGATAAGCACTTTTTTAGGAGATTAACATGAAATTCACCTGAACTTCGCTAAATAGGAAGGCGGCGGTAATTTATGGTTCTAATTCACAAGTTGAAATAAAAATCCTCATCTCTAATGCTGGATGTAATATCCATGAAATAACACTCTGCAGCCCAGATGGTCCACTGACTAGTTGACAAACGATACATGGAATGAAATAAATCAAGTTACACTGGTGCACCCCAGTGGAGTGTGTTTATAATTGTCATTTTAAACAGTAAAATCATTTTATTGAGAATTTTGAACACCCACATTATATGCCAGCATAAATAGGAATTAAATCAAATAAGGCAACTCGAAAGCATCTCTTGCTTCATTTCTTTCGAATTCTACACCTTTGCAACACAGGCTTTGTTATAAAGCAATGGAAGTAATGCATACACACATTACAAATTAACATATTAACACAGTACAAACTGAAATCGTATTCTTTTGAGAAGCTCAAATATGCAAATATCCGACTGCGCATCAGTCATTTCATCTTGTGACATCAGGGATGAATAAAGTGTAACTGGTTTTAACTCCCACAGCATAAGCTGTCCCTTCACAGTGCCTCTCTGGCAGACCTCCATCTGTCTCACTCAGGTTCAAATCCATCCCTTGCCATCCATCAGCCAGCACACCGGGCCCTCCGGGTTCTTTCAACGTGATGATGTGAGCACGCGACGTCCGCCATCGTTTCGGCATTCTATTGGAGCAAAATCCACCCCACCTGCTTCCTCGCACAGCCAATCAGAGCGCAGGAATGCTGTGCACACTGATCGCAAACACGGAAACACAGTGAAGTGAGTAGGGGGGAGAACGCGTCGTATTCCGTATTTCATCGTATGCAATTCAAGCATCCGTGTTGAAAAGCAAACATTGCACGTAAACTACATAACCGGGTCGCGTATTAGACTTTTCAATGGATTCAATGCAGCTTCTGTCATGGGCGTGCATCGTGTTCACAGTCGGGATGTTCTCGACTGGACTGTAAGTTGAATTTTCTCATAAGTTAATGTCATGCTGTATTGCAATGTTTCACTGTCATTTCATCCTCTTAAGTGTATTGGTTGGTAAGAAACACGAGGTGAGTCACATATTGTTGCCTGTGAAGGAGGCTGCGTTGACTTTGTTTCTCCCTCATTTGTTTACCGTGTGTGTGTGTGTGTGTGTGTGTGTGTGTGTGTGTGTGCGTGTGCGTGCGTGCGTGCGTGCGTGTGTGCGCTTCTAGGACTGACCTGAAGAAGATGAGAAAATCCAAAAGTGCTGAGGATATCCAGTTTCTCCCTTTCCTCACCACGTGTCTAAAGTGAGTGTGTGTGTGTGTGTGTACAATTATTCACACAGATCAGTTCAGTAGCATTGTTGTCCTCGTCCTCGTCGTCCTCCTTCTTCTTCTTCTTCTTCTGTGGTGTTTATTAGCGGTTGGAAAAACCAACTTAGAGGTCATTGTTGTCCTGCTCCGCTCAGCACTTGTGATGCTCGTCCCGTTTCCACAGTAACCTGGGCTGGCTGTATTATGGGATTCTGAAGACGGATCAGACGATTGTCCTGGTCAACGTCATCGGAGCTCTACTCCAGATCCTCTACATCATCGTGTACCTCTACTACACTAACCAAAAGGTGAGTGAGGGAGTGAAGACTGGGGCCACTCAGCTGTGCACGCTTGTCTCTCCTTACCTCTCTCTCTCTCTCTCTCTGTGTCTGTGTGTGTGTGTGTGTGTGTGTGTGTGTTTCAGAGGCTGGTGATGTCACAGACCGTAGCGGCAGGGACGGTGCTGACCTGCGGCTGGTTCTACTTCACCAAGTTTCTTCCTGAGGGAGACGGTCGGCTCAGCCAGCTCGGCCTCACCTGCAGCGTGATCACCGTCAGCATGTACCTGTCCCCGCTCACCGACCTGGTACGCGCTCGCATGCATTACGGACACACGCTACATACAGACAGCACGTGCAAAGTCAAATGAAAGATGTAAGAAAAAAAATATCCTCTATCTAGCAATAGCTGCGAATCAGTGGTGGAAAGTAACAAAAAAGTAAAACATATATGCAAAATACAAATGATCTTACATCTGTTGCACAGAAGCAAACTCTTCATTCAAACTGTAAAGTCTTTTAGAAATTAGATTTTTGAACCACAACTTCACACAAAATCTTTCCACATGCCAACTGCACACTGGTGTGCTAAGTATAAAACATTATTCATTTTCATTTGTAGCATGCTGTAAATCTGGACTATGAACACAAATCCAATGAGGAAACAAACATTTACTGAAGTACTGTATTCTCAGGTACTTATACTTGAGATTTTCCTCTTTTTTGCTACTTTATACTTCTCCTTCACTACACTTCATAGGCAAGCTTTTCATTCTGTTACGTGTATTTGAGAACTTTAGTTACTAGTTCATATGAAGATTAATACTACAGAATATTATCAACAAATACATGATGAAGGTAAAGATAGGGGGGAAACTATCTTGGTCCCCAGGGGGAAATTCACAAGATGCCTGCAATTAAAACCGGTAAATGAAATCAGCCCCACCTTTACCAGCTGCAACGTTATCTACACATTAATACATATTAATTGTAATCCAGTAACATAATACACATAACTCTGAAATGGGCCATTGGTTCTTGATGCTAATATTTTTCTACTTTTACTGAAGTAAAATATCTTAAGTACTGATTCACCAATGCTGCTAAATGCACATTAGTGTAGTAACGTACAGAAGTGATGAAAATAGTGAAAAGCCTGGATGACTTGTCAATGGACGAGTCTTTAAAGCTTTTAAAAAGCTAAAATGCAGACCAATCTCTAATTTCAGCCTTTCGAATATGAAGATTTTATGCTTTTCTGTGTTTCATGTCACAGTTAATATCCCAGTTAATTGCTTGTTCTGTGGGACAAAACTATCAAGTCTAATTAATAAGTCAATCGTACATCAACGTATTAGTTGCAGCGCTGATATACATCAAACTGATGTTCATGCCATGATAATGAACCAAGATAGTCTTTGATTTTATCGTAAATGATCCCTATTTAGTGCCGTATCTAATTTTACAAGATATTAAATTCATTTAGATATCTTACATTCGTATCACCCAATAATGCTGTTGAAAGAGGATAAGCAGTACGGTTAGAGTTATTGCTCAGCTCAGTGTGTGAGTCATGCGAACTAGTCATGGCGGCTTTTCCGCCCATTAAAACCCAGAAAAACAAAAACCAGTCAAATGACATTTTCAGGAGCACTGAAGATAAAATGGTGAAATATGTGGCACAGGGCTGTACAATGAATCGTTAAACGTTTACTTTTAATGATGTGTTAATGCAATTTCACCTGTGAAAAGTACACATCCTCATAGAGAAGAAATGCCCAACTTGCAAACGTTGCAAAAGTTTTTATGCAGACTGAATATTTCTCGGCACTAAATGTGTTGTGAAAGCTGTTCTCTACATGTATCAAAGTTCATATCAACGTTACAGTATTAACTTCAGCACACTAAGCTGTACACCGCACATTCAGTCTTCTGTTCGGACCATATGCTGAACGTCTGCAAAGACAGCAGGCAGCATCTGTTCGGGTCAGTCAACTCTGCACGTGCAGCTATTTACCAGTGAAGGAATAAATCCACAGTTCTCTCTTGTGTCATCTTGCCGCTCCGTCTACCATCCTGTTTGTCTTCTTCCCTCCGTCTGCCTCACAGCCCTGAATGACCCTCAGTCAGCTTCCTGCCTTTCTTTCTCCTCATCTGTGTCTTCCTGTTATTCTCCGTCTCTTGTCGTGTTTGTGCCTCATCCCCTTGGTTACATTCTTGTTTCCTCCTCACGATTTACAGAAATGTCATGTTGGCGCTTATTATTCAAAGATGCAAGACTCATTTAAGCATGGGGATTACGGCACACATTTTCAGATGCTGTCCTCTCCTGGAAGGCATTCAGAGCGGTGCACTCTGTAGTGCACACGAAACGTGGCAGAAGAAGAAGAAAAATGCCATACTTTGTCTCACCCCACCCCCACCCAATGCCAACATTGGAAGTGTTTTGGGGGAAAGAGGATTTCCGACGCTGTTTGACCGTCTGACAAGCACTTCTTTTGAAGTATACTGACACCTTAAAGCTGCACCTTTTTAGTTTTTTGCTGAAAACGGCAGCGTGCGGCTGCTGCAATCGAGGTTGATGAGAGCAATGAGAGTGAACCAAAACAATGAAGTTGCAGGCTTAAGATGCTAAAACTCTCCGTGGGGCTGTGGGGAGCCGCAAAGTCTGCGATAATGCCGTTAGTTCGTCAATGCAAGTGACACCTTTCACATTGCACAGTAATTTCATCCATCGTAAACATAAAAACTTTAGAGTTTTTTGCAACTGCTGACACACAAATTCTGAAGCTTGTGAAGACTCTACTTAAACTAGTTATAGTTTTGCATCACAACTTCACACACCAAATAAATAGCTCTTTCCACATGCCAACTATAAAACACTATCTTTCTAGAGTTTTTGGCATTTTCATTCGTAGCATGCTGTAAATATAGAGTATGGGGAAACAAACAAATGTGTTATTCTCAATGCTCATATACTCAAACCCAATTACTTCCTCTACGTCTCTCCAAAATATGCCTCCATTGCTGTGCACACCAAAGAGCAAACCTGAATCCCATTTGTTGTGTTCAAGCTCTGATTTCTAATTGATCTAATTGCGTGCAGGTATTTTCACAGGTGCAGGTGATTGATAATTGAGTGTGGTATTACAATGGCAATTTTTAAACGCACATAAGCGTTTACATTATTATATATTTCTTATTTTTCCTCGTCTTTCTCTCCTCCCTTTTAGGTACAGATAGTGCGTACTGGTGATGTGAAGTGCTTGTCCTTCCCTCTGACTGTAGCCACCTTCTTCACTTCAACCTCCTGGGTCCTGTACGGCCTCCAGCTGAACGACTACTATATTTTGGTACGATACAGTGAACATGCACCTGAATCCCCGCTGTAAACACAGCTTTCAACATTTGTTTATTATTGTTTATTATTTTACTTTTTTATTTTATTATACCAGCCAGTATCCTCAATTCCTCTTCCTGTTTGTGTTCATTCTAGGTTCCAAACTCGCCCGGCATCTTCACCAGCCTCCTCAGGCTTTATCTGTTTTGGAGATTTGCGTCTGTCACTCAGAGGTCACCGGCCTATAAGCCTATGCAGATATGAGAGGGGGGGTTATGAAAACATAAAGAGATGACAGATCTGTTGACTTCATGGAGGGGAAGTGGAGATAATGTCTTGTGTTTGTTGTAACTTTGGGGAAGTATATCTGTTACTCAGTTCAGTGAAAAAAGTTTGAAATCTTTGACATTTCTTAAACCAGTTTTTCCTCTCCATGTCCGTGAAGTGCCTTCTATTAGATCCTGTTTGCCATTGAAGACGTTTGGTATTTACTGATCTAGCAACATGTCAGGAGACTTGCAGTCTGTTCACAGTTCAGTGAATTGGATTGTATCTTCCTCAACTAATACTAGCCAAAGGTTTTGTGGAGTTGTAACTTGCTGGCTGCTATTTTAATACACATGTAGTGCTCTCTTCCCTGGTACCCATGTGTGGAATAATGTAGTCTATAGTTTCATGTTTTCCCTGGTAATGTGGTGATAGTTTCATATCCCTTAACAGTTACTACTTAAGCTTCTGTATCAGCGTGCAGACAGAATAGTGAGTGGCAGTAAGTTATATTTGTTTTCTATATACTTTAGGTCCGGGGTCTTTTTAATACATAATGTTTATGTTGTTTAAGATCAGATATTATGTTCTTATATTGTTGGGCTGAGGCTTTTTTTACACCCTTGGGTTTGTTTACAAGAATGAATGATGGCTGGTTGTCATGGGTAATTGAGTCTTGCTTGTCTCCTCCTTATTATCTGTAATAAGGACATATGTTATGCAAACGAAACAGCCGAGTGTCAGTGCTGATTCTCACACTTCTAAAGGATGTAAATAAATTCTTACCATAACCATCAATGACTTGTATTTGCTGATTGCTTGTTAAGTTGATAACATGGTGGACATGAAAGACTTTTTTTTTTTTTGTACAGCAAAGTGAGTAAACTGCACTTGACCCTTTGAAGAAGGAAGATTTGTGTTGGAGGTTTTGTTATGGACGTAGTAATGAGCTGACATGCAAATGTGTGTGTGTGTGTGTGTGTGTGTGTGTGTGTGTGTTTGTGTGTGTGTGTGTGTGTGCGCGCATGCGCAAGAAGAGACAAAAGCCTGTTTGATGGTGCAGCAGTGCAAATGAGCTTGTTTGTGTGGCTGTGTTGATACAGAGAGGGCAGTGGTGGGAAAGGCCATGCCAGAGGTTCTCATCCTGTGTGTGTGTGTGTGTGTGCGTGCGTGCGCGCGCGTGCGTGTGTGCGCGTGTGTGTTACATTGGCCTCTCTTCCTGAGCTCAAAGAGACCACAGACACAACACAGGATTGAGCTGGACTTGAGTGTTGTGTAGGAAAAAACTAAGCTGAGAGGACTAGAGGTGGGAGATGAATGAGCTGCAGTTGAAAGAGGGAACAAGAAAGTAAAGGAGATGAAAAAGCAGACGAGATGTATGAGACGGAGGTAGGAAACAGTAAAACTTAGGAAACCAAAAGAATTCAAAGGAGAAATTTAGGTTTGGCTCATATAGTTCTATTGTAGCATGACAACACTTTATAAAACAACAAAGTGAATGCAATTCATCCTGAAGGAAACATGACTTTAAAGGAAGAGCCTACTTCACCCCAAAAATTTACATTTTTATTTAATGCTTATACATGATTTTTCCGATTCATCAAGATGTTACTTGTTTTTCTATTCGTTCACTGGAGGAATGCAAGAAAAAATAAGTTTCTTTAAGAATTCAAGGTAATACAGGGAGAGTAAATTATGAACAAATGATCCTAGTGGGTGAAGTATTTTTTTAACCAAATCTTATGCCAATTCATAAAACAGGCATTTCCCTCCAAACCTCAGACGTGAACCTCATGGTGGCACTAGAGGAGAAGTCAGAGGATCACCAGTCAGTACATCCTCTGAGGACCATGAATGTCTGCACAAATTTATTTGCCAATCCAACCAGTAGAGATATGTTGACATATTTCACCAGATACGGGAAAATGTATCCAGTCTGAGGGTCATGAATGTGTACAAAATGTCATTGCAATCGATCCGATAGTTGTGATATTTTAGTCTGGATCTTCGTGGGTAACTACTGACAGATCGATGTTGCTATCCCGAACCATCGATAGCGTGGCTAAAAAGTTGAGCAGGAGAAAGCAGACTGGAAGTGAGTATACAAACAAAAACTGGGACATGAAGTAGGTAATTCCATGGATTTGCGTTGGTCTGTAATTAAGTTATAACTTGACGAAAGTCCACTTTTATACAAAATATTACTAAAAAAAAATAGGGACAGGATAGAGCAGACAGGTGACTCATCAGGTCTGCTACACAACCCAGATACAAAGATAAAGTGAGTCAAAGGGCAGTTAAGTAGTAAGACGAGAAAAATGAGTAATTGATGCGTCTAGGAGAAGAGAAGGGAGTTTTAGATGTTGTCCATTCTTCTAGTGAAAAGAGACAGACATCAATGAGGCTGGAGGGACAATGCATGGAGTCAGATAGACTGGCTGGACACACCCCTCGTTCCAAACTATGGTTTTATTGTGAAGAGACAGCGTGTTAAGTGTTACTCTGGAAATCAAAACATGGTCTTCATGCTGATGTGTAGGCTATACGTCTTTGTTCGACAGCCAAATACTGACATGGGGCCTATGTTGTTTACATGAGTGTGTGTGGAGTAGGGGGTGATGAGGGGGGTAATCAGCTGAACAATGAGTACAACTCACAAACAGGATCCCTCTGTTTCCTGAAGTAGAGACGGTCTCCTTAAACAGCACACACACACACGCTGAGTATCTTTAAGACATACACACATTGTACGTACACTTTGTTGTCTCTTCCACAGTCTCTCCCCAACAAACACTATTATGTGCATTCAGATGTCTATTTTTATCATTATGGGCAAAGTCTGATCTATGGGATATGTTTCCCCCGTAATTACACCCAACAAAGTCTCTGCTAACATGCAGTCTGCAGCCAGACAGTGTGCATACTCAGCATATAAACACACAGCATACACACAGCTCACTGGGGGGGGGGGGGGCAGTATCCAGCCTGGGCACTTTCTACCATCAGTAAAAGCACACCTGTCCCAGCTGCTGTTTTGAAGAGAGCAAGAGGGAGAGAAGGAATGTGCTTCTCTCAGTTTTCCTGTCAGGCCCTCGACCTTCCCACCCGTCTCCGTTGTCGTCCTCCCTTTACTGGTTTATTATTCCCATGGTCAGCTCTTCTCACGCACTGTCATAGCATTTCTTTGTTTCTCCTCGTCGTGTTTCTCCTCACCTTTCCCCAAGTCAAATCTCTAACCCGTATCTTCTTACACCCTCTCTTTCTCAATTTATCAGTCTCCTCCTTCACCTTTCACTCCTCTAAAATGACTTGGTGGTCCCGCAGTCCTGCTCCTACACTTATGTCACACAGCTGACTGACATGTTTTGTGGCCTCAGATCATCTGCAGTGATAATCAGGTCTGTCTCTTCAAAATGTCAGCCAGTCTAAGATTTATATAGATTTTACAAGAGGAGCAACACACGCCTTCTCCCCTGAGAAAAAAATCACTTCAAGCTCTCTTGATATGCAGCAAATTTCACTGACGGACTACACATGAAATTCCCCAGTCAACATTGATACTGAAGCTTTCTCTCATAGCTTTGTATTGGTGTACATGTATATGCGTGCACTCCGTTGTTTGTAAATGCAGTTGCTGCGGTAGGTATTTATGGGGAACCGTGTGCAGGGGGTAGCAAGTGGCTTTCTATTCTCAGTTTTACCAGCTCCTCCACTTTTGTTTGGGTTTTATAATCAGCATTTTCTTCTCCTCAGAGCCTGGTGGTTGCACAGCTGAAAGGCTGCATGCCACATAGGTAACACACAAAGACCACCTTCCTTTTTCTCATACACACACAATCACACATGCAAAAGAAATGTGGGCTTTCAGCTCTTTAACTGTTACCAGTTGGTGCTGAAAGACCTTTGCTCTGTACGGAAATAGATTTACAGGCAGCCCTCCGTTGTGTCCTCAGGGTTATATTGTGTGGTTCAGTATATCCTGTCTCTGTCTCCCATCCTTCTCCTTCCTGTTCTTCCTCCTCCCTCTGCTTCTGCCGGCCTTTACAGTGGGAACATTGAGCAAAGTGATATGTGGACAGCTAGTCATTAATCTGTCAGAGGACAGCCTATGGACAAAAACACTGTCAGCGCGGATCAACATGCACATTTCACCTTCCATATAAATCATTTGTCAGGTATCCTCCGATCAGAGACTCAATAACAGAGCTTGACACCACTGGACCCAATGGCAGAATTGTGTGTGTCAAGCGCAAAATTTCATTTAGCTGGCTTTAAAAGTTAAATAAATACATTTGAATTAAACAAACTTCTTATTCTTCTTGGTTATGTTCTATAAATCCTTTCTAATACTCACACAGCATGTGCAGCCACAAACCAGGTTAAAGTTTTAAATCAAGCCAAACAGGTGGTTCAGGAGAGTTAATGTCTTTCCAGTCTAAAAATGACACACAATCACATATAAATACTCACAGAGCTTCAGGGGCTTTGGTCCTGTCTGAGCATGCTTTTTCACTTTGGCATCCATTCAGAACACACACACACACATGCAGCAGATTGGTGTGTGTGTGTGTGTGTGTACATGTGTAAATGTGGATTGTAAGTGTTTTTGAGTGGCAACCATGTGAAGTGGATTTGGATTCAATTGCATGTGTTTGTTTGTGTGTGTGTGTGTGTGTGTGTGTGTGTGTGTGTGTGTGTGTGTGTGTGTGTGTGTGTGTGTGTGTGTGTGTGTGTCTTTCATTGCAGTGTTAAACAAAAATGTTTTTCGTGATGTACCGGAACCTCTTCGAGCGGTGGAAAACCATTTAGTTTGACAGTTTACAGACAGAAAACGTGCAGACCATAGTTGGGACTTGTAAAGTTACTCGGGGGCCTAAATGTTGGTGGACAAGTGTGTGTGCAGGACGTACACGTCCGCTGTGATGTGCAGAGGTGCTGAGGAAAGACAGGCGACACAGCTGTTCTGGGGACTTGGAGCCTGTGCTTGCATTGGCAAACATTTCTGCAGCTTCCTGCACTGTGTGCACATTTGAAAGTGTGCTACATATCAATGCCTGTGGAACTTATTCTGCATGGCGCTCAGCATTTTTGCCTCAGTCAACTCCAACACATGAAACAAAGCTTTATTGGCTATTCAAGTACTGTAGTTTCATCCAAGGTAATGACTCAGAACAGATAATCTGAGATAGTGAAATATCCATGAAATATTACATCTATGTTCGTGTTGAGATATATGTAATTATCTGTATTCATGTGAATTCTAAACTCCCAGGTTTTCCCTGTTATTGGTGTAGTTTAGTTGCTTATTCATCTCATCGGACATTCGACCAACTCCTCCATTAAATCAAATTACAAGAACAATAGCATTTCACAACACACCTGCGTGCAAACACTGGCTTAACTCATGTGGGGAGGAGTTCTGTTGGGTAAACAAGTGAACACTAGACTGAGCTGTAGCTAAGGCATGATGCAACCACCAGAGCCTGAGGAGGCGGAGTGAGAGAGAAAACACTTAAGGGAAACGCTGTTTCAATGGCACATTTTGCAAGTTTGACTATTTTTACAATAATACTGGGACCAATGTGGTGTTAACGTAGTTTTGTTCTATGGGAGGTTTTCTTTCTCTTTCTATTATGTCCCTTTTGGTTTATGTGGTGTAAATGCAATGTAGATAAGTGTAATCAATATGTGACACTCTGCAGAACTTTGCAGGTGCATTTTGTCAAGGGACTGCAGATGAAAATGAGTCAGCCTTGGGCTATTCACCACCTATTCACCTTTATTGCCAGTAACAAATACATTGGTAGAACAAATGGGAATGGGAAAGAGGCACAAGGAGAGAGAGATACATATTCATCCAGGTGTAACACAATAAATAGCTCAAAGAATAGCACTCGTAACTTATATCTGACCTGTCTTCACAGATTTGTGACCAGTCAAGTCAGTGTTGACACATCATGCACCTGTTGCTGACTGACGTTTGAGACAGAGGAAATAGACAAAGCTCAAACAATGTCGCCCCCTAATGGTTCATTATTTGTATTACATGCTCCTGCAGCAGACAAGTCATACTTACAGAGAGCATAAACACTGGTTTGATTTGCAATGTCTCTTTGTTGACGACCATAACAAATGCTCAATTACTCTGGTGTTACGCAATAGCTATACTGAACTTTTTCACCTTTGTCTCTCTGTCTGGGAGAGGACAGTGTGTTCTACGACCACTCCAACTGGCTCACCTACTGAACCGTCACCTCTCTCGCCCTTGTCTTGAGCTCACATATAATACCGCCTCGTGTCCTTAAGGTGTGTCTTGAGTCTGTACAAAATAGGCTGGTTATATTTAAACCCTGTGGCACAAAATATCCACTTTACCTGTTAGATCTGGCACACTCGGGTGATTAAGGGCACGCTTGCCCTTACATGCAGGCGTGCCCCATGCACTCCGAGCACTGCTGTTTACTGTCAATCAAAATGTGACAACTTCATAGCACGCTACAATTAAACACACTGTTTGCGATGATGGAAATAAAATAGGTTTACAACCAAGAGAGTCCTCTGTGATTCAGATTGAAAGCCTGTCAGAAATACAAAACAAGAGGACATACACTAAAGAAAAGGTTTCTTGGGTTATCGTGGAAAAGCAAGTTATATTATTCAGAAAAGAGGGGGATTGCTCTTGTACAGTTACCTCTATGTAACTTTAGAAGACATCATAGTAATTACTGGTCATTATTTGAAGGAAAGGGACTCCATGTTACAGTTATCAGTCATTTATTGTTTTAAACATTCTGCCAGCCGAGGCTAAATCTAAATGAAGAGATTCGGATGTTTGCGATGCTACAGTCTAAAGTCATTCAAGTGCTGTGTTGTAACTCAGGTAGAGGAGTCTAGACATGTCATTCGAGACAGTCACAGCTAGAGTTCACATACACACACATACAAATCAGAAAATCACATTTTATATCAAAATACAGACGGAGCCAGTCGATTTGAAAATATTACAATATAGACAATCTCTTGCACTGAAATGATACATAACTGGTCTCTTACATTCCCCAGACATTACTTTATCAGCTTAGTCAAGTAAATGAGCTACTGTCAGCTGTAGTATGGCTCAACCAGAGCTCATAAGATAGACCTCTTCTCATTAACCTACTTCATCCATCCACATCTAATCATTAATATGTATGTGCAAATCCCTCAAACACCACAGTTTTAAACTGGCCAAGTAGGCCATCTGCATTTTTAACTTTTGTCAAAATGTGAAACACTGCAATGTATTCACATGTGATTGAGTCAAACTGTTAGCGTGTTCACCCAGCCGAAAATGCCTCAAAAGTCCTTTTTGAAATGCAAAACAGCGACTATATAAAATACCACGTGGGACTGTTTAGACACAGAGACGCGTGATCCTGACGCGAGCCAACAGAACTTGACAATTCAACAACCGAAGAATATTCACATTCTCTAATTCTGACTTATATGCACATCGTTAACACTTGTTGAGGCAACATTAAAAATAAAGATATAAAATTAGACGTACAGTACATCTGAGGTGCGTTTACAAGGTGAGAGTCAGTTATCTGCATATATGTACGTTTTAAATCCTAGTTACACTTGCATGCAACTTTTGTTGTCCAGTCATTCTGGGACAAATTAAGACAAGTGTATAAGAAGGGCAGACTTTTTTTTTTTTTTACATTGCAAACAGATTTAACCTGTTCTAAAGGGGATTTACTCACCCTGTCAACACAATTCTGCATAGTCTAAAATCACTTCAGCCACAATGTCCATAGGAGCATTAAGCAATTGAAGAGAAAGAAAGCAGGAAATAAATAGCCAAAATACAATATGTCATGTCAGGCCAAGTGCCAATGCAAAAGAACATGATATATTTATATTACGATCTCAACAATCACATTGAGAGGAAAACCTTAACCATATTCAGCAGTGACAGTTTCATCAAGCATCAATACAGGATCAAGGCAATTCATTATTGACTTACATTAAGTGGTGAATACAAACCACATGTATCTCTATTGACATAAAGTTTGACTGCTTTGATGTGCCCCATAAACTGTCCCACCACAATTTATTTGCTGAGATTTGTTGCACGCGTTTGGATAGTTACCCTACGTGGTGACGGCTCCTCGATGCTCCGATTGGCCACGAGGTCCTGCAGCTGCAGGGCCCCTCCGCCAATGAAGCAGAAGGCCGGACACACTGGAGTTGAACAGTCCATGTGTCCCTCCCAAAGGATCCGCAACGAGTGGGCATCATAGAAGGTGACAAGTCCTTTGTCACAGTCCAGACACACTCCCAGTCGGGGTGGCAGAGGAGTGGTATGAGAGTGAGGCAGGTTACTATGGCTGGTACTGTGGGAGTGCACTCCCCCCTGGCTCTGGCTGTCCCCGTGGGTCTGAGTGTGACCATGTCCATGAGGAAGCAGGATCTTGCCCATGCCTATTGTGAGGAAGCAGAAGGGAGGAGAGTCCTGGCCGTCCTCTGCCCCACTGTCATGGCCACTGTCTGGGTCGCAGCTGGGGGGAGGCAGACGGGGGGAAAAGATTAGACCGTGCAAAAGAAAAACTAAGCAAAGGAGGAAAATGTTCAAAAAGTTTAAATACAGAATGACCTGAAGATATAAAATACTCCACTTTATACTCTGCAACTTCTATTTGCACCTGTATTAAATTTGAATGTATTGAAAAGTCATTGAAAAGCAAGAATACAAAATAAAACAGTGATATATTGATATTATCAAGTTGGTCATCTGTCTCCTAAAAACATGTCCACTGTGTCCTTTAGTCCTAACTGCAGCTGTGTTGGAACTCCAATATACACGACACTATACGATTGTATATTTATAGTGTTATGTGAATTTTGTGTGTGAAAACTAAGAGTGCGCTTGATTATAACTGTAGAGATCATGTAGTTATGAGACACTCAAAACAGCAGTGGAAGTATATATATATATATATATATATGTGTATGTTTACATATTGTGATTATATATGTATGTGTGTGTGTACTATTTACTCTTCCTCCATACTTTGAAAGTGCATTAGTCAATATTCTATATCAATAATTGATCAAGTGACTACATGTAATCTGACTGTAGAAACTTGTGTGTGAAAGTCAATGAGTTTCCTCAGGGTTCTGAGAGCTCAGCTAACAGAGAAACTGCTCCACAGTCTGAAAGTTGTGGCTTCAAGGCCTTCCTTCATGGTTTGTCTTTTTTCCTTCTGTTAAACCTTAAAACTAAATGAACCATGCAGATAATCCAATAAAAACACTGAATAGGAAAGAACAGGGTTGGAAGTTAGCACCAGCCACCAGCCAAATGCTGGTAAAATATGCAAGTGGCTGCTAGATTTGCTTCACTCGCCCGCCTGAAAACCCAATGTTAATGTATTAAGTGGCTGGTATCTTTTGGAATCCACCAGCCACAGTGGCAGATGGACATAAAAGAGTCCTGATAGCTCAGCTTGTGGGGAAGGTCTATGTTTAAGAGAGGGCGATTTAGTTACCGAGGGCTGGCCATGTCCTGGGGGAGATGAAACCACTCTTGTAGCTTCTGCTCCTGTGCTACTCCCACCTGCAAAACAGAGTCAGAAAGACAGAAATCTTTGGTCACATCAATTTTGAGTCAGTATGTAAGGTACAGATGATTTCATATATGCAACGCATTATAATACCAATCCAGCTGACCAACAAGCATCCCTCTCACCTTTACCAGGTAGGAACCAGGCTCCACGGAGCATGCCCAGTAGTGTCTGCCTTCAGTGACGGCCAAGTCGGCCACCAGCAGGTCAGAAGTCAAGTTGCAAGAAGTGAGTGTGCGGTCGGCAGTCTGCAGGAGGGAGAGGCCTGGCACACTGCGAGCGTAAGTTTGTCCTCTGCCCAATGCCAGCCTGTCAGCATGCAACCCCCAGCGTGAGTCCAAAGAGAAACTCAACACTGAGGGGGCAGGAAAAGGAGGCGTACCAGGAGGGAAAGGAGGGGTGAAGAGGGGAGAGAGATGGCAAGGAAGGTAACGGAAAGGAGTCACGAGGGAGGAAGGGTTAGATCCCGAAGCTGTGACAAGTCTGATCACATAATGTAATAATAACCAGCGTGGGAGGAGAACACATAATAAGAGGCCGATCAAGAGAAAAGGTGTATTCAAGAGGAAAAATAGGATGGAGTGGTTTCAGCAGGAGGAGGAAATGTGAGAATCAGAGTAAAGGTAACATTCACATCTACATGTTGTTGAAACTGGTTTTGTGAAGGAAGGACAATGTAGAGTGTGACGACCCCTCCACTCCACTAGGTGTCCCTGTTTCCTGGCTCTTCCTTGACTTACAGAATCTGTCATCAGTTTAATGAGCCACACCTGGGCCCGCTGTGGTTCCTGTTATAAAAGCTCACCACCTTCACGTGGAGGCTCCCTCTTCCCTGGCTGATGTGGCTGCTGTTTGGTTTGTAGTAGACGTTCCATACATGCTTCCATGACTAATTACTGACTTGCATGTTTAATGCAAAGGTTAATGTTTTAAATAAATGTGCTATTTATTTATAAACTCGTCTGGTCTCACCCTACTTTATCGCAGCTTTTGAGTCGGGCTGTGACAAACTAACATTAAAAGGGAACCTAGGACAATATAAAGGAACGATACATATTTGTTGTGCAGAAGGACAGACAGGAAAGAGTCTGGATGAAACTGAAATGCAGAATAAAAAAAGGGATGTGCAGAAGCTAAAATAAAAAATGGGAATAGAAAAAATAAAGGAATGGAGAGAAAAGTAAAAAATATCACAATTAGTTAATCAATTGAAGAAATGGCAATACCGGAAAAATATCAAACTTAACTGTTGGCAGAGTGTTTTCTTTGTTACCAATGCAAACAAACCTGTTTTGAATTTAAAAATATCTTAAGGCATATTACTTATTCTCCAAGCTATTTACAGTACAATTATTTGCAATTAATTCAGTGAAACTGCATTGGAAACAAGGAATGGCCTCATTTGTTTTTAAAAGAATGGAAAGATTACGTTTTTTTGTGGTAAAAGAAATGTTAAAATGTGATGTCAAACAATGGATGCCCATCTCTCACCAGGTGCTGGTGGAGTGTGGAGGTAAACTTCTTCACTGTACTCTCCAAACCCGGCCTTGTTGCAGCCTCTCACCCTGAGCACATACACGCTGTCCATCTGCAGCCGATTGATCACCGCGTTGGTTCCTCTCACTTCATCCAGCCGCAGCCATGCAGTTGCAGAATTAGGAGATCTGGTGCCGCCCCAAGTGGCTGCGGCCCCTCCTGCTCGTCGTTGGTATTCGACAGAGAAGTGCCAAGCTGGGGCCGAGTCCTGAGGGAGGCGCCAGCACAGAAACAGATGGTCATACGCAAGTGTCTTCTGGGTGTCAATGACTGGAGCCAGTGGGGCTGTGGAGGAGACAACGCAACACATGTGGTTAATTTACTATAATAAAGTATAATTTCACTTATATATGGTTTGAATCGCAGAAACAAAAGAGCCTACCATGTATGAACTCCAAGCTGTGGATGAGCTTGACTTCTTTGGATGCGTCGAGGTGAAAGTTCCTGAAGGAGAGATCAGCTGAGAGAGAGAAACCCTGGAGGTTTTCTATGGCCTTCACAAGCCTGGAGGAGGAAAGACATGTCAGATGTCAGAAAGCAAAATCTTACCAATCCATTCCTCCAAAATTTTAGGATTCAGCTGAATAAGTGTGTTACCTGCTGTGGGTGACTCTGGCAGCCTGTACGAAGCAGGGTGGATCGGTCTCCTTGAGCAGCTCCTGGGTGTAGGCCATCAGGCCAGCGTGCTCCAGCAGGCCTTGCCTCACCGAGACCTGGACCGACAGGGCATCCTCCCTCCTGCTGCGGGATCCCTCCAGGGCCAGAGCCAAAGCCCCCTGACGCTCCGCTACCGCCGCTCCCAGCTCTCGGATACAGTGGGTCAGCTGATGCAGAGCCACTGCGCTGTTCGCCTGGAGAGAGACAGAGTGGGGAGAAAGTGCTGAGTTAAACAGCAATGACAGATTAGGAATGACAAACACAGAGACAATGTCGAAGATATTGCCAACACAGAATTGTGTCATGGCACCAGAGGCCCCTGGCCTCTAGAGGGCCCACTAATACTACCTGTGCCTTTAGCTGCAGTTGTAGTGACGGTTAACTGGCAGGATAGGCTGGGGGTGGATTCCCGTTGTATTGAAGCACAACAAAACCACAGTGTGTTGTTGATCAGTGTCACAAATGTTGCTTTTTGTAAGTAAACATCAGTGCTTTCAGCTTGTTCTCCACAGCAGTGTTATAGAAGAAACACTGCTGGCCATAGTCATTTCCATTGAACCCAAATATTGCAGCAGATTCTCCAACTATTTCTGTTCAAAGAACAGCATGAGGAAACGGGTACTTTGACAAAGCAGAGAAACGATAGTTCACCTCCATCTGTTTGATGGCAGCTTCCAGTTGAGTGATCTGACTCTGTATCGTCTCCTGGTTGGCCAGGACAAAGTTGACTTCCTTGGTAACCTTGTCCTGTAAGACCAAAACATTACATTACATTACAGTCATTTAGCAGACGCTTTTAACCAAAGCGACTTACAATTCAGATTCTATCACATTTCTACACCGTAGGCACAGCTACGGGAGCAAATTTGGGGTTGAGTGTCTTGCTCAAGGACACATCGACATGCGACTAGTGGAGCCAGAGCCGGGGATCGAACCGCCGATCCTCTGATTGAAGGACGGCCCTTCACTTAGCCACAGAAGTTAACATTTCAAGGCCGCTAACGTCAAGATCTTAACACAGTTGAAACCGACTCACCTTGAGGGCCTGGTAGGCCTGTGCTATAGGCAACACTTTGTGTCCGTGGTGGACACGGCGGAGCTTACAAAGTGGGCACAGTAACCTCTGGCAGTTACGGCAGTACCACTGCAGTCTCTCCTGCTCATGCTCGGTGCATGTTAGGACCTGGAGCACGGAAGAGGATTAAGGCACAATGACAACAGAAGAAGAAGCTACTGTATATGATGAGCAAAACACAAAAACAGACAAACCTTGGGCCGGAAGTTGTTGGTGGGTAGAATGTGTTCGTGCTGAGCTCGAGGGGTTCCCCAGGGGTGGTAGAGTTTGAAACACTCGTTACAGAAGTTGGACTTGCAATCAGCGCAGCCCTTAGAGGCCTCCAGAGACTGGGGAGGCTTACAGAAACCACACATGATGGCTACACTGCCCAGACTTACTGTGTGCCTGTACCTAAAGGGCAGACAGGGGTACAGGGAGATAAGAGCAGGGCGAAAGCAATTCTGCAGCAGAAAAAAATGCAAAAAAAGGAGGAGTCCATAAAACTCAACAAAGGGAAGATTGAGCTCATCCGGGTTTGCCCTGCTCTCTTTTCAGTAGTTACTCTGGAAGTGCCTGACCTGGATACATCACCACCAGCTGCCTTGTTACTGCATCTTGCGCAGTAAAACATGCACCGTCACACTTTCCTGACCAACACAACCACTCTAGTGGAATCAGCAGCTGCACTCATCAAACATAACTCTCTGCCCATCTCAGAAGGCTTTTTTCCCAAAGCAGCTCCTCTCAATTTGATCTTCACAATTTGAACTGATAAGAGAAGAGGATGATCAACATTAAAGAAAGATGAGAAGTATTTCATTTCAAACTTCCTCAACGTTTCTGTGCTGTCCCTGCAACCAGCTCTGAGGGTCAGTCTTTGATCAGGAGTAAAGGAATGATTCATTATGGAAACTCCTTCTAGCAAATTACTTCTTGTCTTATTTATAAGGCAGTATTGACTAAGCCCTTCATTCGCTGCCTGTCTTTATTGCCTGCAGGATTGATAAGGGGATTTTTTGTTTCTTCTTTCTTTATGATTTCTGTTAGTGAGCTGATGATGAGAAATTATCATGGAGTGAAATACCAAGACAGCACAAGTCATGTTTGAGCCTGCAGTGTCAGCTCTTACTACACCTGACTGCGCCTGTGACTCTCTCTGCTACAGTATATTACTGTATATCTACATGCAAACCTCTCCACAATCCGCTCCAGTGTGAGGTTGCGGAGGCAGTCTGTCAGGCCTTTCTCTCCGAGCTCCACATCCTGCTGACAGGAAGGACACGGGAACAGCATGGGGGGAGGGGCCGCGTCCTTCCGTCTCCGCCCTGGATATGTCCCGCACACTGACAGGAGGACGCAGGTGTAAAGGAGGGGAGATGGAGGAGAAGGAGACATGGATAGAGATGTAGAGGAGAATAAGGCAGAACTCTTAGTTGTCCCTCACATGTATAAAAATGAATTCAGTGATAAGTAAAAGTAAGTTCACTTTGGAGGAAACACTATTAGCTTACACACACGCAGTGAAAATACACCTGCTCGACAGATGCTTACTGCCTGTTGTGCCTCCTTGACTCCTTGTCTCTGTGGACTTTGCTCTACATGCACTTCAATAAGTCATGAGATGAATGCATAAAGCCCTGCATGCTCAGCGGGATACTGATGTATCAGCTACATCGCCTATGAAAGTCGGATGCTAAAAAGACCGTGATGTCATATCACGCTGCCAGCTTTTAATTTTTGCACAATGATGTCACTCTAAGATGACCCAATGCTGAGATCATTCATTTTCATTTTTAAATTCCCATCAGCTGTACCAAACAAACACATATAAGCTCCACATCCGTTCGCCACCTGTTCTGAGGACCCGTTCCAAGCGGTCAGGTGTCCTGGGTGTGGGTCTTCGAGCCTGTCGTGGGGAGCGAGTGTTGGGTGTGGAGGCCGGCGAGTTGGGCTCTGGAGGGAGGTCTGGAGGAGGATAACCTCTCTGTACCAACACCTCAGCCGCACACAGCAGACAAACACTGTGCTGACACGGCAGAAGGACGGGCTGCTTCACCATCTCGTCACACACCGGGCAATGCAGCTCCTGTTCCATACTCTTCATGTTGGACTGGAGGGGGAGAGGTTCAAGAAGAGAGCTGAGTGAGGAGTCACATTCGATAAAGGCTGAGTCACTAGAGTAAAAAAAGAATCCACTGCTCTTTACATTCTGCAGTTCCTGTGACCTGTAAAAAAAGAATGTACATGAGATGTGTAGGAGTGAGGAGCGAGAAGGGGAGCGGCATCAGACACTGGTTTTGTATAACTGATGTTAGAAGTATAAAGCACAGGGGAGGAAAATATCTTTCCCCTGACTTCAGGTGTTAGTCCGTCTCCAGCTTCACCTTCCCTTTGAACAAGTCAGATATGGAATTAGCTCAGCTGTGGCATAGGATACTGTGGTTTGGTAACTGAGTATTACACTTCTCCAAGGAAAAATGTTAAAATAAATATATAGCTTTCAGTTGTTACTGGAGGCCCAGTTCCGGTGTTGCATCTATAGCCTACCTAAACGCAGCATCCCGTTTCTATGACAACGCACATCAGTTCTGCCTCATCTATGCGGCCCATGAGCATCTGAAGCCGTTAGCCAACATATTTGATTATAATCACCAAACATCCACCGCTTTATCTGCAACGTTTGGATATAGCCTATGTTATTTGTGGCCTTGCTTTTTTTTTATGTTTCCACCCACAGTGCTCGAGTTTTTGCCAAAAACTCTGTTTGATTGTATTAATGGCCAAAAAATGCCCAAACGGAAGAAAAGCCTCACATTCCATCATCACAGACGCAACCTGTGAGTTCAGATGGGGCGAGAGGAAATATGGCACAAATTGTGGGATTAAATATGAGGGTGGATGACAAAATGCGATGGTGCTATCTTGTTTAAAATAAGCACACGTGGTTTAAAAGAAATAGGGTAATAAAATGAGCGTCATACTTACACTAATGCGAACCAAAGCGTCCATGATAGAGGTAAAGGTTTGTAACTCCGCTTCAGCCATACCTCGAAGATGTCAGCGTCACTGCGATACAACAACGAAACCTTTTGTTTTTCTGGGTAAAGACAGGGGCAGGGTATGTCAGTCGTACCGAGGAAAATGCGACCCTGGACCGTAATTGGTCAACCACCACAACAGATTTGCTTTTGTGGGTCTTCTCTGCTCAGTGTGCCGTTATGCGCACGCTGATTCTGTGCGGTCTGTCTCTAAAGCAGCGATTCGCCTCAGTGTAGAAATAGGATGGGGGGGGAGGGGGGGTTGGTTAGGTCTGGTTTAAACCATTAAACATGTTACATTGTTAAAATAGATATATTGGTATTGTTATGTGTTTTCAATATTTGCATATTTGACTATTTATAAACAACATGTCCGGGCTATGGGTCCAACCATGAAACAGCGGTTGATGCCCAGTATTATTATTATTTTTATAAGAATTAGTATATTTGAATCGTATCGCTTCCTTCTTGCTCAGTTAGTCAAAATACATCTCCTGGTTGTTGCTTTCAGAGGTGCAATTCTTTTAAATATGCCCAATTGTTTGTGGCCCAGTTTTCGTAGTACCGCTAGAGGGCAGTGTTGTGTAAGAAAAACACGAACAGTCCTCTTTCAATTGTTGTCCGTGTCCGGAACCTTTGGATATTGATCGTTAGAGAAACCGGACTGTAATTAAGAATGCACCAGCTCCTATTTATGGTGTCAGTTGTTGTAGCAACCGTGTTTAGGCGCAATAGTGTGGATGTAGTATCTCTTTGTTGTGTTGGTCATAATAGTAGCTAACTTAAATATTAGTTGCGATATGTTCGCTATTTCTAATTAGTGTGTGTTTCAACGTCGCACAGTGTCGTTTATGATCGCCTTGGATAAAGTAAATAAGCGTATTTGTCAGACTGCAGCGAAGTGCAGAGGCTAATATGCGCAGGGCACATTGAAATTGCAGCAAATAACGTAGCATTTGTTTGCGCATTGTATTCCAGTATACTCGTGGTCTGTTTAAGTAAATAGTTGCTCGGTATGTCGGCTGTCAGCAGCCTCGTACCTGCACGGTTCTTGACCATTATAGCTCACCTTGTCATCGTTATCACAATCTTTTGGTCGAGGGTAAGTAACAGATTGTATTCACCTACTCTAACCCGTAGTGATATATTGCGTGTTAGGTGCTTTTAAAAAAAAATATATATATATATATATATAACCAATAATTAAGTTAGTGTTTTTCATGCTAAGCTGTTGGAAATGTTTGTTTCACAGGGAAACAACGTGAAGGCTTGCTTGCCTTTGGATTTCACGCAAGAGCAGTATGACGATGAAGACAGGAAGTAAGAACACATTTGACAAACGCATACACACAGAAAGTAAGACGAATTTTGACCCACACAGCAAGGTTGTAGTCAAGACCACCTAAACCAAGTCATGACCAGGACCACAGTGTATCAGGACAGAGACAAGTACAAGTCTTTGAGGGGTTGAGACCAAGTCAAGTAGTAAATAAAGGCATTGCAGAGAGGAATTTTATTTGTGGGGATTTTCTTTTGTTTTCTATTAGCAATCACAGTAATGATGTTAAATAAATAAACAGACAATGCAAAGGCAATTTAGTGATGTCCCCACTGTGGTGGTCGTGACCTGCCTTGAAATAAAATCTGAGGTCCTCCTTGTCTGAGAGCGAGACGAGACAGAGACCGACCTCGAGTACTACAACACTGCCACACAGGCGTACACACCCTCTCATATGTCTCTCTTTGTCGCAGGTTGGTGGTGGCATTGGCGGTCACCCTCGGTCTGTTTGCTATAGAGTTGGCTGGGTTCTTCTCAGGAGTGTCCATGTTCAACTGCAGCCAAGGTCTCCTGTGTATCCTTTTAGACTGATACTGTGGGCCCCTCATTGATGATGATTGATAGGAGATGACAATATAATTGGTATATGTCCAGCCAGGGGCCTTTGTTGTTATTTCTCCCCCTTTGTTTCCTTTCTGACTTCATTACTACAAGGAGCAGCAATTACAATGACATTTATCTTCTGCACAAAGACAGAGAGGTGGGAAATCATTTTGTCTTAGAATTGATGACAGCCTCAACAAAGAGCCAGGAAATTGATGTCACATGAGATATCTAAGTATAAAGAGAGATCAGTGGTATTAAAAAGTCATTCTAATTGTCAGTTACAATTCCATGACCCCAAACTCATAGCAACAGGAGTCCATGCCAGTGCCTCAGTGGCTCTGCTTTTCTTTCTATTTGAGCAGTGGGAGTGTGACATCTACTGGTGGATCCTTGCCTTTTGCAGGTTTGTGTATCTATACTTCGTATTGTTTGCCCAAAACCATTTTTTTCCCTGACAGATATTAAACCCAGCACTGGCTGTCCACTGCAGCGCATCCGTATCCTTGTCTTTCTTTGTGTTTGAGAAGTGGGAATGCTGGACATATTGGGTTATTTTTGCCATCTGCAGGTTTGTGTTTGTGCGTGTGTTGATGTGCATGCATGTATCAGCTTTCTGAGAGCAAAGTGATAGAACCTCTATAATCAATGAAGTATTAGTAATCATGACATATGAATGCATGGAAGTAGTGCTCAGCACTGTTGCACTGTTTTCTCTACATTTCTATCTCTGTCTCTCCCTCCAGTGTGCTACCTGCTTTTGTGGAGATTCTTCTGTTTATAGCTGTTTTTGGACTGAAGAAGAAGCCATTATGAAAGACAGTACTGTGAACTTAAGTCTCAATCAACAGATCAATCAGTGTCAACAGATACTAGCTGAAGAAGATCTGTAGTTCATTATTGAGGTGCAGAGGAATGGACGGAAAAACTATGTTTAACGACTGTATTACGTGCATAAAGTGCGCCAACAGCAAAGGGATATACAAGCTACTCTCTGCAATGTTTTTTTATACATATATATAATAATGTTAAAGAAAAAGCAACAATTGTTCTGTTGTTCCCAGTCTGTCTGTCAAATTTCAATGGATATTCTTAGAATGTTATTGTAATCTCAAATATATGTTGTAAAAATTGTTTCTTAAACTGCTGTTGTGTTGTCTTTTCTTTATGCTTTTAACCCCTCTGGCACTCAAGTCTATATTTGCTTCTCAGGCACGTGTGTTTCACAGTGCTTTCCCTCGACCAATACTCCTTCACCCAGATTACCAGACCCTTACCACAACCAGAGTTTTAATCAATTATTAAAACAATAGATGGGTTATAGAAATGGAATATAACGTAGGTATAAAACAGTATGTATGTTACATTAGAATTAAGAATTATTGAACTATTCTCAACAAAGACTCAAAAACAGCAGAAGAAACCATTTAACGAAGACGGTAATGGTAATACACTCATTTACAGTACAGGCTAAATTATTTCTGCAGTTTAAAATGGTTTCATATTCAGTTCAGATTTGTCATGAAACAACAAAGTCTCTCATCGATGAATTTCCATTTGTGTGAATCTATTTAAAATGGATAAACTGAAATAAGAGACACGTTTACAATGATTTATAGCTCTGTGGTTTATTCAGCAGATTTAAAATGAAGTTCCAATCTAACCAGCTACGTTTCTCTCTTCCTCCATTCATGACTCCGCCCACTGGTCCCACCTGACATTTGGACCGGGTGGTGAAGTTTTATTTGTTCCTAGAGCCGATCACAAATTAACTGGCCGGACCAAGTTAAACCTAAATCACATTTGTTTGACGACAGGGACTTTCATCTCACAGTGAATCATGGGTATGTATTACACGATTAATGTGTCATTCAAGGCAACTCACCAACTCGCGTTTGTATTCGCGTAGACATTGTAAAACTCCAGCGGCCAATTCTATGGTCAAGCTAGCAAGCTAACGCTAACGTTTAGAAATGGACTGAACCATTTTACCGTTTGCATATTCACTACTCTAAAACAGCAAGGGCATACATTTATTATTACACTGTATGTGAGAGCGTTACGTTAGCCGGTTATGTTTGCTGCTCACCGTCGGTTGTTTAGCTTAAAGCTAACAGCAATTTGAACGGAAACGTCTATGAACGAACACTGACGTGGCGTTACGTTGTAAAGCATCAGCGTGAAGGTGGCCAATCTAGACTCATTCAAGTGAGTGAGCAGGTATTTGAACTGGTCTTCTGAAGTTTATATATTCCGAAATTGATGATATCGTGGCTCAAATGCAACAGAGAGTCATTCCAGCATCTCGTATCTTTAAAAAAAGAGTGTCGATTCCAAATGTCTTTGTTTTTGATCTGATCAAGCAGAGGAGAACTCATCGGTCGAGTGTATATTATTGCATCCTACTTAGACTTTGCATCTGTGTTGGAGTTCTACAATAAACCCTTTCTTTGCCCTGTAGCGGTGAACACGGGCACCTCTTTAGTACTGTCCAGCCTGCTGTCAGTGCTGGTGTTCGCTGGGATGCAGATGTTCAGTAAGCAGTTGGGATCCACCGAGTGGCTCACAATCCTGGGAGGTTTCCTCGGCTCAGTCCTCTTCATCTGCTCCCTCACTGTATCCTTTTGAACTGCTTCAATCCCTCATTGCTAAGCATTAAACTGCACAATTCTTTAGTATTGTTGAGATATCTTTTTTTTAATTAACATTCCATGCTGTAGTTGTCTTTTGTTTACACATTTTCCAGCAAAACATTGCTTCCCATTTTTTACCTAACCTGATTTCTCTGAGTAACCTGGTTTCTTGTGTGCATGTAAATGAACAGATATCGCTGAGGATTGTTACACCTTAACTTTTGTTTCCAGGCATTTAATAATATGGAAAATCTGATTTTTGGGAAGGGATTCCAAGCCAAGATATTCCCAGAGAGTAAGTAGTGACATCACTGAAATCAAACTCATGCTGTCGCAATGTACACAATGTGTTTTATTCTAATTTTATTATTTTGTTTACATGATGATTAGCCTGATATTTTTCCTATGATTTGCCAAGTCAAGCGTCGGCTCAGCTTACACTGAAACATGAGCATCCTTGATGATATACCATCTTGCACAACAGTATGCACACTTTATCTGGGATTAGCCCACAATGATATATCACTCCGGCTCTGTTCCTCACTTTTGTCATTCATTCTCTCAACTTCCAGTTCTGCTGTGCCTGTGCCTGTCACTGTTTGCCTCTGGTCTGGTCCACCGTGTCTGTGTCACCACATGGTACGTGTCAGTACCTCTGCAGATCACTGAGAACTCCTTCAACTTCATACAACACAGTTAAAAGTAGTTGTTAAATGTATTTTATCCCATTGTTTTTTCTGTCTTTCTATTCCAGCCTGATATTCTCCCTCTTTGCCTTGTACTACATCAACAAAGTATCTGCAGCTCTCTACCAAGCAGCTGTTCCCGCAGTAACTCCAGCAAAAGCTGCCAGCAAGGGCAAAAGGAAGAACTGATGAATTTGTTGGATCCCACTTGCATCCAGCAAATCAGTTAATATTTCCCAGGAGCTGATGGCCAGTGCAACACAGCAGTTTCACATTTTGTATTAATGTCTTGAACCCATAGCCCTCGGTGTATTTCTGCAGCCGTTTTAAAGATTACTTGGAAAGTTATGATCAGTTCAATGACTACAACTTTGAAGCCAATATAACAATCTCAATTTGAACCAAGGCCATTAAAAGAAGCCTGACGACCGTCACATTCCATTAATAACCTTTTGACGATTGCAAAGAGATTCAAACAGGTTATCTGTGTATTCATCAGCACATCAAGTTGCTTTTTTGTTTAATTCATTTTGTAATTAAACTCTGTAAAAGACTTCGGATGTGTTTGCATTCTGTCAAACTAGTTTGTAAATGTCAGTCTGTTTGCTCAGGTAGGTGTGGTGGTGTCCTAAAATTGTGTGCTGAAAAACTGTTTAGGAAAAGGCAGAGGAGGGATAGAAACGGCAGCTTGTTTATTCTCCTTTTCCACCAACTGTGGTCAAAATGCCCCCGATGAAGTGACTAAACCACGTTGGTGTTTAGAGATGATATGCCCATGAGGTGAGCGTAAAACACTTAAGACCAACTCTGATGTTGTGAACATGTGAAGCCGCTGTCTACTTCAAAGAGAGGTGAGTGATGGTCAGTTAGACTTATTTAGTCATGGTGGCAAACTTTGCGTGGTTAAAAAAAAGTACCAGTAAGCCATGGATTTGTGTGTCAAAAATGTATATATGTTTTATAGATTCAGATATTTGCACTATTTAGTTTTCATTTGGCAAATGTGGCCTAAAGGTCAGAAAAAAAGGTCTTGCAACGGTTAAATATGGCTCGGGACAACGAAATCACTGAGGTGCCCTTGAGCAATAACTCTCAACAGTTCCAGTGGAGCTGCTCGGTGGCCAACAGATCACTGGGCAGCTTCCCAGTGTTAAACGTCCTTGGACTGATATAAAGGTCCTTGGATAAACAAAGGCCTTAAAAACAAATGTTCAATATGTCATCAATGTCTACTTTTATGACATGAATCAGTTAAATGCGTTGGCAGTTTCAAAACGGAGAGAACCTGGGAACAAGTGAAATCATTAATTATATTGATTATTTTGCACACAAAGCCGTGTGTTTTGCAAGGTACCTCCAGTGGGAACATGCCATTGAAGACTGACTCAGAAGATGGCACCAGATTACGGAAGACAATTATTTTTGACTAACGGTCTTGTCTCAGGCAATATCTGAGGCCCAGACTTGCCCAGACTCAGCATGTCCAGGCATCATAAAGGAAGATCATTCGACTGATATGCGTCATATTGCCGTTGCCACAACTCTCAATAACAGATTTTTTTTTTTCTGGCAGATTTTCCAGATGGAGTTTCTGTCTAATACTTAAAACTCTAAAGGGGAAAGTTTGAACAGCTGTATTTAAAGAAATTGTCGCATTTTAAGGTTCTCTGCCTTGCCTATACGGTGACGGTATAGAGTGAAAACATGGGCAGGGATGGTATTTGCTCATGACTCTTCCGTGTTAGTTCTCTCTCTCTCTCTGCCCCTGTGTCTATATCCCTCCCTCTCCCTCTCATCATTTTTGGGCGTTGCCTAGTTAACTATAAAGTCTTGAATAAACTTCCAGTGAGCCCCTGCACTCTTCACTGAATCTCAAACTACAGTTTCTGCCTCTTTGAGACCTGGTGAGTTCATTATAATTACTTATTGTTCTGCTTTTAACTGTTGAAGAGCCTTTTTTTATGAGTTCTATGAGTTCAGACAGAAAACGGATTCTTGTTTATATGACGATTATTCATCTGATCTGTATGCAGTTTAAGGCTACGTGCTAAAGCTGCTTTTTGTCGCACTTGGTGTATTCAGCGACTTTCCTCCTCTGACAAGTAGCGCCTCGTCCTCTGTCGGTTATGTTCCTCTTACTTTATTCCCCTCGTCTTTGTCGTCCACTTTTTTTGTAAAGTCTACCTCGGGATTTTTGGAACTCAACCAAAAAAATGGTGGAAGGGAAAGGCAGCGCGAGAGTGGGAGGCTCGAGATAAGGAGTTTAGTTTATGTGCCAGAAAATGATGTCTAATAGTTTAGGAATGTGCTTTGAGTGCCAGTGAGACCAACGCCCACATCCTCACTTAACAATATGTTAGTTTTGGATGAAGTGGTGGAACAAATCTGCAGACCTTTTACTGAAGTGAAAAAAAGTAAAAGTATCATTATGCAGTACATGGCACCTTTCAGAATTATGTGTGTTGTATCATTGATTTCTAATTATTGATGCAAATACCTAAAAATGATACTTAAATACAGTACTCGAGTGACTGTACTTATACTTTCCACCACTGAGTAGCCTTCTGCTTTATTACAACCTTATCCTTTAGGCCTTCTTAAGTTAACTTAAGGTAACTTAGGCCTACTTAAGTTAACTTAAGTAGAAGTTCAAAAGTAACCTAATAGAAAGTTCCACTTTACAGTTAATTCTGCTTTATTGTTGAAAGGTATTTAAGGTCCCAGCCTATTTGATCTATTAGGTGAAACTATAACAGAGAATCATTTGTTATGCTTATCCGTATGTAAAATATTATTCTGCACAGTAAGTCACAACAGCTGTCAGATAGGTGCGTAGTGAAGAAGAAAGCATATACATTTAGAGAAATTCTTGACCAGACTTGTCTTTTCTCCTCTCAGCACCCACATCTGCAGCTATGACTGAGTTAGAGAAGTGCTTGGAGTCCCTGATTGTCATATTCCACCGTTATGCCGATGAAGACGGGGATGGAAAGACCTTAAGCAAGAAAGAAGTGAACAAACTAATAGTGACTGAGTTACCCACCTTCCTGAAAGTAAGAATCTTTCCTCTTAAATCTAACCTCTGTGCTTAGTACCAATCAATGCACATAACTTGTGGTTACTTTAGCTTTTTACCCTAAACTTGTCACTCTTGCTATTGCTCTTTCAGACCCAGAATGACCCGAAGGCTGTGGAGAAGATCAGGAAGGATTTGGACCAAAACGGAGATGATAAGGTGGACTTTCAAGAGTTTCTTTCCCTCGTCGTCGGCCTCTCGATGGCCTGTGACAAGATTTTCATGCTCCATCAACTGAAGAGCAAGAAGTGAGATAGTGAGATCATGTTGTAGCACATGGGTGCCAGATTTTCAAGTAATAAACTGCCTTTTACAAGATTTCACCTTCTGTTTGTCTGATTACTCTTTTAGTATATTGGGTACAAAATACTGTTTTCTCTAATTCATGAGGGAGCTTTCTTCTGTTTGCAAATAGTTTTAAATGCTCTGTACCATCTATTTCTTGTGCACATAGGACCTTTATATTTGAGCAGAGCTCTGCCAATTTAAGAAAAATACCTCAGAAAGTACAGAGAATATTGATTCACATCAATATTGTGAAACAGTTGTGCTTTAGTTCACATATGAAACATATCATTTCACCCATAAATACTCCTTGAATGTTTAAAATGTTAAATTTAGGCAGTGGGGTTTTTATACAGTAGATAAAAGGTTCAATATGGGAATGTGCTGGTTATCAGATGTTGCCTAAACTTGGGTGCAGCACCACCTGCCTGTATGTCATGAGTTATGGGTTAGAGTTGTGCCAAATAAGCATTCTTATAAGTGCTGACAAGATTTGGTGGGGTTTGAAGGTTTGTGATTTTTGGAGATAGTGGTGGTTTTCTCATGGCCCTCCTCCAGTTTAGATGCCAAATTGTTCATTGCGCTGTGTTTCCAACTTACACAAGCACTCTTCTGGTATCTCTCACATGTGTCCCTGGCAGGCTTTTTATTCAAAGTATTAACATCCTTAAAGGCTTCCTTGCACCATCCAACACAAAGTACCGTCTATGAAAAAATAAGTTTATAGTACAGGTCAAAGGACATGGCACACTGCAAAGCATTAAGTCCAATAATCAATCATTAAGTACATTTTTATAAGGCCCATAATGTCAGTCGTATAAGGGAGGTATTCAAATACAGCAAGTAACTGTGTTTCATTTGCCCGTGGGCAATGATGACAAAAGCCCCCTCTGTCTTTTTCAGCCTGATTCTTGGGATAGTTGACATTCACCAGCAGAAAGATCTTGCTTTGAAAAAAAGGACACACAAAACCTCAAATACATGACAGAGGAGACAACGCGTGCTTTTAATGCTGTAAAAGTTTTACTAAATATTTTAAAGTCAGTGCTGAATCCAACGAACGGTCAGCAATGTGGCCAGTCTGCTGCAGGAGTCTGAGGAAAACGGCCTTTTTTTTTACAGCAGTGATTTGGAACTGCCATAGTAGGAAAAGCACAGGTGTTAGTAATCTCCTAAACGATGGCTGTATTTATTGAAGCGCACCAGTAAGTTGTGACATTGTGACAAGAGAAGTGGAATTGAACAGTCAGAAAAGCACAGGCGTAAATAATGAAATAAATGATGGCTGGATTCCATGTAGCTGCTTTGATTTCAGGAATCCTTCTGGCTCACAGTCGCTCTCACTGAAACACTTGAATAGAATAGAGCCATTCGTTAGTGTTATTAGTAACACCTGTGCTTTTCGTTCTGACAAGCCAAAATGTCTACTGTGAGAAATGCTTTCGAACATACAATGTTGTAAGGTTTGAAAAAAAGATGCACTTGTATATTATCTGCACAAAAACGTTAAGAAGCGCTTTTTCCCAAAGCAGCTCCTCTCAATTTGATCTTCACAATTTGAACTGATAAGAGAAGAGGATGATCAACATTAAAGAAAGATGAGAAGTATTTCACTTGAAACTTCCTCAACGTTTCTGTGCTGTCCCTGCAACCAGCTCTGAGGGTCAGTCTTTGATCAGGAGTAAAGGAATGATTCATTATGGAAACTCCTTCTAGCAAATTACTTCTTGTCTTATTTATAAGGCAGTATTGACTAAGCCCTTCATTCGCTGCCTGTCTTTATTGCCTGCAGGATTGATAAGGGGATTTTTTGTTTCTTCTTTCTTTATGATTTCTGTTAGTGAGCTGATGATGAGAAATTATCATGGAGTGAAATACCAAGACAGCACAAGTCATGTTTGAGCCTGCAGTGTCAGCTCTTACTACACCTGACTGCGCCTGTGACTCTCTCTGCTACAGTATATTACTGTATATCTACATGCAAACCTCTCCACAATCCGCTCCAGTGTGAGGTTGCGGAGGCAGTCTGTCAGGCCTTTTGTCTCCGAGCTCCACATCCTGCTGACAGGAAGGACACGAGAACAGCATGGGGGGAGGGGCCGCGTCCTTCCGTCTCCGCCCTGGATATGTCCCGCACACTGAGGACGCAGGTGTAAAGGAGGGGAGATGGAGGAGAAGGAGACATGGATAGAGATGTAGAGGGGAATAAGGCAGAACTCTTAGTTGTCCCTCACATGTATAAAAATGAATTCAGTGATAAATAAAAGTAAGTTCACTTTGGAGGAAACACTATTAGCTTACACACACGCAGTGAAAATACACCTGCTCGACAGATGCTTACTGCCTGTTGTGCCTCCTTGACTCCTTGTCTCTGTGGACTTTGCTCTACATGCACTTCAATAAGTCATGAGATGAATGCATAAAGCCCTGCATGCTCAGCAGGATACTGATGTATCAGCTACATCACCTATGAAAGTCGGATGCTAAAAAGACCGTGATGTCATATCACACCGCCAGCTTTTCATTTTTGCACAATGATGTCACTCTAAGATGACCCAATGCTGAGATCATTCATTTTCATTTTCATGCGGCCCATGAGCATCTGAAGCCGTTAGCCAACATATTTGATTATAATCACCAAACATCCACCGCTTTATCTGCAACAACGTTTGGATATAGCCTATGTTATTTGTGGCCTTGCTTTTTTTTTTATGTTTCCACCCACAGTGCTCGAGCGTGCCAAAAACTCTCTGTTGGAGCCATAATGTGGTTTTGCTGTTTTCTTATGTCTTTGAGGGAAACATGGGGTGGGTACACATGCAGTTCTGACATTGAACAGTGGGTGGCACATTAACCTAAAAGTGCATATATGTAAGTGCCTGGTAATGAGGATCAGGTGTGTGTGTGTGTGTGTGGACGGGAAGTTAACAGTTTTTGACCGTGTCAAGGTGTCGTGTCAACCGGCATGTCATTTAGAAGTTTCAAGGTCTTATATTATCCTGTCAAGTAACCTGTGGTATGCTGTTAAGGTGTCGATATGCATTTGAATAAATGGATCAACGGATCGAAAGAAAGACAGCGCATTGGACAGTGAAATGTTTGTGGAACACGCGTCCGAACAAGTTCTCCCGTTCGCCCCCCAGTGGCTTTAAAATGGATATTTGTTAAAGTCACTACACTCTGTTTGATTGTATTAATGGCCAAAAAATGCCCAAACGGAAAAAAAGCCTCGATCACATTCCATCATCACAGACACAACCTGAGTTCAGATGGGTCGAGAGGAAATATGGCACAAATTGTGGGATTAAATATGAGGGTGGATGACAAAATACGATGGTTGTGCTATCTTGTTTAAAATAAGCACACGTGGTTTAAAAGAAATAGGGTAATAAAATGAGCGTCATACTTACACTAATGCGAACCAAAGCGTCCATGATAGAGGTAAAGGTTTGTAACTCCGCTTCAGCCATACCTCGAAATGTCAGCGTCACTGCGATACAACAACGAAACCTTTTGTTTTTCTGGGTGAAGACAGGGGCAGGGTATGTCAGTCGTACCGAGGAAAATGCGACCCTGGACCGTAATTGGTCAACCACCACAACAGATTTGCTTTTGTGGGTCTTCTCTGCTCAGTGTGCCGTTATGCGCACGCTGATTCTGTGCGGTCTGTCTCTAAAGCAGCGATTCGCCTCAGTGTAGAAATAGGATGGGAGGAGGTTGGGGTTGGTTAGGGCTGGTTTAAACCATTAAACATGTTACATTGTTAAAATAGATATATTGGTATTGTTATGTGTTTTCAATATTTGCATATTTGACAATTTATAAACATGTCCGGGCTATGGGTCCAACCATGAAACAGCGGTTGATGCCCAGTATAATTATTATTTTTACAATAATTCATATTTTTAAATCGTATCGCTTCCTTCTTGCTCAGTTAGTCAAAATACATCTCCTGGTTGTTGCTTTCAGAGGTGCAATTCTTTTAAATATGCCCAATTGTTTATGGCCCAGTTTTCGTAGTACCGCTAGAGGGCAGTGTTGTGTAAGAAAAACACGAACAGTCCTCTTTCAATTGTTGTCCGTGTCCGGAACCTTTGGATATTGATCGTTAGAGAAACCGGACTGTAATTAAGAATGCACCAGCTCCTATTTATGGTGTCAGTTGTTGTAGCAACCGTGTTTAGGCGCAATAGTGTGGATGTAGTATCTCTTTGTTGTGTTGGTCATAATAGTAGCTAACTTAAATATTAGTTGCGATATGTTCGCTATTTCTAATTAGTGTGTGTTTCAACGTCGCACAGTGTTGTTTATGATCGCCTTGGATAAAGTAAATGTAAGCTTATATTTGTCACACTGCAGCGAACATTAGTAAGTGTAGTGACCGTTGCTTCCCAATAAAAAAGTCACTACGGTTGCTGTAATGCTTGTTCTGACGCATGCCATAAATAAGAAAATCCAGTTTCGAATATAGGCATTTTATTCTTCACATAATAAGAGTTCACCACTTTCTCTTCAGTTATCCATTTTCTCCTCATACCAATAAATCATAATATTTGCATTCGTTAAATCTTCACGGTCAAAAACTGTTTGCTTCCACCTATTAGCAACCACCTGTGTCCAATGACCCCACTGATTATATTACCTGTGGCCTGATTCACACCGGCACTACGCCCCCATGTGGTGGGAGGTTGTACAAAAACAAAAACAACAAAATGGCTCTTACACACCGGCCCCTAATTGGTTCTGGCAGTAGACAAAACAATTATTTATACGTTTTACGTAAGGAGCCATTACATTAGAAACAAAAATGTACTGTTTTTAAACAGTCAATTTCATAAAAACGTCCTACAATCGATAAATTATATTTCCATGTCTTGAAAACATGGTTGTGGGTTTTCACCATTATTCTTACACGCCAGTCGCTTCACAAAGCAGACAAATCTTTGTCACTGGTCTTTCAATTATGCTGGTCTTGGTTTGCAGAAAAACAGAACGCACTAGTCCTTTCCTATCAGGAAATGTCTGTAGTATCTTTCCAAGTATCCAGGATCCACGAGGCGCTGTTGAATCAACAACAACGACGACGATATTTCCAGGTAAAAAAATTATTTTTTCCTCGTTCCATCTTTGCCTTTCTTGCAGTAATCAGCTGCTTCCCTTTCTTACTTAAAGTCAGCAAATTCATCTTCAGCATGAGAATCCAACCTACTGCAACTTTCAGTTTTTTCCAATTGGAAAGGTGAGTAATCAGTTGATGCGTGGGACTTGAATCATATTCAGTGACAATTGCATTTACTGTGAAGTTCCTTTTAACTTCCGGGTCCTCAGCAATGTCCAAATCCAAGACGTGCGCTGGCCACTCATCCTCTGGTTTCCACAGAAACTTTGGACTTTCAATCCATCTCTTTTGAACCAAATGTTCAATTTTCAGTCCCCTTGAGGCATCATCTGCTGGATTTTGTGCTGTAGGAATGCATCTCCACTGTGAAGTGTGTGATGCCTCTCTAATGGTTGATATTCTGTTTGCAACGAATGTTTGTAACCTTTTGTCCTCATTTTTGATGTATTTTAGTACTGATGTACTGTCGGTCCAGAATTGTGACTTCTCCAAAAGAAGCTGTAGCTCTGATTGTAGCCTTTTGTCCACTTTAACAGCAAGAGCAGCGGCTGTCAGTTCCAAGCGAGGGATAGTCACTTGTTTCGGAGATACCCTGGCTTTGCCAAGCATGAAAGCAACATGTACTTTGTTGTTTTGCAACCTGACGTATGTAACAGTTCCATGCGCATCTTCACTGGCATCAGAGAAATGATGCAATTGAGCAGATGCTGTGTATCCAAAGTCTTTCGGTTTGAAGCATCTGCTGACCTTGAAACTTTCCACTCTTTCAAGATCTTCCAACCATTTCTGTTGAAAGAATTGGGGTACTGGATCATCCCAACCACATTTCAACCGACACAGGTCCTGCAAAATCATCTTAGCTGGCATTGTAAAGGGGGCTAAGAAACCCAAAGGATCATAGACAACATCCCACGTCTTGTGTGTGGCTGTTCTCGGATGTTAAATTTGAACTTGAAGGTGTCCGTCTCGATGCACCATTGTAGTCCAAGAGCCCGTTCAACTGGCAATTTGTCTCTGTCAAGATCCAACTCCTTGAAGGTCTTGGATCTATGTTCTTCTGGAATTACCAATAGCACCTCACGACTGTTGCTGATCCACTTGGTGAGATTGAAACCTCAAGACAGGAGCTGATGGCCAGTGCAACACAGCAGTTTCACATTTTGTATTAATGTCTTGAACCCATAGCCCTCGGTGTATTTCTGCAGGCGTTTTAAAGATTACTTGGAAAGTTATGATCAGTTCAATGACTACAACTTTGAAGCCAATATAACGACACATTGATTATTTTTTTTCCCCAGCGATCTCAATTTGAACCAAGGCCATTAAAAGAAGCCTGACGGCCGTCACATTCCATTAACAACCTTTTTACGATTGCAAAGAGATTCAAACAGGTTATCTGTGTATTCATCAGCACATCAAGTTGCTTTTTTGTTTAATTCATTTTGTAATTGAACTCTGTAAGACTTTGGATGTGTTTGCATTCTGTCAAACTAGTTTGTAAATGTCTGTCACGGGGCATGATGGTGGACTCAAACGCAGACCAGAAATAGTGTGAAAAGGAATAATAAACACTTAACTAAGAACGTGAACACTACAAGAACACAGGGAATCCAGGGACAAGACAAGAGACGAGGGGGCAAATCCAGCAGGACAGGGAGACGTGGGAAACCGGGAGCAGGACAAGACAAACAGGCGGGGACAACACAAACAATGACCTGGCAATGAGTGACTGAGAGACAGGGGTTTATAAGGTGACTTGAACAGGTGAGGAGAGTTGTGCTGATGAGGGAGTGCTTGATTACTGATCAGGGACAGGTGAAGGGAGTTGGACTGGTGCTGAGGGAGTGGCTAAGTCAGACTGGTGCTGAGGGAGTGGCTGACAGGTAGAGTGCTTGATTAGCGGCAGGTGAAGGGAGTTAGGCTGATGCTGAGGGAGTGAGGAGGGTGAACTAAATGAAGACACACAGAACACACAAGGCAAAGCCTGATCGTGACAATGTCAGTCTGTTTGCTCAGGTAGGTGTGGTGGTATCCTAAAATTGTGAGCTTTGGATGCGATTGCATTCTGTCAAACTAGTTTGTAAATGTCAGTCTGTTTGCTCAGGTAGGTGTGGTGGTGTCCTAAAATTGTGAGCTGAAAAACTGTTTAGGAAAAGGCAGAGGAGGGATAGAAACGGCAGCTTGTTTATTCTCCTTTTCCACCAACTGTGGTCAAAATGCCCCCGATGAAGTGACTAAACCACGTTGGTGTTTAGAGATGATATGCCCATGAGGTGAGCGTAAAACACTTAAGACCAACTCTGATGTTGTGAACATGAAGTTACTATTTTATGTGATGCCGCTGTCTACTTCAAAGAGAGGTGAGTGATGGTCAGTTAGACTTATTTAGTCATGGTGGCAAACTTTGCGTGGTTAAAAAAAAGTACCAGTAAGCCATGGATTTGTGTGTCAAAAATGTATATATGTTTTATAGATTCAGATATTTGCACTATTTAGTTTTCATTTGGCAAATATGGCCTAAAGGTCAGAAAAAAAGGTCTTGCAACGGTTAAATATGGCTCGGGACAACGAAATTACTGAGGTGCCCTTGAGCAATAACTCCCAACAGTTCCAGAGGAGCTGCTCGGTGGCCAACAGATCACTGGGCAGCTTCCCGGTGTTACTCAGCGCGAACAGGACATTCCTGACTGATATAAAGGTCCTTGGATAAACAAAGGCCTTAAAAACAAATGTTCAATATGTCAACAATGTCTACTTTTATCAATGGCATGAATCAGTTAAATGGGTTGGCAGTTTCAAAACAGAGAGAACCTGGAAACAAGTGAAATCATTAATTATATTGATTATTTTGCACACAAAGCCGTGTGTTTTGCAAGGTACCTCCAGTGGGAACATGCCATTGAAGACTGACTCAGAAGATGGCACCAGATTACGGAAGACAATTATTTTGACTAACTGTCTTGTCTCAGGCAATATCTGAGGCCCAGACTCAGCATGTCCAGGTATCATAAAGGAAGATAAGTGTGTCATTCGACTGATATGCGTCATATTGCTTTGCCATTGCCACAACTCTAAATAACATTTTTTTTTTCTGATGGATTTTCCAGATGGAATTTCTGTCTAAAACTTAAAACTCTAAAGGGGAAAGTTTGAACAGCTGTATTTAAAGAAATTGTCACATTTTAAGGTTCTCTGCCTTGCCTATACGGTGACTGTGGGCAGGGATGGTATTTGCTCATGACTCTTCCACGTTAGTTCTCTCTCTCTCTCTGCCCCTGTGTCTATATCCCTCCCTCCCCCTCTCATCATTTTTGGGCGTTGCCTAGTTAACTATAAAGTCTTGAATAAACTTCCAGTGAGCCCCTGCACTCTTCACTGAATCTCAAACTACAGTTTCTTCCTCTTTTAGACCTGGTGAGTTCATTATAATTACTTATTGTTCTGCTTTTAACTGTTGAAGAGCCTTTTTTTTTATAAGTTCTATGAGTTCAGACAGAAAACGGATTCTTGTTTATATGAAGATTATTGTATGTAGTTTAAGGCTACGTGCTAAAGCTGCTTTTTGTCGCACTTGGTGTATTCAGCAACGTTCCTCCTCTGACAAGTAGCGCCTCGTCCTCTGTCGGTTATGTTCCTCTTGTAATATTCTGTTTCTACTGACATGTAAGTGTCTAAGTAAAACGAATGATACCAGTTTGTCTCATAGGGCGTCCATCTTTATTATTTACGTATCTTACACTCAATGGCGCACATCGGCGACATCATCACAACGTCATCACATCATCACAACATCTGCAGACCTTTTTACTGAAGTAAAAAAAAGTAAAAGTATCATTATGCAGTACATGGCACCTTTCAGAATTATGTGTGTTGTATCATTGATTTCTAATTATTGATGCAAATACCTAAAAATTATACTTAAATACAGTACTTGAGTGACTGTACTTATACTTTCCACCACTGAGTAGCCTTCTGCTTTATTGCAACCTTATCCTTTAGGCCTTCTTAAGTTAACTTAGGCCTACTTAAGTTAACTTAAGTAGAAGTTCAAAAGTAACCTAATAGAAAGTTCCACTTTACAGTTAATTCTGCTTTATTGTTGAAAGGTATTTAAGGTCCAAGCCTATTTTATCTATTAGGTGAAACTATAACAGAGAATCATTTTTTATGCTTATCCGTATGTAAAATATTATTCTGCACAGTAAGTCACAACAGCTGTAGTGAAGAAGAAAGCATATACATTTAGAGAAATTCTTGACCAGACTTGTCTTTTCTCCTCTCAGCACCCACATCTGCAGCCATGACTGAGTTAGAGAAGTGCTTGGTGTCCCTGATTACCTTATTCCACCGTTATGCCGATGAAGACGGTGATGGAAAGACCTTAAGCAAGAAAGGAGTGAACAAACTAATAGTGACTGAGTTACCCACCTTCCTGAAAGTAAGAATCTTTCCTCTTAAATCTAACCTCTGTGCTTAGTACCAATCAATGCACATACAGTGGGGCAAAAAAGTATTTAGTCAGCCACCAATTGTGCAAGTTCTCCCACTTAAAAAGATGAGAGATGCCTGTAATTTTCATCATAGGTACACTTCAACTATGAGAGACAGAATGGGGGGAAAGAATCCAGGAAATCACATTGTAGGATTTTTAATGAATTAATTGGTAAATTCCTCGGTAAAATAAGTATTTGGTCACCTACAAACAAGCAAGATTTCTGGCTCTCACAGACCTGTAACTTCTTCTTTAAGAGGCTCCTCTGTCCTCCACTCGTTACCTGTATTAATGGCAACTGTTTGAACTCGTTATCAGTATAAAAGACACCTGTCCACAACCTCAAACAGTCACACTCCAAACTCCACTGTGGCCACACCAAAGAGCTGTCAAAGGACACCAGAAACAAAATTGTAGACCTGCACCAGGATGGGAAGACTGAATCTGTAATAGGTAAGCAGCTTGGTGTGAAGAAATCAACTCTGGGAGCAATTATTAGAAAATGGAAGACATACAAGACCAGTGATAGTCTCCCTCGATCTGGGGCTCCACGCAAGATCTCACCCCGTGGGGTCAAAATGATCACAAGAACGGTGAACAAAAATTCCAGAACCACACGGGGGGACCTAGTGAATGACCTGCAGAGAGCTGGGACCAAAGTAACAAAGGCTACCATCAGTAACACACTACGCCGCCAGGGACTCAAATTCTGCAGTGCCAGACGTGTCCCCCTGCTTAAGCCAGTACATGTCCAGGCCCGTCTGAAGTTTGCTAGAGAGCATTTGGATGATCCAGAAGAGGATTGGGAGAATGTCATATGGTCAGATGAAACCAAAATAGAACTTTTTGGTAAAAACTCAACTCGTCGTGTTTGGAGGAGAAAGAATGCCGAGTTGCATCCAAAGAACACCATACCTACTGTGAAGCATGGGGGTGGCTTTGGGGCTGTTTTTCTGCAAGGGGACCAGGATGACTGATCCGTGTAAAGGAAAGAATGAATGGGGCCATGTATCGTGAGATTTTGAGTGGAAACCTCCTTCCATCAGCAAGGGCATTGAAGATGAAACGTGGCTGGGTCTTTCAGCATGACAATGATCCCAAACACACCGCCCGGGCAACGAAGGAGTGGCTTCGTAAGAAGCATTTCAAGGTCCTGGAGTGGCCTAGCCAGTCTCCAGATCTCAACCCCATAGAAAATCTGTGGAGGGAGTTGAAAGTCCGTGTTGCCCAGCGACAGCCCCAAAACATCACTGCTCTAGAGGAGATCTGCATGGAGGAATGGGCCAAAATACAAGCAACAGTGTGTGAAAAGCTTGTGAAGACTTACAGAAAACGTTTGACCTCTGTCATTGCCAACAAAGGGTGTATATAACAAAGTATTGAGATGAACTTTTGTTATTGACCAAATACTTATTTTCCACCATAATTTGCAAATAAATTCTTTAAAAATCAGACAGTGATTTTCTGGATTTTTTTTTTTTCTCATTTTGTCTCTCATAGTTGAAGTGTACCTATGATGAAAATTACAGGCCTCTCATCTTTTTAAGTGGGAGAACTTGCACAATTGGTGGCTGACTAAATATTTTTTTTCCCCACTGTAACTTGTGGTTACTTTAGCTTTTTACCCTAAACTTGTCACTCTTGCTATTGCTCTTTCAGACCCAGAATGACACGGACGCTGTGGAGAAGATCATGAAGGATTTGGACCAAAACGGAGATGATAAGTTGGACTTTCAAGAGTTTCTTTCCCTCGTCGCCGGCCTCTCGAATGCCTGTGAGAAGTTGTTCATGCTCCATAAACTGAAGAGCAAGAAGTGAGATAGTGAGATCATGTTGTAGCACATGGGTGCCAGATTTTCAAGTAAAAACTGCCCTTTACAAGATTTCACCTTCTGTTTGTCTGATTACTCTTTTAGTATATTGGGTACAAAATACTGTTTTCTCTAATTCATGAGGGAGCTTTCTTCTGTTTGCAAATAGTTTTAAATGCTCTGTACCATCTATTTCTTGTGCACATAGGACCTTTATATTTGAGCAGAGCTCTGCCAATTTAAGAAAAATACCTCAGAAAGTACAGAGAATATTGATTCACATCAATATTGTGAAACAGTTGTGCTTTAGTTCACATATGAAACATATCATTTCACCCATAAATACTCCTTGAATGTTTAAAATGTTAAATTTAGGCAGTGGGGTTTTTATACAGTAGATAAAAGGTTCAATATGGGAATGTGCTGGTTATCAGATGTTGCCTAAACTTGGGTGCAGCACCACCTGCCTGTATGTCATGAGTTATGGGTTAGAGTTGTGCCAAATAAGCATTCTTATAAGTGCTGACAAGATTTGGTGGGGTTTGTGATTTTTGGAGATGGTGGTTTTCTCATGGCCCTCCTCCAGTTTAGATGCCAAATTGTTCATTGCGCTGTGTTTCCAACTTACACAAGCACTCTTCTGGTATCTCTCACATGTGTACCTGGCAGGCTTTTTATTCAAAGTATTAACATCCAGGCTTCCTTGCACCATCCAACACAGAATTCAACACAAAGTACCATCTATGAAAAAATAAGTTTATAGTACAGGTCATAGGACATGGCACACTGCAAACCTTTTGGGCCCTAGCCCTATTTTTAGGCCTCTTCTCGAAAATTGCATAGCCATACGCAAAAGAGTCCTGAGCTCTAACTACAAGGTCTATTTTAATAATTTTGATGCTAGAATACTGGTAACACTTGTGAGATGTGTTTAATTGTGTAAATATTGTGTATATGTTACTGGTTAATAACTGATATACTTATGGCACAGCTCAAATTGACAAATTTCTAGGTTCGCCTGGAAAAAAGCACTTGTATTGAACATTTTTTTATTTAAATAATGCAGCTGCAAATCTAAAATCACACCACAGTCATAGAACAACACGTGTTACATGTCCCCACAACATATTTTACTTCGATTGAGTGAAAGGCCAGCATAAATGGTCATAAAAATCAAAATTATGATTTTCGGAACCAGCTGTTGCATTGCTGTATACTCATTTTATATACTATATAACTACATATTAACTATATATTCACTTTTCTTATCACTAAGAGTGTTCAATAATCCTAATAAATCAGTTTGACACCATTTTGAATAATTTTGAGCAGTTATGATTTTTCATATCTGTCATTCATAACAATAAATGGCTCATAATGTGTGTCATGTGACCCTGGTAAGGCCGATTTACTCGTGTGAGACATTTTTAGATGCGGGATAGTCCAACGGGAGCCATGCAGGGGTGTTTGATCGTATCCGGGTCTGTTTACTGACTAAAAATCGCAAAATGCTGGGCGAACCCCCCTCTCTACATGGATTGCTGAAGTTTTTTTTACCCAATTTTTTTTCTCGTGACCTGTGGCTGATGTTGGCATGCATACCCATAACTTTTGAACGGTTTGAAAGAGAGTAATTTGGACGCCGCTGTGCGTTTCCGGGTCGAATCGAGCCCCTCCTGCATGTGCTCATCCGCCATGTGCGATCATGCTCCGTGATGAGAGAGCCATATAGTGAGCATAGATCGTCGATTTTTGGCCAAAATTGTGGCAAATCTTCCAGATATCGTCCAGATATGATATTAGTTCATGTATAATTGTGTTTGCAGTGTTTACAATGGCTGGTATGATGATGTTGCTCGGACTTTTCCCGTTAATTCGATATGTATTTTGTCTGGAGCAATAATCATATTTATTTATGAAAAATGCTTTCTACGACACGCTGAATGCTGCACACTCTAAAACAGCCCCCCGTGGGGGGCTCTCGGGTCCAACGGGTTTTAAGTCCAATAATCAATCATTAAGTACATTTTTATAAGGCCCATAATGTCAGTCGTATAAGGGAGGTATTCAAATACAGCAAGTAACTGTGTTTCATTTGCCCGTGGGCAATGATGACAAAAGCCCCCTCTGTCTTTTTCAGCCTGATTCTTGGGATAGTTGACATTCACCAGCAGAAAGATCTTGCTTTGAAAAAAAGGACACACAAAACCTCAAATACATGACAGAGGAGACAACGCGTGCTTTTAATGCTGTAAAAGTTTTACTAAATATTTTAAAGTCAGTGCTGAATCCAACGAACGGTCAGCAATGTGGCCAGTCTGCTGCAGGAGTCTGAGGAAAACGGCCTTTTTTTTTACAGCAGTGATTTGGAACTGCCATAGTAGGAAAAGCACAGGTGTTAGTAATCTCCTAAACGATGGCTGTATTTATTGAAGCGCACCAGTAAGTTGTGACATTGTGACAAGAGAAGTGGAATTGAACAGTCAGAAAAGCACAGGCGTAAATAATGAAATAAATGATGGCTGGATTCCATGTAGCTGCTTTGATTTCAGGAATCCTTCTGGCTCACAGTCGCTCTCACTGAAACACTTGAATAGAATAGAGCCATTCGTTAGTGTTATTAGTAACACCTGTGCTTTTCGTTCTCTGACAAGCCAAAATGTCTACTGTGAGAAATGCTTTCGAACATACAATGTTGTAAGGTTTGAAAAAAAGATGCAGTTGTATATTATCTGCACAAAAACTTTAAGAAGGCAGCAACTAAATCAATAACCAAGGGGTTAATGGAAGACAATAGAATTGGATCACTGGAGCACACCGGAGGTCACTGAAGAAATTAAATTGCTAATGACAACAAAGCATTGTCTGCTTGATAAACGAGGCAAACCATCAAGGGCAATCCCAGTTATAAGCTATCAACAGACTGAGTGGACTGGTTATACTGGGACAGAGAGGCTGAGTGGACTGGTTATTATGCAGAGAAGGACTTTGCAGTGCACTAAACTTCAAACAGGTGAGTAACAAACTCATTTATTGTTGTAATTCACTGTCCAAAGTAGGGGGTCAGCAACCATTACATTGCCTATCAATGTAGGCTTGTGTATGTGCACTAGCAGGTAAAAGCGGTGCAATGTCTCCTTTATTTATTTGTGTGTATGTATGTTGTCTGCTTTTTTTTAGTTATTGCCTGTGATTTTTATTTAATTGTCTTAGTGTCAGGTTTTCTGGTTAATTCTAGTAAGGGTATACAGAGGGAGGTGAGTTTTTTGTTGTTGTATACACTTGCTGCAAATTGCTGGAATTTATTATTGGTTTGAACATAAGAGCATTATGGTGTGATGTTTCAATGGCGTGTACTTTGACATTTAATGTAATTTTATTTTGTAGCCTAAAGGTGATCTCGAATTTAATAATGTGTCATCATGTATATCAAACATTTTTTCACCATTTTAACTGACTACTTTTAACATTTTTAATTAAGTAAATATTTATTTACTATTGTTATTATAAATATTTTACAATAATAAAGACATTAAAAAATAAATTTACTTGAGTATGATATTGTAGCACTCGTTCCATCGCTGGTCATTTGTTATAAGCTTTGTTTTTCGCCAATAAGTGATTGCCTTACGTTTTAGCAAGTAAGTTGGATGCCACAATGGTCCCAGCTCAGCCAACATGGCAGCCTTTAATAACAAGTACTGAACATGGAAATAACATTGAAATGTGGAGATTTGGTACTTTAAGGAGGTGGTCATGCCTTTAATTCACCACTAGATGTCACAAAACTAGTTTTAAAGAACGAAACAATTGCTGTTCTACAGGTTCTCTCCAGTCTCACCATTTGAGTGAGGAAAGACAGTTTTATAAAAAATAAATGATGCTGGGTTCAGTGAGGATGCGTCAGACCAGACTGTAACATATAAACACACTTTTTGTTGAATCCTGACAAAGAGCATCAGTTGAATGGAGATTTTACATGAAAATATTGTGTTCCACAATGTGATGTGTGGTGTAGATGTTCTGGTATTAATCTGGTGTTGATGTGATGATGGTGCAGCTGCTGGACAGAGCAGCCAACTGCAGTTTAAGTTGAATAGAGTTTAACAAGAGTTTAACTGACAGTTTTGTCCCCTCCCTTGTAAGACTTTGGGTATACATCACACTGAACATGGTGAAAGGAATACCTTTACCTCCTTTGGACTTTTGTTTGTGCAGACTACACTGTAGAGAAACCTGTACCTCACACCCATACTTTGACAGGTGTTTGCTTACCTTGTTGCTTGGTGGATTATCTTGATCATGAAAGGAACACAGCCAAAGCAGCATACAACTGTGAGATTATATTTGACGGCATCAAATATAATCTCACAATCAAATTGATGCTTTATTCAAAGCTCTGCTCAAAGATATTTCTATTTCATTTTAAATTATTATAGTACAAGTTCATGGTGCAGACTGCAGAGGTCCAGCAGCTCCAAGTGAAACTGTAACTCATACCCTATAGCCAGCAGGGTGTGGAAAGATGAACGTTTTTGTAATTTACACCACACGATCCTTCGTCTCTATTTGCTTTGCCTCCCCTGCAAGGAGAATCTGATCGTTTTCAATAAGTGAAAGTGTTGAGGCCAAAGTGAAGAGAGGCTTGAGCTAAAAGGGACTTGGCAGGGGGCAACAGAGGGTAAGAGGAAGAAAATACTGCCCTTCTGTTGCCTTGGAACAAACAAGTGGAAAAAAGAGGTTGAGTTTCACGAAGTTGAGCAGAATGAATGGGGTGTGACTTGCGGTCAAAATGAACAAACAGCCAGGACACTCTCACTGACGGACTAGAGACTCTTGTAGAACTAAAGTAGGACATTTACAGTTACGCTAAAGAACAGGAAAATAAAGTTTTCAATTAGTTTCCATTGTGATCTCTGATGGTGGCAGAAGTACATAATTCAGCCACGACGGATCAATTTAAGTTAGAAAAAATGCTTTTGAAAGTATACTGAATTTTATTCCAATAATACTAAGAAATAAAATACAACTGGCACTGTTGAAACATGTTTTTGATTCTTAACTGCTCAAAAGAGAGAATTTCAGGAAATTCAATACAGCCTCATTGATATAGAACATTACCAAAAATCTAGGGCAACCAGGATAGACAAGATGCTCATGCAGCCAAATTACCTATGAACAAACGCATACACACATTTGGTTATGCCTTTAAACGCAGCACTTTAGGTGGGATTAAACCCACTCGCTGTAACTTTCCATTTATTCTGACATATTTTCTCCAGACAGCTACACTGAGCAACTCCTCAATAAAGAGGCTAATCTTAGATGCTCCTCCACACACACGTCATCAATGGCGACCGTTTGCTCTATACAACACAAGCAAAATAACTGTATTTAGTGAATGTTTTCTTTTCTATGGCACAGCTCTCTGGAAAACAAGTTAGTTAGTTGGGTGGGTGGGTGGGTGGAGAGGGGGGGGGGGGGGGGACATTTCCGGTGCACGTGTGGGTGTGTGTGTCGGACATCGTGTGTCTACTCTTTAAGAGGGCTTTAAGAGAGCTTCCCCCTCACTCTGACAACTGTCTCACCTTGGACAGCTGGTGATACGGACAGGATCTCTCTTCAGCCAGGGAACGTGAACTCTCAGGTGAGTCCCGATGAAAAGCAAGATTTTGGGGGAACGCAGGAAAGAACAAATAGCATTTAATTCAGATGCTGAGCATCAAAGATGCAATGGAAATGTTTGAGTTATGCCATGGTGTCTATTTCAGCTTTACTCAGTGCTCTGAGCATTTGTCGAGCACCTTATTGTGTTGAGTCTGATGTTTACAGTCAATGCTCATATGATACATTTTTATACATTTATGTATTTTCTGTTAATCCAGTATGTTTTTAAAGGTATTTGCTCTTGCCTCTGTTAATTACTCTCATCAATCGGTTTCTCCAGCTACAGCCATGGCTCGTTTGGACCAGGTCATCACAAACATTGTGGATATTTTTCTGGACTATGCTGATGATGACGGCAAGAAAAAGAAGTTATTAAACAAAGAAGAACTGAAAAAGATGTTGGAGGGCGAAATACAAAGTCCTGAGTTAAAAGTAAGAGACTGAACACACTCACTTTACGTTAATGGATATTCATGAAATGCGTGCGCTATCCTGCTTCGTCCTCACCACTTGTGCTTTTGTGCATTACATGATGTTATTTAACTGTAAAGATGTGTTCTCCAGGACAAAATCAATGCAGGTGACATTGAGGAAGCCATGAAGATGCTGGATAAAAACCACGATGGCGAGCTTAACTTCAGAGAGTTTTGTCGGTGCGTGAGTGAGCTGGCCAAGTGCTACTACCAGAAGAAGACAGGCAAGGGTGGCAAGAAAGGCAAGGGGAAAGAACAAGAAGGTGAACAAGAAGACTAAAGAACCAACCCTTAAAGTGTTTGTAATTATTTCTGTTTTGAAAGTTCATGCAAGATGTGATATTCGCTACCTTAGAACCTCTGTCAACAGGTTTTCAAAGAACTTTCCATTTAACACTTTGCTGAAAATAAATAAAAGCAATAAAGTTTGATTTGTTCTGCACGTGTAGTTGTTGGGTATATGGCGCCACTGCTGTGGGAGGAAACAAGCGTGGGTTCATCAAACATTCAACAGACATCACCCGCTGTGTTCTCCAGAGCACATATCACTGTCACTGCTTCCTGAGTGAACATTTTAAACTTTATCGGATATATTCCATGTCAGAAAAGTCACTTCAAATATCTATCTAGCTGTCTTTCCCTCTTTCGAAGTATTTTTGTAAAATCACATGAATTAAACCCCACTATTGTATATTAAGAAGATAGTATTCCCAACCCCTCAATGCACAAGGGAGTTATGACTTATCAATTATTATGAACATTTTTTATGTTTATACATTAATCATGAAAACTCTTTGATGGAATTGTTTATAATTTGGTTGTTGCCCAATAATTCCTTCAGATGTTTAACACACTTGCTCTGCTTAGGAAACCATGGCCACAAACACTGACAGTGTTCATACCGCTTTTAATGTCAATTTATATAAGGTTTCTATGATTTTAAAGGTGATTTTCATCCAATCCACAAAGTGTCGACTCACTCACATGGCTGCCTGTCTAGAAACAAACACACATGTCTATTGGTTCCTGTGAGGCACGTGTGACTGGCTGAACGAACCGTCTGTCCACAAAATATTTCTGTAGTAGTGTAAAGAAATGAGACCTTGTTTAAAGTGTCACGATGTAAATCAAAAAGTGTCAATATGTCCAGCATCTAATTTATCTACTAAGGTCATGACAATATATTCTAAAGCTGCGTTCAGATGTTTGTGTTTTGAAGCTTAGAACCAGAATGTGATGTAACACTGGAGTAAATTCAGTGATTCAATGCTGTTATATTTCTTATAGGCAAGGCAAAGCAAGTTTATTTGAACAGCACATTTCAACAAGGTAATTCAAAGTGCTTCACATAAAACCATTAAAAGCATTAAAACATAAGGCAAAAGAAAAGGAGATTTAAAAACAATTAAGAACATTCATTGAAACATTAAAAACAGTCATTAAAACACTAAAAAGCAGTGTAAGAGATAAAATACAGAGAAGAGAAGGACCTTTGAAGAACTTCAAATTTGTGTCCTCACCTCTTCCTAAATCAGTCACAACCATTGCTCGTCCATGCTTTATGCACTGCATTCTTCTGGCTGCGTGCAAGGTGGAGCAAGTGTGCTAAAATACTGTATGCAAGAGGTGAGCATCTACCAGCACACCAGCATGCCCTGTTCTCTCATACTGTAAGTACTTTAAATGTAATCATTTCAACTGAAATGTACTCATATGTCAATATATTAACATATGTTGGGCTGTGGAGGCAAATGTATTCCTTGTGTGTAGCTATAAATTAACCCATATCCCTCAAATACACCCATGTCCCTCAATTCATAAAGGCGTTTTCAAGCATATTGATGCAAATGGTAACAAATAGGCAGTTTCTCACAATAGATGGGAAGAGAGAGAATGAAAGAAAATAGTATTAACCATGCAGTGATTGCCATAAAAAGGTGAAGAAGCCCATCAGATTAGACTTCAGGTTATTTTTTTCTCAGATAATATTGAATAGACACTTCAGGCCTCCGTGGATGAAGCGGTAGCATCTGTTGTCAGCACATAAGCCATTTGTACGTTTTTGTTTGTTAAAAGATTTTATAGTCAATCTACTATTTAGTCTTCACCTTATTGTCTCTTGTCTGTCTTGTTGCTGTAGCACTCATTGACCATGAAACCTGCACACAAAGAAAACTCTCTGAAGTCGATGTTTTGCATCTATTTGTTTGAAAGCACCGCCTTTATGAGTCTGTCAGCACTTCAAGCTGAATAAACAGAATGTACCTGGTTGGATGTCTCTGGAAATGGTCCAACCATTATGTGATGAAGCAAAGGCTTTACTTCAATATGTCACATGTAGACTCGCCCAAAATATTTCTTCTGAGTATAGAGTAACACTGCAGGCGGTGGTTGTAAAAAGTTTGTAATTTCTCAAAGCACAGCTGAAGATTCAGTTGAGCAATTCCCCATTGGAGTGATCACCTGATCACGCTTCAGGCAGGGAAAAGAACACACCCTACAGGTGTACTTATTTCCAACTGTGCTACGCACCTGACCCATTGGTTCTTCATTTTAATTCCCAGCTGCGTGTTGTGTCTTATAAAGTCAAAGTCTTCTAATCATTTATGTTATCACTGTCGCACCCGGAATTTCCACGTGAACTAAACAGAAATAAAGTGAAAAAATAAAATCTAAGAAAGAGTAGTTACCGTATTACAGTAATTAGTCATCATTTATTACTGGAGGGGACAAACTCCATTGTGTCTGTGGGTCTCACATTTTAACTCATTTTAAATCAATCTGTGTGGTAGCAGCAGCGTTGTTCTTGTTCAAACAACACAACTGCTGAGAGAACTAAGCTCCAGTTTTGATCTGATCCAGTTTGACCAGATTTGCTAGAAACTTTTTTTGATTAATCTGCCATAATTTAATGCATATGCTGTTATTTCATTTACGGGAATCAGGAAGTGAATGATTTGTTCAGATTAAATAGCTTTGCATTAAACTAAACAGATGCATACAGTAAAAATAAAATACAACAGACTTGTGCTGGAGTTGACTTGCAAAAAATAAGCTTTTGCTTTTACTTGTAATGGTACCTGTTAAAAGTCTCCAAGTGTTCGATATCTGTACTGCTGCTGCTGGTGTGTAACATACACAAGTCAAATAATCTTTCAATTTGTCAGATTTATGTTTTCAAAAATATATTAACAAGACTAATTATGCAGCTGCACAAGCAACTCTGAGGCTTTACTTCGGCACTCAGGCTTTGAGCTGAACGCTAACAATGACAATGCTAACATGTTTAGCAGGTGTAACACCGTTCACCATCATAGTTTAGCATGTTAGCATGCAAATATTTGTTAATTAGGATTAAACGCAAACTACAGCTCAGGTTTATGGGAAAATTTGACCTGGCAATTTCATGGCAATCTGTCTGATAGTTGTTGAGAAGTTTCACTCAAAACTGCAAATATCAGCTTCATGGTGGCGTCGGAGGAAACAATTATGGGATCACCGAAGTCTTGAGGATTCCCTTTTGTTGCAATCTATCAAGTAGATATGTAAATATTTCACTCGAGAAGTGAAAACTTTGGACATCTGAACCAAATTCCATGCCAATCCATCCAATATTAGTTTTTGTTGTTGGACTGTCCAACAGACAGACATTAGCATGGCAAAAAATCAGACAGACACATAGACTAATAAGCGTCAGGTCATGATCCTGGTGCATTCCTGCAAAGGTTTTCCTCCTTCAAACCAATTTCACAACAACTCGTTCTATCACACAGACCAACAACACGGTCCTTACTTTGTTGAAGAATCCTGACTAGGAATGGGTAGGTCTGAAACCATTACATTGTTTTTAATGGCTGATGTACTGCAGACGTTTTTCAGTGGATGTTGGTGTGTGTGTGGAGGAGGGAGGACTGTCTCATCTGCAGAAGGGTTCGGCACATTTGGTGTCAGCAAACATTGCCCACCTGTGAGTCACAGGGTGTCTTTGACCACGCCTGTACATTTGTCGTTGTCTGTGCTGGTGTCTCTGTCTCCCATGACATTAATACCAACGCCTTAAATCATCATAAGGTTTTACCACATAGCAGGTTATTATAGCAACAATAACCCACACTTGTCTGTGCGTGCAGACTAGAGACAATTTGTTTATTGTTGAAGTTCTCACTCATCCTTTTTGCCTGTTACTGTATAAAAAAGCTGTATTAAAAGCCTTGCAGACACAAAGTTGGGTAGACATGGTGTAGAATAAATTGAGATAAGAGTTGAACAAAAAGACATAGAAACAGTTTGTACAAAAGTAGCTTTAGGCAGTATTAAAGTTGCCGTTCCATGCTGCTGAATGACTCACTAAAGCTTACTGTTTGGTGTAATGTTAGTCAGACACAATGCTGCCACAGGTAGATGTGTTGGAAGTAAGACTCTGTTCATTTGTTTGAAATTAGCCACAACGGAAAAATACTCCATTACAAGTAATAAGGACTTGCATCAAATTGAGTTTGTGTATCAAAAGTAAAAGTACTCCATTTACAATAGTCCAGTGCGGTTTATTTATTTATTGGGGACAGTGCACATTTGTCAACATTTCAGTTTCCACCTAAATGTAAATGTGTTACATTTACATTTAGCTAGAGAGCTAATTTTCATCTGTAGTCCCTGGGCAGGTTATTACAATTTGGTGGCCTAATATTATCAGTAATTCAACAGCAAACACTATAGTACAACACTGTACAGCACAATACAACACAATACAATACAATACATAAATACATTACAAAAGTAGCAGATTTGTAAAAATAATACCAGTATATAATGGCAGTGCCAGAGATGAGGTGATAGGATTTCTTGTCATTGCAGGTTTGTTTTGCTTTAAGCCATCTCTTTAGTTTTTGTTGGAAGTTACAACAGCTGACTTCCAGGTGCCCGCGACCCTCAACAGGATAAGCGGTTTGGATAATGGATAGATGGATGGACTTTCAAGGTGCTTGAAAAACATTGTTCTGGAGGAGAAGCTTTGTGCAGCTGCTCAACTGAGTTAATAAGAAAAGTTGTTAAAAGCACTTGCTGTTATGTCATGATCTTGATGAGATTCCGTTCATTTTAAGTTCAGGTTCTCTTGTTATCTGATCATAATTTCTTTCAGTTAATTTATTAAGATTTTTCTTGATCAGTTTGCCATTTCCCCTTGCATCATTAATTACTCTATTTCAGCGCGACATATTGCTCGCATTTGACACATAAATGTGTTTGCGAGGGTCTTGCATGAAGGTTTTTCAAATGGTTAAAAAGTAATTAAAAGACATTTTGCTGGAAAGTAAACAATCAACACATACATCCACTGAAATAGATCAAATTAGGGAAAACAATGAAAAGTAAACATTCACAAATTAAAAGTACAAATTGTAAACAAGAAAATAAATGGGGATTCCTTTTCTTCATTGGCATTTCCATTTACAACTCTTGCGTTGCTGTGAAGAACACCCTGCACGCCATGACAAACCTGGTTAGAGCTGTGTGTAACATGGGACACACCCTACAAAACCTGCTGTGCTAGCTTTACCAATGAAGGAAATTATTTTAAAACTTATGGTCAATATTTGCCCTGAAAGAAGGAAACAGATATCTATTTTCTTCAGGTTAGGGTAGAGCATTTGATGCTTCCCTTATCGTACGGACTGAAAGGAGATTATATTGATCAGCATTACATTACATTACTCCCAACACTGGTATTACTGATATGAAAGGGGGCTTACGTCAGAAGAAAAGCTGGAAAAAGTGCATTTCAGCGATGTCATTTTGACATTTTGTAAGAAAAAAACCAGAAAGAGGGGTTGGGGCTTGAAAAGAGGATCAGTCAACCTCTGTTTAAAAAGGTGTGTGTACTATCTCAACCTCTTGAAGTTATCATACAATTTTGATAAGTGTTTTAAAAATATTTCTTTAAATGCATTATCAACAATACAGGATTTGATTTATCTAAATACTTGTGCCATCGTTGTGTGAATGATTAGTTTAGACCGTAACGGGCAGGTGGGACCTTGCATTGCCTCTGTCATCAGTGTATGAATGTGTACGTGTGTGAACGAGGTAAACGTGGGGATGTCATGCCATGTCTTGAAAAAAAATGTCCTAACAGGTAATGGATGTGTATCTACAGCATTTGATGTTCCCTTATCATGGGGCCTAAGAGGAGATCATATTGACCACCATTACTACTACATGACATGCAATCATCTATTTGTATGAACATGCTTATATGCAAATATGATTCTTAGCTTTTCTGCATTGTTATGATGAAAGGCGGGCTTATGTCAGAGGGAAAGCAAGAGAGTATATTCCAGTGGTGTCAACTTGACACTTCGTACATTTTTCTGGAGAAGAAAGAAAGAAAAGATAAGACAGAGAGGGGTGGGGCTTTGAAAGAGGGCGCGTCAACCTCTATTTAAACCGTTTGTCAGTGCTCTCCTCTCAAAATCCTCTCTTCCATTCTCTCTACCTGCACGAGCTTTCATACTATTTTGGTAAGTGGAAACATATTTTTTTAAAACTTTTTGAAATACAACATGAACAATTTTGCATTTAATTTGTCCAAATACTTGATAAACATGTAACATTATGTGGCATGAGATGCATGAATGACGTTTGGTTTGTGTACTGTGTGTCGAGTGCTACGTCAGAATAAACATGTCAATCTATGGTAAGATGATAGCAATTCTAATTTGAATATTGTGATAATGATAATCCGAGGATTCTGGGGAAAAAAAACAATAAAAAGTTGTTTTAAAAGGCATGCGGTAGGGTGGGAAAACTGAAAATCAGTGAGTAAGGACAGTGTGTGACAGTTCAGAGCCAAAGCCACTGACTAGAAACATCCAGTAAATGGAGTTTGCAAGAAGACTCTGGTGAAGGGCAGGACAGCACTCTGATGCCTTCAATTGTTCATGAAACTTTTAGAGACTTTCTTTTCCCACCAAACACGACCGATACTTGATCATGTTCTTTATTTCAAACCAATGGTAATTAAAAATGTATTTACCCCGGAGGGAAAAAGAAAACATGACAAGGTAACAAAAGAGCAAGATTTAAAAGGAAAATAAAATGTTCAGCTTGTACTGAATACATCTTTAGAAGAATTAGTTCTGTTAATGTGACCATTGAGGAAGTGTGTTGGGAATTAACAAGTTGCTCATCCAACTCTTCCCAGTCTTTTAATTTGATGCTCCAAAGCAGTGCAACCCATGTTTTAATAAGATGGAATGAAGCGTGAACATATTTAGTCATAAACACTGACTAAAGTCAACAATACTTTCTCATTCCAGCCATGGCAACCCAGGGAGGGCTCATTGCCGCAATCGCAATCCTGAAGGGTACCTTTGACAAATATGCTGGAACAGATGGAGACAAGACGACTTTGAGCAAGAAAGAAGTTGGAGAATTGCTCCGCGGTGAGCTTGGGGATGATGTAAGTAGAAAAAAGCAGCACTTTGGCAATATAGCTGTGAATGCCTCTTTGACATAATGTTTATGTTTTGCATTTACAACTCCTTCTGTTTTTCTTTTGTTTAGCAAAAAGTCAAAAAGGAATTTGAGAAGTTCTTCAAAGGTCTGGATGGCGACGGAGATAATGTTGTTTCTTTTGAAGAGTTTATCGTTTTTGCAGCAAGCTTCGCTATGATGGTGTTTGGGCAACAACAGTCTTAAGCCACGTTGCTTCAAAACTTCTTTGGGTATTTGAATTTGTTCTAAATTAAAACAAACTGGAAGATCCAATTTGCACTGTATTACAGTCACATCCATTCAATTTGCATGTCATTTTCAAATATTCTGAGAAGGAAAACTTGGTTAAACACACAAAGATAAATCATATGGGTTATTGTGTTGACTTGGATGACTTAAATTGTGCTGACTTTGAGTTCGTATCAATGATGTTCAATGTAATCAGTGACCAATAAAGAAAGGAAAATAAACGTCACATTTTGTGAAAGTTTTGTGTGTGTTCCTAAACAAAATACAGGTATCATTCAAAGTACAGCTGACCGTCTCTACTGTGCATCTACAAGGCAGAATGCCTTTAGAATCATCTTTAAAAACATAATCTGCCTTTTCATTTAACATACTATATACAATGTCTCTCGGCTCATCATTCAGGGTCCCATCCCATGGTGCAATGTTCACTATTATGTCACTGTTTGGATGCATTACACGTAGAGCAGGAAATAACACAGCTTTACATCTGTATGAGGTCCTTAAAACGCTGAGTATGAGTTTAAAACTAGAGCGGCTTAAACAAAGGGTGGGTAAAATAAAACTCCAAAACTTTATAGGCAGTAATCTTCATGCACATGTTTATAAAGATTTCAGTAATTGTGCTGTGTTCTCACGTTCACCACTTGGTTTTCCAACACAAATGCTTTTTGCTGCTATGATGCTGTTACAGGACCCAGCTTGAAAGAGCCTGATAACAGATTTATGCCAGGAAATGATTGAGACAGGCAAACGTGTAGCTTCTTCATTCAACGTCTTCTCAAGCTATATTTATTTCACACTTTTCCAAGTGAAAACAATCTCCTGTATGTTTCCTCAGTTTTACATGACAATGTACAGGAAAAATACATTCAATTGTCTCAAACTAAATAATCAAAGTTCACACTGCTATCATTACATTAACAAGTTACATAACTATGTTCAACCCACATATTTGTGGTAGCTTGGGACAAAGCCCTTCCTAACTGCACTTTTGCAATGTGCTCACAGCTACTGTGGCCTCCGTGAGAAAGACACTATTCCACATGGTGGCGCTGCTCTAACAGCATAGCGAACCGCTAATACATGCTAACCAACATTCACAACACTTATATACACATTTCAGTAACATTAACTAACATATTTAGGATGAAACGACCTGCCAGAACATAAAGAGTCCATTCACCTCATTATGAACAAAAAGTAGAATGTGTAGGAGCCAGAAAGAAACAAGGGAATGTAATGCAAGGCTACTATCAGTTTAGCGAGCACTCGACAGTCAGTCTTAAAACAACGTAGCTACCAAACAACCACATGAAACACAAAGTAATCTATAAAAATGTTCACTAAACATTGGTCCCCAATTCATATGTCATATTCGGTTAGGGTGACCAGACGTCCGGATTTAGGCCGGACAGTCCGGATTTTCAATGCCCTGTCCGGCGTCCGGCGCAGCATCAAGCCGGACGCGTATTTGTCCTCCTTTTTGGAGTTCCACTGGGCCTAAAGAGCCGCGCGATAGAATATTTTGCTGGAATGCAGTCTAACAAATGACTGGTTAAAAGCGTGATTATGGTTTCTCTTCATTACATGTTGTAAAAAGTGTTTCCTCTCTCCAGCTCTATGATTTTAATTACATAACACAAGTTATTTAGGGAAACAACAGATCAAATCTTTTCATAAATGAAGAAAGTTGTTTGAGGTCTTTTGTTGTTCAGACAACAATGGACATATTTTAACCAGATGGTGAATCAGAAAACAGATCTAATATATAACTTGAGTTTAATCTGTGATCGTCTTCACTGTGGTATGAAACTCCAGCGTCAGACCGCTCAGCTGCAGCGTCCAATCAAATAACAAATAAACAGTGAGGGGGCGTGTCCAGCTTGCTCGTGGCTCCTCCGATTTGGGATGCACCCATAAGAAGAAAACATGCCACGTCAGACGTCATTCAACCCAGAATGGACCAAAGAACATGGTTTTATTTCAAAAAGCAGTCGAGACTCCTTTCATGGCTTCTGCACTCTCTGTCGCTGTGATGTTGACATAAGCAGTCAGGGTAAAGCTGCCATTGAAAGACATGCGGGAACAGAGTGAAGGTGGAGTTTGCTTGAATACAAGTGGACTGCTGCACACATACACGGATGAAGACACTGCACACAAGTCCCCAATACTTTACTTTTTGAGCCGTTAAATGTTAACCAAATTTGTTTGGTTTTCTTTATGCTTGTAAAACATTCATTTATCTGTTTATTATTTATTATTTATGTGACCTGTGATTTAATTTGTATATTTTAAGTCCACAAATGTTGTGCTTTGTGGCACTCAGCACAGTGGTCAGTTTTTGAACACCACAATGTATTGAATAAATACAAATACTGTGAACAAACACTTTTTGACTCTTTAAGACTATTTTTTCCTATTCTGTTACACATACATCATGTAGCAATCACACAAAGTTGTATTGTAGAGGGGAGCACGCCAGAGTCCTATGCAATTATTCACAGCTTCACTAAATACCGCAGAGTGTCCTCCTTTTTGGTGTTATGGATCTGGTCACCCTATATTCGGTGCACTTTACAAGTCACTAACCTGAGAAACAGGAAATGATCGAGACAGGCAAAGGTGTGGCTCCTTCATTCTTCTCAAGCTATGAGGAGACGCTGCAGGGCCGCGAGGCGAAACCACAGCGCTGCACTGCCACCTACTGGGCATAGATAGTAATACACTTCTAAATAAGTTGTATTATGATTAGCAAATCACAGGAATTCGTTCTATCAAATATTTCTCAAATAAACAAAAATGTGACCATACATTTTGTGTGCGTCACAATGCCCCCTTGTGTTTGAAGCTTTCACTCTGAGGTGTCCATGCCATTTATTTCCCTGTGGTCTTGTGTGGCTGGAATCAATTAGCCTAAGACAGAGGATGAGAAGTATTTACCAAAGGTTTACCAATCTAAGCATTATTTAGGTGAGCAAGAAACATGTCCGAAGCCTCACAGCTGTCACCTCGCACCTGAAGAGGAGGCATGGCTGGACTAGCCTGTTCAGGGGCCCCTGAATTCCCCGCCTCTGTGCTTTGTTTATACCATGTCACTTCCACAAAGCAGACTGCACATGGCAGCTTCATTAATTTCTATTTGGAAACCCAGAGCAGATGTGTTCTCAGTTACTCCTGGTTTATAATTCAGCTTGTATGGCAGGCCCATCTTTCGTAATTTGATTTAGTAACCCTGCTTTAAAGTCAAGATCAATGATGTGAAGTTATCAAACACAGAACATTGGGATGATGAAAGTTATTACTTTACAAGGTTGTTGAATGTGGGGGTGCAGCTAACGATTATTCTTATAATCCGACAATTATTTTTTGGGGTTAATTGGGTCATTGTTTGGTCTATCAAATGTCATGAAATAGTAAATAAGCACAACACAACAGAATGTGACAACATCAAATTACTTCAATCTAAAATGTATATATATCCCGTTTAAGGTAAAGAAAAGCAATTTTTTACGACTACGAAGCTGAATGTAAAAAACTATTTGGCGTTTAAACAAAGTCAACGAATAACCCATATTCTCAAGTTATGGTGTCAATATGGACATGAGCTGTGAGTAGTCCAGAGTAAGATTTCGTCGACATTTCACGATAAAAAAAGAAAAGTTAAACAAAGTTTATTTTCCTATCCTATAGACCCAGAGGCTTTAATTGGGGTACAAGGGATCCCGATCCACAGTTTGGGCACAACTGGCTAACATATTTGTTTATTACATTCCTAATTTAGTCAAAAGAAACCACTGACTGACTCACGACTTCCTATTCCACTCATCCACGGCATGCCAAATATTCTCAAGTCACCCCTTGTACACATTCATATCATTGGAGTTTGTATCACTGATGTTCAATGTAATCAGTGACCAATAAAGAAAAGAAAATATATGTCACATTTTGTGAATATTGTGTGTGTTCCTAAACAAAATACAGGTATCATTCAAAGTACAGCTGACCGTCTCTACTGTGCATCTACAAGGCAGAATGCCTTTAGAATCATCTTTAAAAACATAATCTGCCTTTTTATTTAACATACTATATACAATGTCTCTCAGCTCATCATTCAGGGTCCCATCCCATGGAGCAATGTTCACTATTATGAGGTACAGAGGAATGGACGGAAAAAATATAAGAACATATATTTAAACCAGATGGTGAATCAGAAAACTAATCAAATATACAACTTGAGTTTAATCTGCGATCTGTCTTCACTCTGGTATGAAACTCCAGTGATGTTGAAAAGAATCAGATCAGTCCGATCAGCTGCAGCATCCAATCAAATAACTGATGAACAATGAGGGGGCGTTTCGACTGTTAAAACACTTCCTGGAAGGCTGTTCTCGTGCATCTTCGCTCATGGCTCCTCAGAGACCCCTCCTCGCTCCTCGATCCTCAGAGCAGAAATAAGAGCTTTGGGACGGCCGTCAATATGGCGGAGCAGAACAGCTTCCGGTTCAAGCGAGGATCGAGGAGCGAGGAACATTGTTTTCTAGAAGAAGACAGGCAAGGGTGGCAAGAAATCCAAGGGGAAAGAACAAGAAGGTGAACAAGAAGACTAAAGAACCAACCCTTAACATTTTAAACTTTGACGGATATCAGTATATACCATGTCATAAAAGTCACTTAAAATATATAGCTGTCTTTGCTGCCTTTACCTCTTTCAGTGTATTTTTGTAAAATCACATGGATTAAACCCCACTATTGAATCTTAAAATGATGGCATTCCCAACCCCTCAATGCACAAGGGAGTTATGGCTTATTAATTATTATGAAAAAAACAGGGGGCAAAAGTGTTATGTTTTTAATTTGGTTGTTGCCCAATAATCCCTTCAGATGTTTAACACACTTGCTCTGTTTAGGAAACCATGGCCACAAACACTGACAGTGTTCATACCGCTTTTAATGTCAATTTATATAAGGTTTTTCTGATTTTAAAGGGGATTTTCATCCAATCCACAAAGTGTCGACTCACTCACATGGCTGCCTGTTTCGAAACAAACAAACATTTCTATTGGTTCCCGTGAGGCACGTGTGACTGGCTGAAAGACCCGTCTGTCCACAAAATATGTGTAAAGAAATCAGACCCTGTTTAAATTGGCACGATGTAAATCAAAAAGTGTCAATATGTCTAGCATCTAATTTATCTACTAAGGTCATGACAATATATTCTAAACCTGCGTTCAGATGTTTGTGTTTAGAAGCTTAGAACCAGAATGTGATGTAACACTGGAGTAAATTCAGTGATTCAATGCGGTTATATTTATTATAGAAGAGAAGGACCTTTTGAAGAACTTCAAATTTGTGTCCTCGCCTCTTCCTAAATCAGTCACAACCGTTGCTCGTCCATGCTTTATGCACTGCATTCTTCTGGCTGCATGCAAGGTGGAGCAAGTGTGCTAAAATACTGTATGCAAGAGGTGAGCATCTGCCAGCACACTGTTGGCCTTACCAGCAGGCCCTGTTCTCTCATTCTGTAAGTAGTTTAGATGTAATCATTTCAACTGAAATGTACTCGTACGTCAATATATTTTTAACATATTTTGATTAACCCATATCCCTCAAATAAACCCATGTCCCTCAATTCATAAAGGCGTTTTCAAGCATATTGATGCAAATGGTAACAAATAGGCAGTTTCTTACAATAGATGGGAAGAGAGAGAATGAAAGAAAATACTATTACACATGCAGTGATTGCCATAAAAAGGTGAAGAAGCCCATCAGATTAGACATCAGGCTATTTTTTTCTCAGATAATATTGAATAGACACTTCAGGCCTCCGTGGATGAAGCGGTCTGTTGTCAGCACATAAGCCATTTGTACGTTTTTGGTAAAGGTTTGATAGTCAATCTACCGTTTAGTCTTCACCTTATTGTCTCTTGTCTGTCTTGTTGCTGTAGCACTCATTGACCTTGAAACCTGCACACAAAGAAAACTCTCTGAAGTCGATGTTTTGCATCTATTTGTTTGAAAGCACCGTCAGCACTTCAAGCTGAATGAACAGAATGTACCTGGTTGGATGTCTCTGGAAATGGTCCAACCATTATGTGATGAAGCAAAGGCTTTACTTCAATGCGTCACATGTAGACTCGCCCAAAATATTTCTTCTGAGTATAGAGTAACACTGCAGGCGGTGGTTGTAAAAAGTTTGTAATTGCTCAAAGCACAGCTGAAGATTCAGTTGAGCAATTCCCCACTGGAGTGATCACCTGATCACGCTTCAGGCAGGGAAAAGAACACACCCTACAGGTGTACTTATTTCCAACTGTGCTACGCACCTGACCCATTGGTTCTTCATTTTAATTCCCAGCTGCGTGTTGTGTCTTATAAAGTCAAAGTCTTCTAATCATTTATGTTATCACTGTCGCACCCGGAATTTCCACGTGAACTAAACAGAAATAAAGTGAAAAAATAAAATCTAAGAAAGAGTAGTTACCGTATTACAGTAATTAGTCATCATTTATTACTGGAGGGGACAAACTCCATTGTGTCTGTGGGTCTCACATTTTAACTCATTTTAAATCAATCTGTGTGGTAGCAGCAGCGTTGTTCTTGTTCAAACAACACAACTGCTGAGAGAACTAAGCTCCAGTTTTGATCTGATCCAGTTTGACCAGATTTGCTAGAAACTTTTTTTGATTAATCTGCCATAATTTAATGCATATGCTGTTATTTCATTTACGGGAATCAGGAAGTGAATGATTTGTTCAGATTAAATAGCTTTGCATTAAACTAAACAGATGCATACAGTAAAAATAAAATACAACAGACTTGTGCTGGAGTTGACTTGCAAAAAATAAGCTTTTGCTTTTACTTGTAATGGTACCTGTTAAAAGTCTCCAAGTGTTCGATATCTGTACTGCTGCTGCTGGTGTGTAACATACACAAGTCAAATAATCTTTCAATTTGTCAGATTTATGTTTTCAAAAATATATTAACAAGACTAATTATGCAGCTGCACAAGCAACTCTGAGGCTTTACTTCGGCACTCAGGCTTTGAGCTGAACGCTAACAATGACAATGCTAACATGTTTAGCAGGTGTAACACCGTTCACCATCATAGTTTAGCATGTTAGCATGCAAATATTTGTTAATTAGGATTAAACGCAAACTACAGCTCAGGTTTATGGGAAAATTTGACCTGGCAATTTCATGGCAATCTGTCTGATAGTTGTTGAGAAGTTTCACTCAAAACTGCAAATATCAGCTTCATGGTGGCGTCGGAGGAAACAATTATGGGATCACCGAAGTCTTGAGGATTCCCTTTTGTTGCAATCTATCAAGTAGATATGTAAATATTTCACTCAAGAAGTGAAAACTTTGGACATCTGAACCAAATTCCATGCCAATCCATCCAATATTAGTTTTTGTTGTTGGACTGTCCAACAGACAGACATTAGCATGGCAAAAAATCAGACAGACACATAGACTAATAAGCCTCAGGTCATGATCCTGGTGCATTCCTGCAAAAGTTTTCCTCCTTCAAACCAATTTCACAACAACTCGTTCTATCACACAGACCAACAACACGGTCCTTACTTTGTTGAAGAATCCTGACTAGGAATGGGTAGGTCTGAAACCATTACATTGTTTTTAATGGCTGATGTACTGCAGACGTTTTTCAGTGGATGTTGGTGTGTGTGTGGTGGAGGGAGGACTGTCTCATCTGCAGAAGGGTTCGGCACATTTGGTGTCAGCAAACATTGCCCACCTGTGAGTCACAGGGTGTCTTTGACCACGCCTGTACATTTGTCTTTGTCTGTGCTGGTGTCTTTGTCTCCCATGACATTAATACCAACCCCTTAAATCATCATAAGGTTTTACCACATAGCAGGTTATTATAGCAACAATAACCCACACTTGTCTGTGCGTGCAGAATAGAGACAACTTGTTTATTGTTGAAGTTCTCACTCATCCTTTTTGTACTTGTTGATTTGTTCATAACTGCCTGTTATTTTATAAAAATAGCTGTATTAAAAGCCTTGCAGACGCAAAGTTGGGTAGAATACATTTAGATAAGAGTTGAACAGAAAGACAGAAACAGTTTGTACACAAGTATTAGGCAGTATTAAAGTTGCCGTTCCATGTTGCTGAATGACTCACTAAAGCGTACTGTTTGGTCTAATGTTAGTCAGACACAATGCTGCCACAGGTAGATGTGTTGGAAGTGAGACTCTGTTTGTTTATATTAAATTAGCCATAACGGACAAATACTCCATTACAAGTAATAAGGACTTGCATCAAATTGAGCTTGTGTATTAAAAGTAAAAGTACTCCATTTACAATGGTCCAGTGTAGCGGCCTATTTATTTATTTATTGGGGACAGTGCACATTCGTCAACATTTCAGTTTCCCCCTAAATGTAAATGTACCAGAGTTAGAGAGCTAATTTTCATCTGTAGTCCCTGGGCAGGTTAATACAATTTGGTGGCCTAATATTATCAGTACAATTCAACAGCAAACAGTATAGTACAACACTGTACAGCACAATACAACACAATACAATACAATACATAAATACATTACAAAAGTAGCAGATTTGTTAAAACAATACCAGTATATGATGGCAGTGCCAGAGATGAGGTGGTTGAGGAACATTAATGTTGCAGTTAATATGTTTATTGAGTATTGCCAATACGTACAATTTGGTTCCTGTTTGTTAGATATGATTTCATCCAGTAAATGGCATCAGAGGAGAAATTGAAATAGGATAGTTTTGACAGGAGTACCTCATGGTTCACTGTATCAAAAGCCTTCTTTAGTCAAGAAAAACGACACATATTTCACCACCTTCATCTAATTTTGATTTTACATTTTCAAGAAAATAGCAGTTTGCTGTTCCTGTTGAGTGGTTGCTGCAGAGTCCAAATTACACTGGGTGCAAAGGGGTATGACCCATGTTCAGGTGAGGGGTGAGCTGCTTTGATACACATTTCTCTGCCACTTTGGACACTACTGGTAAAATACTGATGGGTATGGTTCCCAACCGTGGTTTGGTCACCAGCCTTGTAAATGGGAGTTACAACAGCTGACTTACAGGTGCTTAAAAAAACAACCTTTCTGAATTGACAAATTGATCAGATATACAAAAGGGCAGAGTAGGGTATCCTTATGTCATTTTAAAAAAAAGAGGTATCCAAACCATAAGCATCCTTTGCTTTTGAGTCTCTTAAAGAGCTTATGATGCTTACTACTCCTGATTCAGATATTTCTGTTGTTTAAAAAATTGGTTTCGTATCATTGATTGGGCTATATGATATGTTTCTGGAGGAGAAGCTTTGTGACAGCTGCTCAACTGAGTTAATAAAAAAAGTTGTTAAAAGCACTTACTCTTGTGTCATGATCTTGGGTTAAGATTCCATACATTTTTAGTTCAGGTTCTCTTGTTCTCTGATCATAATTTATTTCAGTTCATTTAAGATTTTTCTAGATCAGTTTGCATCATTGATTACTCTAATAAAATAATCCGCTTTAGCCTTCCTTATGTTTCTTAATACCTTATTTCGAAGGGATGTAAAAAGTGTGCCTGTCATTACTATTTCCTGATGTAAGTGCTCTTTTCAGCGCGACATACAGCTTAACAAACTGGTTAAGAAGGCCGGCTCCATCATTGCAAACAAGACTATCTGGAACAGGTGGTAGAGAGGAGGACACTGAAGACATTATTATCCATATTGGATAACCCGGACCACCCTCTCCACCACCTACTGCAGGGACAGCGGAGCACTTTCTCATACAGACTGATCCAGCTCCGCTGTCACAAGGACAGACACAGGAGAACATTCCTGCCCACTGCTATAAGACTCGACAATAAAACACCTCTGGCCAGATCATCCTTCAAATGACTACAACACCGCGACACAGTTGTTGTCTGCTGTTGGTGATCCTTGCACTACTGCTTTTTACCTAGTTAGTTAATTTAATACCATTCTATTTTATTGTATATACTGTGCATTTTTGGAAAATTATTTTCTTTTCTTTAAATGTATTATATTCTGCTCTGTTATTTTATTGTATTGTATATATTGAGCATCTTTCATACTTAATATTTTTATGTTTACTCTGTAACTTCGTTTGCTACTGCTACAAACAAATTTCCCCCTGGGGATGAATAAAGTATCTATCTATCTATCTATCTATCTATCTATCTGTATATCTATCTATATTGCTCGCATTTGACACATACATGTGTTTGCGAGGGTCTTGCATGAAGGTCTTCCAAATGGTTAAAAAGTAATTAAAGGACATTTGACTGGAAATTAAACAATCAACACATACATCCACTGAAATAGATCAAATTCGGGAAAACAATGAAAAGTACCATTCACAATTTAAAAGTACAAATTGTAAACGAAAATAAATGGGGATTGCTTTTCTTCATTGGCATTTCCATTTACAACTCTTGCGTTGCTGTGAAGAACACCCTGCACGCCATGACAAGCCTGGTTAGAGCTGTGTGTAACATGGGACACACCCTACAAAACCTGCTGTGCTAGTTTTACCAATGAAGGAAATTATTTTGAAACTTATGGTCAATGTTTGCCCTGAAAGAAGAAAACAGATATCTATTTTCTTCAGGTTATGGGTAGAGCATTTGTTGCTTCCCTTATCGTACGGACTGAAAGGAGATTATATTGATCACTTTAGCCTTCCTTATGTTTCTTCATACCTTATTTCGAAGGGATGTAAAAATGTGCCTGTCATTACTATTTCCCGATGTAAGTCCTCTTTTCAGCGCGACATCTTGCTCGCATTTGACACATGAATGTGTTTGCGAGGGTCTTGCATGAAGGTCTTTTAAATGGTTAAAAAGTAATTAAAAGACATTTTACTGGAAAGTAAACAATCAACACATACATCCACTGAAATAGATCAAATTGGGGAAAACAATGAAAAGTAACATTCACAAATTAAAAGTACAAATTGTAAACGAAAATAAATGGGGATTGCTTTTCTTCATTGGCATTTCCATTTACAACTCTTGCGTTGCTGTGAAGAACTCCCTGCATGCCATGACAAGCCTGGTTAGAGCTGTGTGTAACATGGGACACACCCTACAAAACCTGCTGTGCAATTTTTACCAATGAAGGAAATTATTTTAAAACTTATGGTTAATATTTTCCCTGAAAGAAGGAAACATATCTATTTTCTTCAGGTTTTTGATAAGTGTTTTAAAAATATTTCTTTAAATGCATTATCAGCAATACAGGATTTGATTTATCTAAATACTTGTGCCATCGTTGTGTGAATGATTAGTTTAGACCGTAACGGGCAGGTGGGACCTTGCATTGCCTCTGTCATCAGTGTATGAATGTGTACGTGTGTGAACGAGGTAAACGTGGGGATGTCCTGCCATGTCTTGAAAAAAAATGTCCTGACAGGTAATGGATGTGTATCTACAGCATTTGATGTTCCCTTATCATGGGGCCTAAGAGGAGATCATATTGACCACCATTACTACATGACATGCAATCATCTATTTGTATGAACATGCTTATATGCAACTATGATTCTTAGCTTTTCTGCATTGTTATGATGAAAGGCGGGCTTATGTCAGAGGGAAAGCAAGAGAGTATATTCCAGTGGTGTCAACTTGACACTTCGTACATTTTTCTGGAGAAGAAAGAAAGAAAAGATAAGACAGAGAGGGGTGGGGCTTTGAAAGAGGGCGCGTCAACCTCTATTTAAACCGTTTGTGTCAGTGCTCTCCTCTCAAAATCCTCTCTTCCATTCTCTCTACCTGCACGAGCTTTCATACTATTTTGGTAAGTGGAAACATATTTTTAAAAAACTTTTTGAAATACAACATGAACAATTTTGCATTTAATTTGTCCAAATACTTTTAAAAGGCATGCGGTAGGGTGGGAAAACTGAAAATCAGTGAGTAAGGACAGTGTGTGACAGTTCAGAGCCAAAGCCACTGACTAGAAACATCCAGTAAATGGAGTTTGCAAGAAGACTCTGGTGAAGGGCAGGACAGCACTCTGATGCCTTCAATTGTTCATGAAACTTTTAGAGACTTTCTTTTCCCACCAGACACGACCGATACTTGATCATGTTCTTTATTTCAAACCAATGGTAATTAAAAATGTATTTACCCCGGAGGGAAAAAGAAAACATGACAAGGTAACAAAAGAGCAAGATTTAAAAGGAAAATAAAATGTTCAGCTTGTACTGAATACATCTTTAGAAGAATTAGTTCTGTTAATGTGACCATTGAGGAAGTGTGTTGGGAATTAACAAGTTGCTCATCCAACTCTTCCCAGTCTTTAATTTGATGCTCCAAAGCAGTGCAACCCATGTTTTAATAAGATGGAATGAAGCGTGAACATATTTAGTCATAAACACTGACTAAAGTCAACAATACTTTCTCATTCCAGCCATGGCAACCCAGGGAGGGCTCATTGCCGCAATCGCAATCCTGAAGGGTACCTTTGACAAATATGCTGGAACAGATGGAGACAAGACGACTTTGAGCAAGAAAGAAGTTGGAGAATTGCTCCGCGCTGAGCTTGGGGATGATGTAAGTAGAAAAAAGCAGCACTTTGGCAATATAGCTGTGAATGCCTCTTTGACATAATGTTTATGTTTTGCATTTACAACTCCTTCTGTTTTTCTTTTGTTTAGCTCAAAGACAACAAGGAATTTGAGAAGTTCTTCAAAGGTCTGGATGGCGACGGAGATAAAGTTGTTTCTTTTGAAGAGTTTATCGTTTTTGCAGCAAGCTTCGCTATGATGGTGTTTGGACAACAACAGTCTTAAGCCACGTTGCTTCAAAACTTCTTTGGGTATTTGAATTTGTTCTAAATGAAAACATAAACAGGACGATCTAATTTGCACTGTATTACAGTCACATCCATTCAATTTGCATGTCATTTTCAAATATTCTGAGAAGGAAAACTTGGTTAAACACACAAAGATAAATCATATGGGTTATTGTGTTGACTTGGAGGACTTAAATTGTGCTGACTTTGAGTTCGTATCAATGATGTTCAATGTAATCAGTGACCAATAAAGAAAGGAAAATAAACGTCACATTTTGTGAAAGTTTTGTGTGTGTTCCTAAACAAAATACAGGTATCATTCAAAGTACAGCTGACCGTCTCTACTGTGCATCTACAAGGCAGAATGCCTTTAGAATCATCTTTAAAAACATAATCTGCCTTTTCATTTAACATACTATATACAATGTCTCTCGGCTCATCATTCAGGGTCCCATCCCATGGTGCAATGTTCACTATTATGTCACTGTTTGGATGCATTACACGTAGAGCAGGAAATAACACAGCTTTACATCTGTATGAGGTCCTTAAAACGCTGAGTATGAGTTTAAAACTAGAGCGGCTTAAACAAAGGGTGGGTAAAATAAAACTCCAAAACTTTATAGGCAGTAATCTTCATGCACATGTTTATAAAGATTTCAGTAATTGTGCTGTGTTCTCACGTTCACCACTTGGTTTTCCAACACAAATGCTTTTTGCTGCTATGATGCTGTTACAGGACCCAGCTTGAAAGAGCCTGATAACAGATTTATGCCAGGAAATGATTGAGACAGGCAAACGTGTAGCTTCTTCATTCAACGTCTTCTCAAGCTATATTTATTTCACACTTTTCCAAGTGAAAACAATCTCCTGTATGTTTCCTCAGTTTTACATGACAATGTACAGGAAAAATACATTCAATTGTCTCAAACTAAATAATCAAAGTTCACACTGCTATCATTACATTAACAAGTTACATAACTATGTTCAACCCACATATTTGTGGTAGCTTGGGACAAAGCCCTTCCTAACTGCACTTTTGCAATGTGCTCACAGCTACTGTGGCCTCCGTGAGAAAGACACTATTCCACATGGTGGCGCTGCTCTAACAGCATAGCGAACCGCTAATACATGCTAACCAACATTCACAACACTTATATACACATTTCAGTAACATTAACTAACATATTTAGGATGAAACGACCTGCCAGAACATAAAGAGTCCATTCACCTCATTATGAACAAAAAGTAGAATGTGTAGGAGCCAGAAAGAAACAAGGGAATGTAATGCAAGGCTACTATCAGTTTAGCGAGCACTCGACAGTCAGTCTTAAAACAACGTAGCTACCAAACAACCACATGAAACACAAAGTAATCTATAAAAATGTTCACTAAACATTGGTCCCCAATTCATATGTCATATTCGGTGCACTTTACAAGTCACTAACCTGAGAAAACAGGAAATGATCGAGACAGGCAAAGGTGTGGCTCCTTCATTCTTCTCAAGCTATGAGGAGACGCTGCAGGGCCGCGAGGCGAAACCACAGCGCTGCACTGCCACCTACTGGGCATAGATAGTAATACACTTCTAAATAAGTTGTATTATGATTAGCAAATCACAGGAATTCGTTCTATCAAATATTTCTCAAATAAACTAAAATGTGACCATACATTTTGTGTGCGTCACAATGCCCCCTTGTGTTTGAAGCTTTCACTCTGAGGTGTCCATGCCATTTATTTCCCTGTGGTCTTGTGTGGCTGGAATCAATTAGCCTAATAAAGAGGATGAGAAGTATTTACCAAAGGTTTACCAATCTAAGCATTATTTAGGTGAGCAAGAAACATGTCCGAAGCCTCACAGCTGTCACCTCGCACCTGAAGAGGAGGCATGGCTGGACTAGCCTGTTCAGGGGCCCCTACTGCCCCCCGCCCCTCTTCCCTCTGTGCTTTGTTTATACCATGTCACTTCCACAAAGCAGACTGCACATGGCAGCTTCATTAATTTCTACCCAGAAGGCAACCAGTTCCAACCAACTCCTGGTCTGGAATAAAACTGGATTTTATTAAAATTATCAAATTAAATGACAGTAAAGAAAACTTTAGGAATATGTACAATTTGAAAACTTGGACACAGGGCCTCTCTATAAGACAGGGCCTCAATATTATGAGAATGCAGCACCTGTTTGAGCTTTGCAAATTCTCTGAAAATTTAGAAATGAATCCAATTATGTGAAACAAATTGAAACAAGCTGAACCTATGGCATTTGGAAACCCAGAGCAGATGTGTTCTCAGTTACTCCTAGTTTATAATTCAGCTTGTATGGCAGGCCCATCTTTCGTAATTTGATTTAGTAACCCTGCTTTAAAGTCAAGATCAATGATGTGAAGTTATCAAACACAGAACATTGGGATGATGAAAGTTATTACTTTACAATGTTGTTGAATGTGGGGCTGCAACTAACGATTATTCTTATAATCTGTCTATTATTTTTTGGGGTTAATTGGGTCATTGTTTGGTCTATCAAATGTCATGAAATAGTAAATAAGCACAACACAACAGAATGTGACAACATCAAATTACTTCAATCTAAAATTCATATATATCCCGTTTAAGGTAAAGAAAAGAATTTTTTTACAACTACGAAGTTGAATGTAAAAAACAATTTGGCGTTTAAACAAAGTTGACTAATAACCCATATTCTGAAGTTATGGTGTCAATATGGACATGAGCTGTGAGTAGTCCAGAGTAAGATTTCGTCGACATTTCACCATGATTAATACAAAAAAAAAAGTTAAACAAAGATAGTTTATTTTCCTATCCCATAGACCCAGAGGCTTTACTTCGGGTACAAGGGATCCCGATCCACAGTTTGGGCACAACTGGCTAACATATTTGTTTATTACATTCCTAATTTAGTCAAAAGAAACCACTGACTGACTCACGACTTGTCTGTATACAATTATGTTTCCTACCCAGGAAACTAGCCGCTACACCCGTGACCCAAATGGAACGCGTCCTGGGGCGGTCTCGTGAATCATCGGACTCTGTCGGCTTTTCCCGGTGAGCTCAGTCAGTTAGCTAGCCAAGCTGATTAGCCCGCTACGACAAGCTAATGTTTGTAGGATATTTATTGTTAGCTGAATTTGGCTGGATGATACAAAGAGTATAGAAAAAATGGCGGACGTCGAGGGAGAAGGAATTTGTTCATCGGTCCCTCCGTTGCCTCACCCTTCTTCTCGCAACGGCTCCGGTAGCGGTAACGTTACACCGGGCACCGGCGGCAGCTGCCAGACGGCAACTACCGTTACTTCAGGCCCACGGCTGGTTCGAATAGTGAAGTCTGACTCTGGCTATGGTTTCAATGTTCGGGGACAAGTTAGTGAAGGCGGGCAACTACGAAGCATTAACGGGGAACTGTACGCTCCACTGCAGCATGTCAGTGCTGTCCTACCGGGAGGTGCCGCCGACAGAGCCGGTATTTCGAAGGGGGACAGGATTCTTGAGGTGTAAGTGGCTATACTGTCTTAGCTTAACCTGAAGCATATTTAAGTAACGTTAACGTACAGATGACCCCAGTATCTTTTACTGGGAGCAGTGTCAGCCACCAAAAAAGCCCGTGTGAGCATGCACTACCATACTGGTCTTGCAGGGCAGAGGAGCCGTTCTTCCTCATGAAAGGAGTGTGTGTGTGTGTGTGTGTGTGTGTGTGTGTGTGTGTGCGCGCGTGCGTGCGTGTCAGACAGAAACGATTGAGGGATCATTAAACATTCCCGTCACACTAAATCCTACCCCTTGTACACATTAATATGGAACCAGATGCAGTTTGTTATATGTCTGCATGCCCCACTGCATCTAACCATACATGGCTTTGATGTTGCTACCAGTGAGCATGTGTGTGTGTGTGTGTGTGTGTGTACTGCATTTAGGATAGAGGTGATCGTCCTAAATCGTTAGTATGCATGGAGATTGCTTGCTGATGTTAGGCTCTGTTGCTATGGAGAGGAACCCGCAGCATCAGTACTGATGCTCCAGTGTAGTCTGAATAAGGTGATGCAGAAAGGGAGGAGGGATGCCTTCAGTTCAATTCTGATTGGCTTCGCTCTCTAAAAAGCCAGTATCTCATTGGCTGGCTTTTTGCACACTGCTTTGTTGATGGATGGCCTGCAGTAACCTGGCAGTTTGTTGACCCCATTATTTCTGCGTGCTTGTGTGCAAGCATGAGAATGTATGTATGTGCATTTTTGTATACTGTACACACAGGACAACCTGTCAGTCAGGCCCAAATACATACTTGCTATCGATTATATCTTCGCACATTTACAAACTGCTTCTGAACCTTCGGTACAGAATAATTTATAGTGCAAGACAATAAAGTGTATAATGTTAAACACTCGGATCAATACCCCGTCTATCTTGCAGTATATATTGCTGTGGCAGATTTAGCTTTAAAGAACAGCATAGAAAACAGCAGTGATATAAACAAATACAATAACTATTACCTTGAATTATAAATACAGAAGAACTGAAAAAATGACACAGAGGAGAGAAATGCCTCTTGAAAATATTTATGATGCTCAGAAGTGCTGATCGTGCAAGTGCATAGGGCACCACATCAGGTGCTTATTTTATAGTCATAATAAAGCTGCTGAAACGAAAGAGCTGCCAAAATGCTTAGTCTGTATTTTGTGTTGTAGGAGACATTTGTTCTTTCTTCCACCTGCAAGATGGTTTTATTTGTGTCTCCCCTATCGGTCTTTGCTTATTTCCACTGACATAATCGTAGCTTTTGCATTTAGCAAAGTGGCTAGATGAGACTACAAAACGTCATCACTTTCACAGCCTCGTTGTGTATTCTCACGCTCATGTGACCGAGGTGTAATTCCTTTAATGCCTCATGTTAACGTTTTACTTCTGGCGATTACATTCATGCTTCCCGTGTGTATTTGTGAAGATTATCTTGCTAAACAAAACGTGTAATTATCATTAACTTGTGTTTGCCACGGAGCTTTTCTTCTGCAATTTTCGAAACTTCCAACAGAAAAATCCCATTGTTTTGTTTGTCGAGGGAACCAGAGCGATGCTAACTTCCGTGGTTGGCCTTTTAAAAAGACGTCATCCCTGCAGCACTCTATATTAGCACACTGCTGAAAACATTGCAAAAGTACATTAGCACGAAACTTAAAGCACAGAATAATGTGATTTACTAAATCTCATTCTGACACGGTTTACGTCTTAATTTGCCAAACTACCCATTATTTTGGGATTTAAACAAACGGCTGGAGGGGATGCTGAGAGCTTAATGCAGTGGCTGTTTAGAGTAAAGTTAACTATAGGTCAGGACGCTCCAGCACTGTCATCAGTTCTGTCGTGCCCTGACACATGCCGGCCAAAAGGGCAAACACCCAGCGTTACTCATGCTCAGCTTTCCTGATGACATAAACCAAAAGGTCTTACTCCTGAGGACAAAGCCTCTGTCACTGTGCCACGCAGTAACAGAAGCTGTTGCACTTAATTCACTTTTTAACTCTTCTTCACTTTCTGTCGTTTCATTCAGAACGTGTGTTCTATTTAGGGCTCTCGAATAAAAAAACAAACAAAAAACTCAACAGCTACCACATCTCTTCCTCCGTGTTTCCTCTAGTAATGGTGTGAATGTAGAGGGAGCGACCCACAAGCAGGTGGTGGACCTGATCCGGGCTGGAGAGCGGGAGCTGGCGCTGGCCGTGCTGTCTGTCCCGCCCCAGGAGACCGACTGCTTGGATCCCGGAGACGACATTTCAGCCCAGTCCTGCTACGACTACTCCGACAAGCAGGCCGTCCCCATCTCTGTGCCGAGCTACAAACACACCGAGCTCAACCAGGAAAAGTTTGTGGTGGGTGCAGCTGTGGATGAATTCATAGATGACTAAATGAGAGGAGGAAGTCGGATTTTGGAAGCATAAATGGATGAATAAGCGACAGGATTGGTCTTAAACTCCCTGTTATCGCGTTGGGACATTCATTTTTCTCTTTCTCTGCATTCACTTCCAGGTCTATAATGTGTACATGGCGGGCAGGCAGCTGTGCTCCAAGCGTTACCGTGAGTTCGTGATCCTACACCAAAACCTGAAGAGGGAGTTTGCCAACTTCCCGTTCCCCAAGCTGCCTGGGAAATGGCCTTTTTCCCTGTCAGAGCAGCAGCTGGACGCACGACGCAGAGGCCTTGAAGAGTACATGGAGAAAGGTCAGGCGGAGAGAAGGGGATGTACGGTTTCTAGAAAACATTGGTTCAGTCAGATTGTAGTAATTCGTGTCATCCTTTCTGGGGTTTGTAAAGTGAAGTAATGGGGGCGAAAGTGTGGAAAGGTCTGTGATAAACACTCCAGAGTGCATAACTATACCTTTTTATTGTATTGCGTTATATAACCACGGATATTTCACATAAAGACAATCTTTACCTTTTATGTATCTGGTCTGTTGTCTGCAGTGTGCTCTGTACGGGTAATTGGAGAAAGTGACATCATGCAGGAGTTCCTGTCTGAATCAGATGAGGTAAAAAGAAACAAACACTCCCATGTTTGTGTCGTTCTGCAGTTGCATGTGACTCACCGTGCAGTTTGTCTCCCCTTCTCATGACCCAGAACTATAACGGCGTGTCAGATGTGGAGTTGAGAATAGCCATGCCCGACAAAACCACGCTCACCGTTAGAGTTTGCAAAAATTCTACTACTGACCAGGTCTACCAGGTAAACAGGCCTGAGCCACTGTGAGCATTGTAAAGCCGACCTGATTACAGTCATCTTGCAAATGTTTTACTCTTTCTGTTTCCTTTTTTCTCAACTCTCATTCTGTCTTTCTGTTTTCCTCTCAGGCTGCGGTAATGAAGCTGGGGATGGACAGTGTAACAGCCAGCTATTTTGCTCTGTTTGAGGTCATCAACCACACCTTCGGTGAGTAAGAACACGTAGTTGAACTTTGAGTTTGCGTGTGTGTTCCTTTGCTACGTGGAGAAAATGTTTCCCATCTTTCTTTGAAATCTTGCATGCAGGTCACAAGAGTTCAGAATGGTTTCTTTCAGCCCAAAGAATGAATTGGAAGTTAAGAGTGTTGTATCCCTTCATGCGGAGAAAGTCATCCATGTTTTTTTATCAGTGGCAGATTAAATCATCATAAATATTTACATTCCTTCCACTCTCCGAAGTCTGTTTTATTTAAATTGGAGGAAGAATTCTTGGCGCAAAAAACAAAATGATGAAATCGCCTTTTCACACTGGTGACCTTTTTGCATCGTTGTTCACTTGAAGATATGTTTTCTTCGTGTGAGCTCTATAATGTATAACCAGACTCATTTCACTGTCCTTTTAACCCAATAAGCATCTGTTGGCTGCTTCAAGGTTTAGATATATGTTTCCTTAGTCAAAGCTACTTGAATTCAGTCTGTGTCCGTATTGCACGGACAACAGATTGTTTTGACCCGATGATGGTGCTGAAGGAAAAGTCAAAGGATCACCGATGCTTCCCGACTTCATTTTTTCAGTAGATGATATTTGCAGTGGGTTTGTCAGTTGATTGTCTTTTCTTTTTTTACTGCATACCACCAAGATGAGAATATCAAGCATCTAGTATCTAACATATTTGACACTAATCTTTCCTGTGGTTTGCATTTATAGCAACAAACGTCGATAAACTAGGTAGCGTGTCAAGATTTTTGAACAAGGCTTTTTTTTTTTCTCGCCACGTAAGAATGGGACGTCACTCTCTTTCATTCCCTCCCTCCTTTTTGTCTCTCTCTCTCTCTTTCTCCCTCAGTGCGTAAGCTCGCCCCCAACGAGTTCCCCCACAAACTGTACGTACAGAACTATACCTCAGCCATCCCAGGAACCTGCCTCACCCTGCGCAAGTGGCTCTTCACTACAGAGGAGGAGATTCTGCTCAATGACAACCAGCTTGCTGTCAACTACTTCTTTCACCAGGTGTGTGTGTCTTTCTTTATTCTGTGTGTGTGTGTGTGTATATGAACGTGCTTTTTGTGCGTTTGCTTTAACAGTGTCCCCTATCGTTGCAGGCTGTAGATGATGTGAAGAAAGGCTTCATCAAAGCAGAGCAGAAGTCCTACCAGCTGCAAAAGCTGGCCGAGCAGAAGAAGCTGTCCATGGTCAGTCTCTCACATGTGGACAGACACCACACAGCTACTCTACGACTGTTCCTGAATGACTTACAGAGGCAGATATTAGAGTTCAGTGTGGTCAATGTGATCCCTTCTCTCCCACCTGTTAAGTCTCCCTTCACTGTGTGTGGTATAACAGTGAGAGTGTAGGTTTGACTGGGGAGGAAAGTGTGTATGAATAGATTAGCCTCTCTACTTAGAGATTAAACACTCCGACCCTGTGTTCAGATCAGTTTGGCTGCAGACAATAACCAAGGTGTCTGACTGTTCTCTGCTTTTTGGCCATAAAGCTTAGATACAGTTCAGCATCAGAACTACATATTGTCATATATAGTAAAAACATCACTATCTTGTCTCCTCTGACTCTTTTCTTCCTTAGTATATGAGTTTGTTGAGGGATTGCGAGGGCTACAATGAGATCATATTCCCACACTGTTCCTGCGACTCCCGACGTAAAGGCCAAGTCATCACAGCCATCAGCATTCACCACTTCAAGCTGCACGCTTGCACCGAGGAAGGGACACTCGAGGCAAGGGGCAACTGTTTGTTCGTGTTTGCGCGTGTGTGTGTGTGTGTGTGTGTGTGTGTGGACACATTTTCTATGCATGATGGAGCGAGTGTACTAAAGCCTCAGTGTTGCTCCAGAACCAGGTGATTGCATTTGATTGGGCGGAGATGCAGAGGTGGGACACAGATGAAGAGGGCATGGCCTTCTGCTTTGAATATGCACGAGGAGAGAAGAAACCGCGCTGGGTCAAGATATTTACACCCTATGTGAGTATCTCACACGGATTATTACACATGTGCTATAATAGTCTAATTATTCTAGTGACAATACAGCTCTTACAGTTGCAACATTTATAACAGATTTTTCATCTTTAAAAACATGTCTTGATATCCAGTGTTTAAATTCCTGTTGCGTAACATCAGAACCTGATTGTCTTTGTAATTTTAAGGAACAGTTTGACATTTTGGGAATGTGCTTTTTCCCCCTCTGCGGAGAGAGTTGGGTGAGAAGATCGATACCACTCTCTAGTTACCATTAGCAGCCCGCTAGCTCAGCATAAAGACTGGAGAAAGAAATACAGTCTGGCTCGCAGCACATCTAAAGCTCACCTCTTGTTTGTTTAGCTGTTTCTTGGAGACTCCAGGAAGTTAAAGGTCCCAGCCACGAAAATAGTCCCAGGCACATAACGCCCCCTAAAACTGCACATTTCCTTTTTAAGGCGCGGTCGCACGAATGCAGGCAAGTGACCATCGCCTGCCGGGGGGGATATTCGCCTGACAGTTCACCTACGGTCAACTCCATGTGAATACCAATTTGATTTGCCGCCAGACAAATGTTTTTCACCCGCTCACTCGCATAGGATTTCGCGGATGTGTGACCGTGCTTTTACACTTCAGTTTTTGTGTGGAATAAATATAGATACGTGTTCATTCGTGAGCTTTGCAGGTGATGGTCGATGTATATTCTTAGCAATTGACAAAGCTAGGCTAGCTGTTTCCTTCTGTTTCCAGTCTTTGTGCTAAGCTAACCAGCTGCTGGCTGTAATCTTGAGACATGAGAGTGGAATCAATCTCGTGAATGAATTTCCAAAAAAAACGTATTTGTCTTTTAAATCTAAATTTCTGTTTCTCTCTCTGTATTTGCCGTGCATGGCTGATGTTCAGTTTAACTACATGCACGAGTGCTTCGAGAGAGTCTTCTGTGAGCTAAAGTGGAGGAAGGAGGTAAGGACCATCCGTGAACAGGCTAGCCTGCTATATTACAAGCCTTCTGTTTTGTCCTTCGCTCATTCCTGCAATGTGTGTGTTCCTACAGGTGGAAGAGGAGGCTACAGACAAGGACAATAAGAACTGTAGTAAAGATGGTATGTGTGGCAAGGTAAGGCTTTGCCTGCCTCTGTCCGGTATATGATTAATCAAGAGCTTGGATGAATTTTTCTGTTTTCTGTCTCTTGAGTTTGTGCGTCTTCTTCCTGATTGCCGTTTCTGTTTCAGAATATTTTCCAGCTGCTGAGGCACAGAAGGGATGGAGGCACCTAGGAAGGGAGATTGTTACCTCTTAACTAGACACCGTCGTCGCCGACTCAGCTCAGTTCAGCCCTCATCTAGCCCCAGACCCAGCAACACTCCTATACTATTAACTACATGGTCATCGTTTATACTCCATCAGCTACAACCTCAGAAGCTACCCCCCCCCCCCCCCCCCCCCCGATACATGCAAACCAACAAGCACCTGCAAATGAACGAATCGAATAATCCGAAGCATAAACGGCTACAGACACATGAACCAGAACTCTTGAATCCAGCGCACCATCATCTTGCATTAAAATAGAGCTCTGTCCAAAAAGACTTGGTCATGGATTCATGCAATCCTTCTTCTTATTGGCAGGGACTTGAAGTGGAATGTGACTTGTACATGTGGACGTTTTGAACTTCCTCTGAAGGAGTCCTGCTGGGAAGAGAAAGCTGAAGTGAATAAGAAAATATTGTTGGACTTACCAGAGAAAGTGAGGCTGTTTAATGCAGATAACACTGATCAGAGATGCTGACCACAGGAAGACACTTGGTCTTCTCCATTGACGGATGGGAGCAGCAGTTCTTCTTTGTCTTTTTGGCCAGTTGTTGGCGTGCAAAGTGTGTTCGTGCCTGTTAACGATGCGTCCAGGGGGCTCCCAAAGGCAAGGAGCCAACCAGAGTGAGGCCCTCAGAATGTAAGTCACAGCTGAATTACACCACATTTTCATCTGTCTGCCTATCGATTTGCATTTATAAAAGATAACTATTAACATTGTAATGTGGCAAAAGAGAGAAGGGAGAGAGAAAGTGGACTTTTTTTAAAATTTATTTTCTTTTTTGCTGTGTTTATTTCACACATGAGCTGGAACAACGTTAAACTTTAGACTAATGTTGTACTTTATCAAACAGTATTAACAGCCTCCAAATGTGGGAAATGTAACCTAAGAGGCAGATAGTGATCATATTACTGGAACTAGCCCGGGCTTAGTTTACATTCATTTTTGACTGACTACAGTATGATTATGTGCTACATCATCAAATGAGTCATGCATTCAACGTTTATGTATTCATAGTATAATGTGAACACTCCATGCAAATGTTTTGAGGCCATTATAGAGCGGCATTGACGAGGAGCACTGATCAGAAGGTGGAGTACATCATGTTTATCATGTATTACCCAAAAGAGACAGCAGGGGTCCTCCTCCTCCTTCCTGCTCCCCTACCGGCCCTGATTACTCCCACCGGATTTATTATAGGCCTGCAACCCAGAAGACCTTTCCACTCGCAGCACTATTTATCTCTGTAGCTGGTACTGCGCTGTACTGTTGAACCACTTATGCACTTTGGATTCAGGTTAAGTGGAAAGAGGAGTTCTTTGCAAAAAAAAAAAAAAAAAAAAAGGGCAGCTTGCACACTTTATCAACATGATGGATATGAAGATAACGGAGCACATTCACTAAAGGCTTTGTAGCAACTGATCACAGAACTGTGGTGCAGTTTAATAAACATTCAAGCTCCCTCTAAATGAGCCCAGTTAATGTTGTCATTCCTAGAATAATGTAATAAACATAATGTAATACGGTATAACAGAGTTATCTGATGCAACGGTGACTTCAGGCTGACAAAAATAAAAAATGTAATTACAGGTTATAACATCATTAGAATATGATTACATGCTGCCATTAAATAGGAATCATTGCTCAGTGCGATATTTTAACTACCATCGCCTCATTTAGAAGGACATTTAGGAAAGTTCTTATTTTATCCAAAAGATACTACATGTTCAGTTGCTTCGAGCTTTTACACAATGAGCCCTCCTATCAGTGTCATCATGGTTTATTATCACGAATATAAGAACATTCCTAAATCAACTTACTGTATGTCATGATATGGCTGATTTATGCAAAATCACTTGTAAGATAATCAAACTGATGCTCAAAGCACAGACCTGTGTTGCATTACATGTGTGCAAAAACAAAAACATCACCAACTGATGTTTGTTACTTCTTAAGTAAGTCATGTGATCAGTGTACGATGCCAGTGAACGTTTGTAAATGCTAATATTCAATTTTCACCCGTCCTTAACTCCTGCCTGGCTCGTAATGAGAATGTCAGCAGTATTTTTTGTTAGCTACAAGCAAGTTAAGAGTCATAGATTGAGATCAGTGGCTCTCGCTAAGACTGCTTGTTTTAATGATGGTGCTGATCACAAAGGCCATTTAGGGTGATTAATGAGCTTCAACATACCTTGCCGGGTGTGTAAAGGAGGTCTGATTGAATGTGTTGAGCCTTGAATTGAGAGAATTGCCATCCTAAAGGCTGAAAGCATTTCCCAGGATCCTTGTCTGTGTTATTGGACCATGTCTGACGTGGTCGATTGTCTGATCTGCCCACCTTCAAGTTCAGTGCTCTCTCTTTCTCTCTCTCTCTCTCTCATCCTGACTAAAGTTAAATGTCACTAATTGTATTTATTTCAGTAAGATTCTTTCTTAAATTCAGCATCTGTTAAGTTTTTCACCTGATATTGTTTTGGCTTTCGAAAAGTCACACGAAGAGGAGGAGGATGGAGATTGACAACCTGCAGATTCTTTGACATGTTGAAATGTAAAATTTAAGACAAAGTGTTTGGTTACGTCGCTTACTGTAATAAATTGTAACATATTCTTTTAAATAAACCGATTTATTGATGCTAAGTTAGTTTTTTGCGAAATTTTTTGTGTGTGTGTTTGTGCGGCTGTGGCTCAGGGAGAAGAGTGGGTCCTAATGCTTAGCATGGGTTAATGCAGAGCTCAAATTTCACTTTATTGTGTGTGACGACATAAAAGGTTTGAGTATGTTTTGTTTAATGTGTGTGTTGGAGTCGAGTCACACAAGCAGACTTCACTCTCACTTTGTGTACCCACATCTGTTTTCTTTCTTCCCGCTTCCTGCATTGACGTCCTTTTCTCTCAACAACTCCGATGTATTTAAATTAGATCTGGGAGACAATTACCCAGCAGGCCGTGGAACGGTCATTCCATATCGACTTGCATCGAGGGCCTGCATCACGTAATTAAAAGCTATTGACTGTTGGTGGTCTGGGATGTTATCTTGAGACATCTGAATTTTGAAAAGCCAACATCCCTGGGCCAGAAACCTGTCCTGGGAGACGTCTTGCTAATGGTCTGACTTCAGTGTTGATCAGTTTCTTACCAAAACTTGATCACAGAAATATGTGTAGCTTTGAAGGATCATGGAATTAAAAAAGAAACCAAAACAAGTAGATTTTTTTTGCCTATTTGTAGGTTTAAATATTTAAATTGTGACATTGGACATCTGAAATATTAAGATTATTATAGTTGGTTAGGCCAGTCAGAAAGACTGAGAAAAATATTTAATTATTGTGTGTATTATATCATTTCAGTAGTTTTATTATCAATACAGGACATTATATTAACAATTGCTCCCTCTCTTATTTTTCCCCCATGACCAAACGGAACTGAACTGACAGCACAGTCAGCAGCAGTTTACAGGACGCGTGTGTGTGCGTGTGTGTGTGTGTGTGTGTGTGTGTGTGTGTGTGTGTGAGTGTGAGTGTGTGTGAGCACTAGAGAGACATAAAGAGACAGAGAACTTTAGGAGTATGCGTAGTTACTGCATTAGGTCTGCAGCGGGCTTCCTTACTTTCACCGCTTGGTGTGCGTGAGTGGGTTTGCGGTTGCTCTGCTTCGTGTGGATGTGGGTGCAAATTTGTGCGACAAATGCAGCCACACATTGCCCCTTGATATTGCAGAAATATTTATGCATCCCACTCTCCTGCTCGCTGCATCAAGCTCCACTGGTTTTTGTATGACTGTGTTTGCTTCTCTGAACAAACAGCTCTGCGTGAAGTGTCGACACAGGACAAGTGACAGAGCCGCCGAAGGAGGGGAGCATCTTAGATTTATCACATGTGCTGTATTGCTTCTCTCAGCTGTGTGAGGAGGCAGCAGCAGCAGCAGTCACACGGGCAGAAGGAGCTGCGTAGGCCATTGAAATGCACAGCTCCACCAGTAAACTGCCCTGCCTGCACATATACTGTACTCACAATGAAAAAGTTGAAAGCCTAATTAATAGCCTCTGGGCTGAAGGTTGGGGTTAGGCAGTGCCAAAACAGCAATTAACCAAATTCAATCATCGGTGTGTTTGCATTATTATGTCCAGTCACCCCTAAATGCTGGTCTAAGAACAGTTTAGCAGCAGCAGCATCCCGGAGGAGGATGGGGAGGGGGGATTCACTCCTCTCCTCCCCCTCTCTTCTCCCTCTCCCATTAATGAGCAATCAGTAAAAAACTTTATCGTCTCCTATTGGCTTTCTCAGCACTTTTTGTCCCCCCCCCCCCCCTTCTCTGTTTCTCTCGATCATGCAACCACCATGTTCTTTTTCTTTTCCTACTCTTTCATTTTGCATCCTCTCCATCTCTGTGCCCCTGCATAGCCCTCCCTTCCATCTCTCTTTCCGTCTTTCTTCCCTTTTGCTCTCTTTATTGCTGCGCTTCATTACCTCCATCTTGACTCTCCTCTCTCTGGCTCTTTCCCCCCCCTCTCCCTCACTCATCCTGTCCTCTGTTTCTGTGTCCTTCTTAAAACTCAATCGAAGGGACGAGAGCCAGAGAATAGGACATTTGATGCATGTCTGGAGAGTACAAAACACAAGGCTGTTTATTTCACAATGTTTACAGCTCGGTCTGTCACAACTCATTGGCATTCAAAGTGTCCGACACTCAAAATGTGTGGCGCGGTTTACATTCAGGGTACAGCCAGGGTCAGAGAGATTATATTTTTCTGCATTCACAAAAGTCTGAGTGCGTGGATGAAAGACGGTTTGCTGCTGTGGTGTGTGTGTGTGTGTGTGTGTGTGTGTGTGTGTTGCACAGAAGGACAATATTGTTCCACATTATGCATAAAACCAGAGCTTTGAAATATCTGCTCTATGCTGTGACAGTCAAAGTGTATCCCATATTTGGAAACAAGGCAGAGTTCTTTAAAAGCCCTTCTCATCTGAGCTATCGTGTCATTGAACAGTTTCATTTTATAGAAAGTGAATAACAAATCCATTTTGAAAGATATGGAGACAGAATCGTTGGGGTGTCTGGATGCATGGCTTGTGTTGCACTTTCTTCCTCGTGATGTTATATGTTGTAGTATTGTCTGTTCTTCTGTTATTGTGTCTGTTTACACTCACTTTCTTGTGCTGCTGCATATCTTGACCAGGAGTCCCTTGAAAAAGAGATTTTTTGAATCCCAATGGAACCTATCTTGGTTAAATAAAGGTTAAAAACTCTGGCGGTAGTTGTCTCGGGATATTAGGTTTTTTACTTCATAGTAAGCACTTCAGTGTACTATCTAACGTGATTGTTAAAGTTGCCGCAGAATGAATCACCAGTGTCATCATCACATTACATATGGATGATGTTCAGGCTATATTATTGTGATAAAAGAGTGTTGGAATAAATACTGATCGCAATGACTTTAGGCATCGTATTGAAAGGGAACCCTTGGGAAAACCTTTAATGAAATAGAAAAAAATTAAATCCTGTAAAGAAACCTATCACTGGTAACAAACTGTGTGTACCGCTGTATAAATAGTATTTGGGGAAGCTTGTAACGAAGCAGCACACAGAGACTATGGTCTGTATTGTCAGGAAATGCAGGTTTACATGCAGCACGTCAGTGTCCAGTTTCTCTATTGAGCATCTTCATGTAGCATCGGCAACGGCAGTACAAATACTTTATAACAAATTTTGGTAAAGTCATGCTTCCCAGTTATCACATAAATTCTAGGATGATTTTCTTTTAGGATCCTCATTCACAAAACTCTTCATTTCTCATTTCACTGTCAAATAATATCAAATGAAAGGTACAAATCCACAAACGGTTATCCATATTCCAGTCAAGCATTTGCTGCTCTGTTGAAGGTTTCAGTTGACAGTTAAAAGTAAAACTCACCAAAACAATCAATTCATGAGAAAATTCTTTGACTGTTTTGGGCAGGTGGGAAAACAAAACACAATCAATCAAACTTTCATAGAAACCATTGCAAAGAGGATGTGTGAACAGCAAATGCGAGCATCGTCAGGTATATTGTATCGTGAAAAAATGGCGCGCGCAACAAAATAGCATCATAACATCTCTGCATCACAGTCCACTCCAGCTTACTGAATAGGAAATATCTGCTGTTGTATGTCCCAGTGTCATTAGCAGCCATTGTGCTTCCAACAAATCCTAAACATCTCCCACTCTCCCATATTTCTCTGTTTTTGGTCCGTCAGAGGAAGTCTTTTGACAGAGCCTCTCCAAAGTTGGGTGCAGCCATGAGAATAGCGATGGTACAGATGACGTTGAAAACACTGAATCCCATGAAGCACAGGCGGTCGATGACAGCTGCAGCAAACTGCCACTGCTCTGCCAAACTGAGCTGCCGGTCCTGCTCCTTAACGCGTTCGACTAAGAACTGCACCTCCATCAGAAGAGCCTGCAGCTGGTTGTCTACTGCCACAGATCGGATCACACCGCTGTGGGTATGTATAGCAGCTGATCTCCCTGCTACAACCCTAGCCTCTAGGCCGCAGGGTCCAGAGGATGTGGTTAATGGATCAGGGTCCAGGGTCAGTGGAGTTTCCTGCGGGGGGCTCCCAAACTTGGAAGATTGGATGTGGTGATGGATGGGTATATCTCCAGCTGGTCCTCCTCCTCCTGCCTCCGCTCCCTCTCCTTCCCCTCCACCGCTGAACCTCCCATGACTTGTGGCTCTGCTCCTCTGAACTGGCTCCAGCTCCGCAGTGGTCTGGAAGGTTTGGAAGCCCATGTAAAACAGATGGCCATTGGGCTGTGGATGTGGATTGGGGCTGGGATCTCTGTGGATGGGATTAGGGAGGATAACAGCCTGAGAGTTGGGCCGGTGGGGCGGTGGGTGTGACAGAGGGTGGTTGAGCTGAGCCAGGCTGGCCTGCAGGGAGTTGAGGCTCTGGGGGAGGTTGGAGGGCACTGGCGTGGGGATGGTGCCGGTGGTAGTGGTAGTGGTAGGAGAGGACAGGGTCTTACTCTGAGAGTCTACTTGGCAGCTGGAAAGAGGAGGCTCCACTCCCTCTCCTGGACGCTTCATCCGCAGAAACCAAGGAACCCACTGCAGCAGAACCAAGTTCACCTGACACACAAGGACACAAACACTGATAAGAACTCTTAAATGTTTCTTTATGGTCTTAATTGGCCTTCAACAGATTGCTGATCGGGGTTAACGATATCTAGTATTCTTATCATGCCACATTGAACCTCTAGGTTTTAATCTTGATATAACATTTTTCACCATCTTAATTACGAATCACCAGGTTACCAAGCTTGTGTAGTCTTGTAAGGAATATTGTTAAGATTTGACTTTGGTTAAAAGCCACCGTGAATCTCATACGAGACTTTATTTCGGAACATAATTATGCAGTGCGCGTTTCACCTGCCTTGATGAAATATACTTAGACAGGCTATAAAACTCAGCCGCAGGCTTTTAACCAGAACTAAGAGATGGGATACTGTTACATCTGTTTTTGCTTCTCAACACTGGCTGTCTGTTCATTTTTTGAATAGATTCAAAACTTTTACTGTCAACTCTCAAATCACTGCACAACCAGGCACCCTACATTACTGAATTTAACGGTCTTCACATAATCTGTGGCCTCTTGGCAAGAGCCAAATATAAAGACCAGGGATGATCAAGCGTTTTCTTGTTCAGGCCCCAAGACTCTGAAACGATCTGCCAAAGAAGATCTGCTGAGCTGAATGTGTGCCTTCTTTTAAATCACTTTTATTTTTCATTAATTTAGCTCCCGCCTATTTCATCAATTTTATCCAGTTAGTTGTTTTTTTTTGCATTTCATTGTACTATTTTATTTTACTTTTTTGTTGTAGAGTATTTTCAATATCATTTTTGATATTGTTTAGAAAGGTTCTCCGTGGATACAGTTTATTATCGTAATTATTACACTCACCCAACGTGGCATGTGTGCACTGTTGGGGCTGTGGTGATGGAACTGAAGGACGATGACTGTGGCCACTACTGACATCCCGACAATCACCATGGTGCTGACAAAGTACTGACCTGAGACAGACCGGAGGGAGGCACATTTCACTCATTAGGGTGCTGACAATCTGTATGCTATGAACGATGTCAATTCCCCCTTCCAAAAAAAACCACTAAAACTCACGGACAGATACACACATGACCATTATGCAAAAGGAAACTGACCTATCAGGGGCACAGAATCTGAAGTGGGGGGCATAATCTCTGCAACCATCAGCATGAAGACAGTCAGAGAAAGAAGAACCGTGATGCCTGGTGGCAGAAACAGGACACCAGGGATTAGTGGGATGCAACAAAAGAAAAGAAGAGAGAATCCTCAAGAGAAGAAGGTAAGTGAGTGCGCTTAGTGGGACAGTATATTTGGTGCATTAGACTTCTCTCCACAACCGTCGGTCTGTCTGACAACCCGAGGAAAACTCATTTGATTTCTCAAATTCCCTCTGGCTTTGTCTCTGTCTTTTCTCTGCCTCTACTTCTCTCCGTCCCAGCCCTCCTAACACACTAAAGCTCTGCTTTGCTGATTGAAAGTTTTCCAGTAATGTTGACAGAGAGATTGTAAGAGAAACACTAGAAGAGTGAAATAATCCAATGCTTTCACAAGGAAGGAGTAACGAATATGCAGCAAGAAATATATTTGATCTTACAGCAGTCACACATCTAGTTTTACGTATCTCATATATTCTCAACCGTTCTCATTATAACATCATCCCTCACCCCTGTTCTTCTCCACCTTCTCCTCTTATTACTCCTCACCCAGGCTGATCTTCTCCCCCGAGTTGGAGGGGAGCAGGAACACCACCAGAGTCATGGAGGAGAGGAGCACAACGGGGATGAGGAGGTTGAGAGCGTAAAACAAGGTCCTCCTTCGTAAGGTCACCACAAAGGTGACATCGAAGTAGGGCTCTGGACAGCAGTCATAGAAAACTTCGTGACGACCTCCAGGGACCTCTGAAGCGGAAGAGAAAAGGCGCAGGTGCGGCAAAGACGGCATTATAATACACCAGTCAGTGTGTGAAATGAGAAGCATATCAAACAGATCTGACATAGGACCAGCATCATAAAAAGATGCTGTTGAACACAGAATCTGTTGTTTATACATTACTGATTTGTTTTGTTGTATTTTCATTAGATGAAATGTTCATAGGGCAACTTCTACTAAAATCGTTGGCGGTAATGTGAGCTCTGTTACTAAGCAACACTGTTTGTCTTACCCACTAGGTCCCACTCTCCGTTGGTCATGTATCCTGACACATCTGCCTCCTTCATTTGGAGGTCTAGCAGCCAGCCGTCAAATGTCCACGAGCCAAACTTCAGTTCACAGCGCTGGACGTCAAATGGAAACCATCGCACATCCACGGCACATGTGCTGACAAATATTCCTTTCAAAAAAGCAGGGGAAATAGTTTAAAGTGAAAGGGAAGTTGATATCAAAGTCAAGTTAATTCATCTCAAGAAAATATTAAATAGATTGCAGTAAATATAGGATGAATTTGCCGCAGCATCAGTAATACTGTGTGTGTGTGCAGAATGACTGAAGACGTAGTTTGGTTTTGAGGACCAGATGCTGATTAATAAGAACGTACCTGGAGGCAGATACTCACAGAAGCCACTGGAGTTAACCAGCACGTTAGTCTTAAAGGTGGCATCAAACTTATCATGAGCACTGGAGGATAGTAACACAGGGGGGAGATAGTTTAGAGCTCAGCCGCAGCACTGGGGGTGTGTATGCTTATATTCCACACGTACCTGTTGTAGAGCAATATGTCAGGTGTCCAGACCTGGTCAGAAGTGAACCGGAGGTTCTTAACTCCAGGATACTCTGACTGGTTCCACTGGAGGTAGTGGTCATACCACTGCTGGGAAACACAAGCACAACACTGGTTTTACATATTAACATAATAAACATGACAACATGCACACACATACATGGACACACATTCTGATTTTCCATATTGTTCTTTTTTTATTTATTGTAATTTCAGTCTACACTGTACACAAAACATATCCTAGAAAAGGGATCCCTCCTCTGCTGCTCTTCCTGCTCTTCTTTTTGGGATATTTTGAGGAGTTTTTTTCCTACAATTCAAATCAATGGTTGAAGGACAGAAGGTGCCGCATGCTGCACAGATTGTAAAGTGTGATTTGTGATTTTGGGCTCTAAAATGAAGATTGACTTGACAGAGACAAATAGCCTGGTGAATTCTCATGATATTCACAAAAAGTTCCATGCGAGTGATGGGAGGCATACACAAGGCTTTTCACAACACAGATCGATATCACAGTTCATGTTATTCACAACACTCACCATCTGCAGCCAGGCATTCGTGGTGAGGATCTGGTTCTTTTCATCCTTGCATAACAGAAAACAACACAACAGCAACTTTGACATTCATGCCAATAATGGTAATTTGAATTGAATTGAGAGAGAGATCCCTCTGTAATGTGATTCCAGTTAGGATGGAGGACATAATCCACATTCTAAATTCGACTAAAGCTAATGTAATCTGATAAATCAAGTGGGTATCTTCAGTCTTTCTAGCATGATATTCCCTCTTTGTGTTATTATCCCCCTGCTGCAGCCCAACAAGGAAATGCTGTCCATGGAAACACATGATAAGATTACTTCAACTACTTCGTTTGGGAGATTTGATTTGACTGATTCAGACTCAGGAAACGTCGTATGAGCTATAGCTGAACTTTTGAAAGCGCTTTTACATGAGAATTACATTAGGAGGCGATACACAGTATTGTTTCTTGTTTGAATGTATTGCATCAGTGTATGTGCATGTTTATGATACGTGTGTGCCATGCGTACCACATCCATGACCTGCATCAGAGTAAAGGAGAACTGAACAGTGAGACTCTGTGAGTCGTTGGCCACCGGCCTCTCCATGGGGTTGTAGTCCCTCAGCAGCTCCCTGAGCAGAAACCGCTGGTGAGGACCCTGCACTGATACTGAATGAGGCAGAGGGAGGGAGTTCAATGGACGGGATGGAAAAATGGGAGAGTTGCATCAGAAAAGAAGAGCAAGAGAAAATGGGACTGTTACAAAGAGAAAGCTGTGCCAGCGAAGATAAGAGAGCACCGAAGAGAGAGCAATAACAGTAAAATGGTCTTATTACGATGATCGATGGAGAGTTTGAGGAAAAGTGGTGTTGAAATTGAAAGCCAGGGGAACGAAAGAGAAGGAGAAACAAACTAACAGAGGGAGAGTAGAGATGCTCCAGTAGAGGTAAAACAGAGGGTGCGCTTTTAGGGGTAAAGGAAAAGGTAATGTTTTAGAGATGTAGCACACATATATATATATATATATATATATATATATATATATATATATATATATATATATATATATATATATATATATATATATATATATATATATATATATATATATATATATATATATATATATACAGTATATCTACAGCACGGTGGATTACACGGGACAAGACGGAATGAAAATGTGTGAGAAAAAAATGAGAAAAGAAGGCAGGAGACCAGAGAGAAATAATCCTTTTCCTGCTAATCAATATACATATCTGATTGATCACCAGCAGACAGTCACAGTCTTTCCAATCGCTGTAAAAATTGTCAGTTTAATTTCATGCAGGAAATAGTGAGGCTGTTAAACACTGACACACACCTGACAGACACACTCAGAACGATGAGAGCAGAGAACTGCCTCTCTCTTCGCCCTATAACTCCACCAAAGCCCTCGATTCACTTTTTAATTCATTCTCCACACGGCAATCACTTTGATGTGGAGGGAGCTATCATTGGTGTATATCAGAGGAACATTGAATGAATGAAAAAAAACGAATTTACACTTTAAATAGCCCGTTCTGCAGGCAAACAGCACATACCACTTCAGTAGGAGTGCTAAATAGTCTTAAATGAATGGACTTACTGCATGGTGTCAAATCTATATTCATTTACGCTACCTTAATTAATATCAATATGAATCCACAGATATGCATATAATTCAGATTAATAGTCCCTACTGTCAAGTATATTATCCACTAGCTGCCTCATAATCCCCCTCTCTTTCTCTCAGCATATCTATCTATCTATCATCCATCCATCATTACAGTATTGTCTTATAGCAACAACAAAAAAATGCACAGCTCAGCTCTGCAATTTGCAGTAAAGATGATTGCATTTCATACTGCTGCTTGCTCATTACAAACAAAATAAATCCATTTTTTTTCTGTCTGCCTACACACCAACAGACTCTCTCCCGGTGTGGAAATGAGCTGCGGAGTGCACAGTTATTAGGAACAGGGTGCTCGCTTGCACAAGACATGCAAGAGCACATACAGTTTAAACAGCACATGTGGAAAACACACACGTGTTCGAGCACAGTATCTGTCAGAGCACCAATGAAAGTCACTCACCCCGGAGCAGAGTAGCGAGTATCAACAGCCAGAGAGCCACAGCCTGCCACATACTGCATTCCTCGGGATAAACAAAGAAAGAGTGGAAGAGGGAGAAATAGCGAGAGGAGATGAGGGAGGAAGGAAAAGGGGAGAGTGAGATAGAGAGCGGGGTCTGAAGAGGAAGAAGGATTATCGAGAACAAATGGAGAGAGTGCGATACGGGCAGAGAAGGGAGAGGGAGGGGAAGAGAGAGAGCAAGAGATGCAGAGTGTGTGAGAGATGCAGTGAAACGAATACTCCTCTGAAGAGGGAGATACATGTCAGAGTCAGTCAGATACTGAGATCTGTGCTCACCAAATTCACCCTTCATGCTTCTCTGCTCATTCATTCTTGCAGACTTTCTGATATGTGCTTATCTGTCATCACATCAGTCATCCTCTGTTATTTCACCATGGATGTACTCACTGTTGTATCTCCCTGGTGGTGTTAAGGATCTAGAAGGACATTACATTTTTGAGAGTCTATGGATTCAAATCATGGGATTATATTGCAGCAGTGATGAAGGTGTCTTCAAAGTTTGGGAGGAAAATTAATGGAGCAAAAATATTATTGTCTGTGTAAACACGTGGCAAGGAAACATCACTCATTTTTAAATCAGTCAAACAACAATTTTAAGTTACTATAGTACAGTCATTTTCTAATCTTCACCAGCCAGCAATATTCAAAAGCTGCTTTGCTTTTTGTCTGTAACTGACATCACAGAGTCATGGTGACACCCACTGGATGTGTTGGCAAAGTGCAACATGTATTTTGTTAAATAGAATCTGTGGTCTCCTAAAAGCTCTCTATATTATAAACACACTAATTGTAAGTTCAAAGCTCTACAAACATCCCTTGACTTTTACCAAAGAGGATGGTTGAGGAAGACACCTGCATAGTCCGAATTTAACTGAATAGACCCTGTCCCGGAGGTTCTCAATTGTTTGTCAGCCAAGGACCCCGTAGGCTACAAGATAGAGAATACATGGGGACCCCCTCATGTATGTCCTTTGGAATAATTTGGCATGTTTTTTTCCACTTCTTGGTAATGTTGTATTATTACACAAGAGTATATTATTCCAAATTATTCCACTGAATCTGAAAACGTTTCCCGGACCCCACTCTGAGAATCACTGGCCTAAACTGAAGGAAATAAAGTCAAACTTCACCCATGTGCTGATCAAGTCAGACTATACAGAGAAGGGAACCTTGCTTGAGCGACATAAATGTGTAATTTTGGTGGCAACACATTGTTGAAAGCTGAAAACTTTCCCCCGTAATAGTACACAACTCTAAATGTAACAACAAAGCATGCCAAGGACACCGCTGAAAAATAGTCGAACCTTGCCGATGTAGACGCGTCATCCACAGGCGACGCGTGGCTCTGTGTTGGTCGCAATCAATAATCATCACTTTTTTCGCGCACCAGTTCTTTGATTGTTTGTCCATGGTATCGCCGTACCACCGCATTAAAATATTGCACACCAACAAGAGCTCGCTGAGGCGAAACACTGCGAGTTCAGGTAATCCATTAAAGCCATTGGGGGTTCTTTCAATTGTTCTAATGGCTTTGGTGAAGTGTGGGTGTGTATGCTTTTTCGTTAGCAGGCAATAGTTTGAAATGGTGCAGTGCCAGTGCGGTGCAGTGCTACTAGTCATGAGCTAGCAGGCTAGCTAACGTTAGCTGGAGGAGGAACGACGTTCAGTTAGCTGCTGCTAGCACCGTTACCATGGCTCTACCGTAACACACTGCGAGAGTCACACGTCCGAGCACGTGTGTGTCGTGTTTGGTTTTAAAAGTCAGCAACACGTCCAACCTGTAGCTGCTCGAGCTAACGCGCAATGCTCCTTCTGAAACAATACGTCAAATAAAAAGCGAGGGATAACAGCCGTTATCCTTGGTGATTAACGTTAGCCCTCTTACAATAGTCCCCTTTGAAATGGGTAACAGCGTGTATCCATCTCTCCTCACTCACATAAACCCCACTGATGGATGCATTCAGAGGGTCACATTGCCAGGTTGATTTTTAAATGTCTATTGTAGTAAAAGCGACTGTGCCCAGAGTTTAAGCTAGCAGTCTGGTGTGTTTTTCTTCATACATGAGCTTCAAGTTTTCAGAATTGTGTGCACAGTCAGATGGAGAACTGGAAGACGTTATGTTTTGACCATATTAATTTAATGATGATGCAGAAAGGTGAAACTCTGTGTTTACTGTTTTTTTTATAACCCAATTAGCATATTCACGAGTGTAATGTCAAGTATCCAGTAGTGTTTGGTACATGTGTAGTAGAAATGGAACACGCATTGGATTTAATATAAATTAACTCGTGCATTATTAATTTGCTAATAATCATACTTTGATGTAGTCATATACTTTGTGTGAGTTTACGCTGCACTGCTGTTTAGGTTAAGCTGCATTTCAATGAGTGTAGTTACTAGATGGGCTATATTGTTCTTTTAGGCCCAACATGAGTCTGATCTACACTTGTTTGTCACAATCCAGTAACACGATCTCAACGTTTCACTGTGATATTTGTGTCTCCCAAAATCTATTACGTTCCGGTCTCCATCTCTCCGTTGCATTTTGAATGTGACCTGAGCATGTGATGTCTGTGTCCTTTCTGCCACCGTGTGTGCTGTATACAGCAGGCATTCATGTAGCTCCACAGTAACACAGGCGCTGTGGTTGTTGTTGTTGACCACACAGAGCCACATGACTTGTCTATACGCAACACACTCTTCTGTCCATCCTTGAGTCTGTGTGCATTAGTCATGTCTGCCCTCGTTGGTGCGTCTGCTTGTCACGTGACCAACAATGGAAACCAAACTTGTCGTCAGAAATGAAATCGAAACTTTACTTAACTCGTGTCTGCTGGCCTCTTGTTTCCTTTTCCTTAGCACGGTTCAAGCGGTGGGTTTCCCCCCCCTTAACTTTCGTGGTGCAATAGGCAGCAATGTGTGTTCAAGACGTGCGCACAGCATTTATAAGCGAGCGACATCACTGGTGTTTCCAAAGTGGATCTACAGAAAGGACCTCGCTCGTTCAAAGCGGAAGACCCTGCGCGTTACAAAGAAACTGTTTACATATTTTTCTAACCTACAACCGGTTCCCTGCTTACTTCGCGTGTTTACTCTGTGATTCATGTATTGGAAGTTGTTTTTGCTGGGTCTCGGTTTGAATCATCTGATCATTGGGAGCTTTACAACTTCACTGTTTTTCACCGTTGCCACTTTGGTTTGAGATACTCAAGGTGAGATCCGCAATACCTTGTGGGCCCAGTGGGCGTTGCGGTACCCGCAAATGTGGTATGTTGCGTGGACATGTTAAGATAGGTGGAGCACTACCACGGTTCCCTTCTGCACTGCTATGTGGACAGTGGACAGAGGTCTCAGTGATGGAGGAAGCGGTCACTTTGGACATCAGACATGTTTCGCTGTGTCTTGACACAACAGCATGAAGTGTGCAAAAGATTCATCCCTTATCCAGCCCATGCGTCTCCTCCTCAGGCTCACAGCAGTTGAGGAGTATAATAGACAGTGGATTCTGAAAAACAGAGTTGTTATTTTGGCTGTCAACTGTTGCCTTGCATCAGGGTCAAGATGAGTCGGCTCCAGCCCCGTTTGGCCCCTGGGCTTGTCGGTCCCCATTACTGTGATGAACCAACATTATGGTGTTCTCTACTAATGTGGCGGTGTTCAGGCTTGCTCAGCTCAATGTGACGGACCAGTGATGCTGACTGGGCCAGGGGCTTTGAAAGCTGACTCAGTATTGGGTGTCTCCTTGTTGTCCGTCTCACTGTTACAGACATTGAGTGTTGTCAGTTATGACACTTGAGGCTGAATCAATGTTTGTTGTATCAAAGAGGGATACTGGAATTCTACTCATTACCTTTTTTTTAATGTGTGTTTTTAGAGGAAGATATAAACCTAGCTCTGCAAAACCTTCTCTTTTATAGTCGGGACATCAGCTGGCAACTGCGTGTTTGTCTGTCCACAGCGTGTCACCGACAGGCCGCCCTTAACTTTCTTCTGTCCTTGGAAGTGTCCTTTTTGTCTGCACCAGTGTCTCACTGTTCCTGTCCGCTATGGATCCAGATACAGCAACAATTTGTCAGGCCAGAAATAAAACAGAAAAGTCACAAGAAGTTCTGAATTATTAATCACCATCCTTTTACCCTGGGATTAAGTTTCAGTGTGACTGGGAGAAACAATATGTCACCCTGCAGTACTCTTGTAGACTGGCGAGGGTGTAATCTGAACGTTGACAGCGTAGCTCTACGTTGGAGCTTATCTACCCAGCTATTTCATTGTCTACTGTATATTTTATTCTGCATTTCACGGAGGCAAGAATTTGGGATCACATCTTTGAGGCTCGTATAGATTCACTGAGTTATCAAGGACACTTGAGCAGGTTGGAGATTTGCCAGCAGTCGCCCGAACTTGTGTTATCGGCTGAAGCGGCAGTTTCTCTTTCCCTCCATTCAATCCATTTTACTCGATTAGATTATCTGTTGTTTATTTCTTCTTCTTAATATTCTCCTCACATTGTTCTTTTGTTTGTATTTCAGGAGTTATGCTGTGACTGGCCTGCCCTGACTTTCCACCAGGCTCTGCTGTTTGTGCCAGAGGACGTACACTTATCAAGGAAGCTACACACCAAGCTGCACGGCCCCCTTCACGCTCAACCCCTGCGCTATGAGCAGAGGTAGAGGAGGGCCTCTCAGAGAACACTACAGCAGGCATCCACCACCTGACTCCCAGGCCAACGAGAATTACTACAGGCCTGGCCCATCCTCACTCTTCCCTAGACCTGGCCCACAGCAGAGCCCGTATTCAAGTTGCCACAACAGCCCTGTCCGTCCCGTAGTGCCCATACAGCCACCCCCAGCTCCTTCTCTCACCCCCTCCGCTCCACCTGTATCGAAGCACGGTAAAGCGGACCCTAAACCAGAGGTGCTTAACAGCTCATATAATCAGAATCACGGTCCTGCTCCCAATTCCTTTCAGTACCAACAGGCAGAGTTCCTCAGAGGACACAGCTCTGAGGCGCCACAGTTCAGAGCCAGTCATCGCGGAGGAGGAGGAGTCCCAGACAGGCGTCCTAGTTCCTCATACCAGCCCCAGTCAGGCTACGGTAGATATTCATCATACCCCAACAACAGCCCAAGGGGTAAATGGGGGGGGTATAGTCAGGACCAGAGTTTTGGATACCCAGTAGCTCCACGCGGCAACACATGCCCTCAACACCTAAATCAAAACCAGTTTCATGGTACAAACCACAACCCATACTCCAACAGACAGTGGCCCGTCCCAACAGACTCTGTGTGTGACGATTTTCAGACGTTGTCTCTCCATCGAGACAGGCCCAACAGAGGAGGAGAGAGGTTTGACAGACGGTCTGCCTCCAGCAGTTCGGCAAACTCGCGCTCTACTAAAGTCGACATCACTTTCACGTCTGACATCCAGGAGCAGGTTTACAGGGCTTTAGCTGCTTTGAAGCCAAGTGAGGGCATCTCTGCAAAATTGTTAGCCAAAAAACTGCATCTTCCCAAAAAGATAGTCAACAAGGGTCTTTACTCGTTGGCGCGCTCACAGAAAGCCTTCAAGCAAGGACTCCTCCCCCCAGAGTGGAGTCTTTGCAGAGAACCTCTCAGAGGCGAGGAAGATCCACCTTCCCATCTGTGTGCCAGCTCAGGACACCCTCCAGAACCCGAAGCCAAGGTTGAGCTAAAAACAGAAGCAGCAGAAAACAGGGGACAAAGCAGAGAAGAGAACTCTGACACAGAGTGTAGTTATTCTTCCTGCTCCTCTTCAGAGTCATCAGACTCTGAAGAGTCCCAGTCACCAGCAAAAAGTCGGCACCAGGAGAAACAACATCCCGTCACTACCAGCTCACACGATCCGGCACTTCTCACAATGGCAGAACAGAAGGAGCTAGTTCTGCAGTTCCTGCTGGCTTCAAGGGAGGCAACTGCTCTCGTCATAGCCAAAAATCTGGATCTTAGGGGTACCAAGCAGGTCAATCCCACCCTCTACTCGCTGGAGAAGCAAGGTGAAGTCGTTAAGAATAGTGACGCTAACCCGCCCACCTGGCAGCTCTCCACCCACCGCCGAGAGAGGATGGAAAGGAGCCGTAAAGCCTCAAAGAGCAGCCGCGCTGAGGGGCATCAGATGTTGGAGGGATCCGATAGAGATCAGAGAAGAGGAGAGTCTGTCTTTCTGTCGTCGTCGTCGTCACCATTTCCACCAATACTGGGCCTCGAACCACTGCCACCCCCAGAGCGTTGGCTGCCAGAGCAAAGTCGTAGTGAGGCGGTAAGTACAATGTCTGTGCTTTTTATTTTGTATTTATTAAATGTTCACATGAATGTGAATTTGTATCAAAACATAACTAGAAATAACTAAATGGAATCTATTTGACCTAGATAGTTCAACGTAGAACTTCAAGGTCACCCAAAAACTGCTTGAAGAGTGTATTTTTACTAGATTCATATTCAGCTGATGTTACCAGAGTTGGGACTTCCTCCCTGATTTTATTAACCTTTTACTTCTGCTTTTCCCTTTTTTAAGTCCCAAAACTCATTGCAGCCTCCCTCCGTTACCTCAATTAAAGAGGAAGAGACCAACGAAGGACAGTGGGCTACTGACGACATCCCAGAATTCCTCAACGCCATTCGCAGAGAGACGGACGCTGGGAAACTGGCAGCAGAGAAGGTCAACGCTGTGGGAACTGTAGCCGTGTCGCTGGCTGCTCCACCTCCCCAGAACCTGTCGGCCAAATTACAGGAGGTGAGGCTGAAGAACCCCGTCAGTGGCCTCATGGAGTATGCCCAGTATCTGGGCCACAACTGTGAGTTCCAGCTCCTCGACCAGTCAGGACCCTCTCACGACCCACGGTTAGTCAATTAATCTGTATGATATGATGGTGTGTATGCATCATTGTTTTGCTCTTCCATCCACATGTTTGTTCTGTGGAGCAGCTGGTGACAAAGCCATCGATTCAAAATCTGAGAAATAAATCTTCCGTCGTAATGAAGACGTATGATGCTGCCAATTAGGAAAGAAAATGACATTGCTTGCAACACAGTAGTCTGGGAAAGTTGTAGCGGCTCAATTAATCACGTATCGGCAGATCAATGTACCTCATCTGTATTTATTTTCTCTCCCTGTGTCAGATTTCGTATGCAGGTGATGCTCAACGGAAGGCTGTTTCCTGTCGTAGAAGCTTCCAGTAAGAAGGTTGCAAAAAAGGATTCCGCTGCCGCCACCCTGCGCATTCTCATCGGAGAGATTGAGGCAGGGCCGACTACGGGAGACGAGGGAAATACTGCTGTCAGTGCGGACCAAGTGATCGATCTCCCCCCAGACACCAGTGTAAGTTTTTGTTTGAATGTGCTCAAACCATCATCCACCCGAAGACAGACAAATCTTGCTTTAAACACCTGAGGTTGGTCAGGCACGTAATTCGTGATTATTTTTGCAGCCCTGGAAAAAAGTTTGAATACATCAATAGCTTCTTTTTTAAATTTTATTTTTTATAACTCCAACCACCAAAAAGTACAGCCATAATTGAAATACATTTTCCTCCTCCACTGGCCTCTAGGGGCAAGCTGAAGGCGCAGCGGTGATTTTTGGGACTACTAGTGTGGAAGGAATGGATACAGTGGAAGGACCTCGCCAGCCGCTGTCCCGCTCCCTGCCTGGTGGGAAGAATCCGGTGTCTGTCCTGATGGAGTACAGCCAGCGCAGTGGGAATCCCATCGAATTCATCATCACCGGGCAGGCAGGCCCACCACATGACCCAAGGTACTGCCCCCCCGCCCCCCCCATATCTGAATCTGTCCCTTTTGGATGTTGTTCTTCCCCAAAGTGCAAGTTCCCCCTCAGGGAAGCAGTTGATCGGTTATTTCTGTGTAATCTGAAACTGTAGTCAGCTGACGTAGACACAATACCATCTCTGTCTAGTCACTCTTTACCACTCTTTGTTTATTATCCTTCAGGCAGCCGGCTGGTAGATCCAAACTTTTGTGTTCCTCGAGTCACTTTCTAAAAATGCTGCATGCATCTGTCTTGATCACTGTTCCGCCACAGGCTCTACTCTGTTTCGTCTTCTCATTTATCTAAGGTGAAAAGTCCCACCACTTCCCACCACTCTTAACCCGTCTCTGCCTTGTGTTCAGGTTCATGTACAGGGTGAAGGTTGGAGAGAGCTTGTTTACAGAGGCCTCAGCTCCAAGCAAGAAGGCCGCCCGCCAGCTAGCAGCAGAGGAGGCCGTCAAAGAATTGATGGCTGACGGGAGACTGCAGCTCAACAAGGTGAGAAAGTGCGAAGCAAAGAATAACTTGAGTGGTTCATTTGGGACAAAAGGGAAGGGCTTTGCATCTCCCCAAAATGACTGGAATGACTTTAAAAAAAAACACCAGATCACTCAGGCTGAAAGAAATGATTGTCGCCTCTGTCACTCGGTTCTGCTCTGTTTGCTCCATGCTGTTCACATCACTCTTTTTCTCTCTGTTCCAGCCTCAGCTGCCCCTGGGCTCTTCCAGTGATAGTGATGGCACTGGTTCTGGGACTACGTGTCCCTCTTTGCCACCTCTGACTGCAGATGAGTTGCGAGCAGCACACGAAGCAGGGGTCGGAGATCTCATCAACCACTTGAACAACAACGCAGTGTCGGGTCTTCTGGAGTACGCTAGAGCCCGGGGCTTTGCCGCTGAGATCAGAATAGTGGGCCAGTCTGGACCACCACACGAGCCCAAGTATGTGTGAACTGAATGAATGTACAAAAAAAACAACACAATTAACACATAAACACTGGATAAAAATAATATCTTACTGTGCTGGTCACCATGTACTCGGAAAATAATGTTCTTTGTTTACCTGAGAAAAAATATGTATAATAATTAAAAGTTTTGGAACATTAATGAAGGCTCTAAGACTTTGTTCTTCGAGTGAGAAAACCCTGATTATCCGATTTACCTTTCTCGTTGCCCCTGCTCAGGTTCACCTACCAGGCCAAGCTGGGCGGACGCTGGTTCCCTCCAGTGTGTGCGTCCAACAAGAAGCAGGGCAAACAGGAAGCAGCAGATGCTGCTCTGCGGGTTCTGATTGGGGAGGCTGAGAGAGCAGCCCGCACTGGGGAGCTCATCCCGGCTGAGGTACGGACTTTTCAGTGGTTCACATTCTCTATCATGAAACATGAGCCTTGTCCGGCTCAACACGGCATAATGGAGTTACAGTCAACACCTGCATGTAATTATAACCCCCTCACTTCAGCAAATCACTGACAAAATATCAACATATGCACATTTAGAGTAAACTACACCCAGAGACTCCACACACATCGGTTCTCCTCACTGGAAGGCTGAAGCTCTGTAGCAGCTTTAGGAAGTGGGGAATTTGAATCGACAGCATACAAACATAACGCGTTCTCTGGCAGTCTAAGATATGTTTGAAAAAGCTTAAATGTTTTACTATGTTAGTTTTTCAGATTTATCACTAGATTGCACAGTCAAATACATGTCAGACCTACAGAATATGAAATAATCCTCATCTCTTTTCTATTTTGCCTGTCCTGTCCTGTATACATCCCTTTCTCTAGCTTCCAGTGAGTGGCAGCACTTTGCATGACCAGATAGCAATGTTGAGTCACCAGCGTTTCAACGCCCTGACCACACGTATCCAGCACAGCCTTCTGGGACGCAAGATTCTGGCCACCATCGTCATGAGGAGGGGGGAGGGCCTGGGGACTGTGGTCAGCCTGGGAACTGGTATATACATTACCTAAGCATATAAGCACAGGGAGTTGGTAATAACAGGGTGTATAAGCAATTGTGTTGCAACGTACAAGTTACTTTTTCACTGCATTCTTCCATGATGTGAGTACGTTTTATTAGTTTCTGTAATCAGATGCATGCACTTTCAGAAAGCTAAAACAGAACAAAGTCACTGCAGAACCAAGAGGTGTTGCATTGTTGTGAACTTTGACATTGACTGTGTCTCTCTTGTTTTGTTGTTTTCCCTGTCAGGAAATCGCTGTGTTAAAGGGGAGGAGCTGAGCCTTAAAGGGGACACTGTTAATGATTGCCACGCTGAAATCATCTCCAGAAGGGGATTTGTTCGGTAGAAACTGATCTTGTTTTGCTTCTTTTTTTTATTTTTTTTATCTCTCCCTATTGTGGAAAATACCACGCTCCTCTCCTAGACCTAGTCTGCAGGATCTTATCTATAAGTCTCACTCACCGTTTCCTTTCTTCTCAGGTATCTGTACATTGAGCTGCTCAAGCACTACGATGGCGCAGACGACAGTATATTTGAGGCAGCGGAGGATAACAAACTGCGAATCAAATCTGACATTACCTTTCACCTCTACATCAGGTGGGAGTGTCTGATGTTCTCTTTCTCCTTGCCCCCCCCCCCTCTCAATGCTCTCCTGTCATGTCCACCTCTCAGATGTCTCAATGTGGTCTCCTTCCTCTTTTAGACTTTGTGTCATATTAATACCTTCTGTCTTGTCTTTCTCTGTTATCCAAAGCACGGCACCTTGTGGGGATGGTGCTCTGTTTGACAAGTCGTGCAGTGAGGCCGGGGATGAAGTCGAGGGCCATCAGCCGCTGTTTGAGAATGCTAAGCAGGGAAAGCTCCGCACCAAAGTGGAGAACGGTGAGAGATGAAATGGACGCACATATGTCTTTATATATATATATATATATATTAATTATATATATATATATATATATATATATATTAGTGCAGTGCATGGAAGCCAATTCTGTAGGTCTGTAGGCAAACACCTGTGACCTTTGTCTGTCTGTGTGTTGGTGCTCGTGTCAGGCGAGGGCACCATCCCAGTGGAGTCGAGTGCCATTGTGCCCACGTGGGACGGCATCCAGCACGGTGAGAGGCTGCGGACCATGAGCTGCAGCGACAAGATCCTGCGCTGGAACGTGTTGGGCCTGCAGGGGGCACTGCTCACCCATTTCGTGCACCCAATCTACCTGAAGTCAATCACGCTTGGTAAAACACACTATTGCTTTTAAATATATTCACGAGCGTTAAGGTGAGTGAAATTGGATGAATTGCCACTCTTGCATTGCGTCTCGTCTCACGTTTCTGTTCTCCGTGTCTTTGTTGTTCTGATCTGCCAGGCTACCTGTACAGCCACGGTCACCTCACACGTGCTGTCTGCTGCCGGCTGGCCAGAGACGGTGAAGCGTTCACCCAAAGTCTCCCTCCTTCCTTCAAGCTAAATCACCCGGAGGTAACCGCTCACGTTTTTGCCAATGTCAAATGTGAAAATGAATCGGGAGTATTGAGGTCATTCTCAAAAATATTATTAATTGAGCTGCCAACACTCTTTGCCCCTGCACAACTGTTACTTTATTGCTCATCTTCTTTAAATTTGGCTCATCCATCAATTAAGAAACAACAGGTCGGTCACTCTCATATTGCCTACATGTCTGAGAAATACAACTGCTGGCATTAAAGCACAATTCAGCTCGTCCCTTGTTTTAACCTGCTTTTGAACAATTTCTCGGTTGAATACACTGTTTTTAATCGACGCAGCCGTCCCACTGACACATGCAATACGCATCTAGTTTTACACGCTCTGTTTGGAATTGTTGACTCACAATGAAGGGCTAAATGAGATTGACCAAAAATATGCTCTTCTCTTCCCTCCTCCCTCACCACCTGGTTGGACTGTAGGTGGGCAGGGTGAGTGTGTACGACTCCACACGGCACACAGGCAAGACCAAGGAGTCCAGTGTGAACTGGAGCTTTCCAGACCAGAACAGTGTGGAGGTGCTGGACGGGACCAAGGGCAAACTGGATGGGTATGTAACTCATCCCAATGGTGTCTCTCCTGATGGCAACACACACTGTGTATTAATAGCTGTTCGATTGTTTGTAAAAGCCGGTTATTGTCCACTTAATAACTTATTATTTAGTGTAGTGCTGCTCTTCGGTGTTTTTGTTTTTGTCCTTCTGTCATGGTTGACAATCACTTATTTATCCCACAACAGATTCAAGTCCATTGTTTGCCCGGGCAAAGATTGATTTACGCAGCAGCTCAGTATGTCTCTGAAAGGCGTTCCAGAAATGTGATTTTGTTATTGATCATCGTGACATTGATCAAACACCATAACATTGTGAGGAGGCATTCTCGGAGTCCAGAAGACTTATTTTGAAGAAATCACAATCAGTTGTTAAAATGTAATTTGTGTTATGTATGCATCGCTAAGAAATGAGATGTGGTAAACAACACATACACAAGGTGAGAGAACCATTGGCAGCATTATTTTGGATAAACTAAAGTGCTCAGTAACAACTGTCAAGTAACCACAAGCTTCATTCAATTTGACTAAAATTGCCTAAAACGGTAAGTAAGCTAAATAGGAAACGCTGCACGATCAGAGGAAATGTTGCCATCCGTCGTTCGCTGAACACTCGTACTAAACAGCCCTCCAATGTCTTTCCTCTAGGAACAAACTCAGTGTGTCCAGAGTGTCCAAGTCCAACCTGTTCTGTCTGTTCCGCTCCGTGTGCCAGCGTTCTGGCCGCGCTGACCTCTTCGCACTGCCCTCCTACTCCCAGGCCAAGTTGACGGCCATGCCCTTCCAGCTAGCCAAGCAGAATTTCTTCCGAGCTCTGAGCTGCCACGGCTACGGCGCCTGGATCGGCAAGCCGCTGGAAGAGAAGAGCTTTGAGTCGGGGGAGGGAAACAGGAACAATGGGGGGGTCCCTGTGGGATACGGCAGCAGTAGAAATTGCGGAGCAGTGGAGTTGAAGCAAGAGGACGCGTAGAACAGTGCAAGAGTGGGTTTTTAGGTGGGTTGATATGAATACGTGGGGAGAAGGAAAGCACAAGGCAAGGGCAGATTGGAAGGGTGGATGGGACGGGAAAAAGACAATCAAACAATTCGTAGGCCGCAGCCAGAAGTGTATCTTCTGATGAACATGGTTAAAGGCTGCGGAGGAAGAGTAATGGAAGGAGACGATCATGGCAAAAGCCTGAAGGGATGAGTGGAGTCAGTGGAGACAGACGGAGCTGTGCAGCGATCCAACAAGTTTGAAGTCAGTAAATCACCATGGTGTAAACACTGCTACAAAGCTGGGTTGTATTAGTTTGTAAAACAATTCCTTTGTTTTTTTGCTGTATACGGTTTATACCTGTGGGTTGGTTTCAAGTTGTAATGTTAGTTTTTCCTTTTGTCGTTGCAGCGTTTGGCATATTCTCTCGTTATTGTCTCTCCGTTCTACTTGATATATCAACTTTTTTTTTTGACTATTGCAAGTGCAGTTTGGACCCGGGTGACTTGGCCTCTTTCGACTGCGGTTGTCTAATTTTGCCACGAGAACTTAAGTGGCTGACAAGTGCTGCTAATTGGCATTCGACCTAATACGACCCACCATTACAGCAGTGTTTGTAAATGTGATGAAGTTAATTGGAAGTTGGAGTCCTCGGTCATGTAGTGCTTATGATTGTGTCGGCTCCCTATGTTCTGCTGCATTCAAACAAGCAGCAGACACGATGGGACGCTCTCAGCAGGAATCTCACCCTGGATAGATGTCACACGTAAACTAGTCCTTGCTCAGCACAGCTTTCATGTACAGAAGAAGAACATCAATGCCAACTTTTACTCTGACCAGTGACAAACCAAACATTCGCCGTCCAACATTTGAGGCTTTAGCTCCTGAAGCCTTCGATCAGGCCTCTTTCTGAGTCAAATTTAAACTTACTGTACACCCTCAGCTGTTCACGGTTACCAATAACATAGCATATGCCAGAGCGCCCCGTTGATCAATCCCATAATTTCTCTGTGCTTTTGGGCTTTTCTAGAGAATTACTGATGTCAGGACCTCCACAAAGTACAATATTTCTGTTACTGCTTGTGTATTTCTACTTTTATCTTCACTTCTGGCAACAAAGTTCATAAGTCGCTGGCCATGCAAGCAAATCCTGGAGAGCATCAACTGTCCTGCGTATCGGTTTTTTTACATCTTGATACGAACAGGCTTTTAGGTTCTCTTGCATGGCCAGTTTCTGAGGACTGCTGGGTGAAAACAGTTCTGTTGTTTGAGAGTGTGTAGTCTGTTCTTGATTTGCTTATATGTAGATGGATGGTGCAATATATACATCAGGTATATACAAATACATGATCACGCAGATGTTACAGTGGGGTCCAAGAGCCTGAGTCCAGTTCCAGAAACTCATAACTAACAGAAATGTAAAGTCAAACTGTTTCGTATTGTTTTTATGAAGCAAGTGAAAGAAATTTATATTCATCTGGTTGTTTTTTTAAAAATAGAATTTCAGAATCCACTTTATCCAAGCGCTCTTTAAGATTACATCAGAGATGCATTGTGATAGCTTGATGTTACAGTTTGTCTCAGATGTTTGTTGTGTTTGAGGTCAGGTAGCTACAGAGGGAAAGCCGTACAAGTCAGCACTCCGATACGTCAAACCTTTTTTCTCTACCTTTTGATTGTAAAAGCCATTGTTTTGATGGAAAAGGAATGTTTTAAGCTTGAAGTAATGACACGCCTCTATAGAGGGGCACCTCTCTCTGGTCCGTCTGTAGTTATCGCTAAAGTTAAGTTTTAATTGAGGACTTTGTTATTGTCTTCAGCAGTGATTCATGCTATTGGTTGAGCCGTAATAAAGACATTAGACTTAAAAACAAGTAGACAAAGTCTTTTATCAAGTTTCAGCACCCACTGCAATAGGAATTACACACGAGACCTAATATAGAAAAGCAAGTATTTTTAGTATTTGTTTGCAAACATTGATTTGATTTATACCAGTTATGTATTTGAATACAAAGCTTTTTTTAATTTGTATTTGTTTGGGTGTTTTTATCATTAAAACGTAAAGTTGTTGGTAGTGGACTCTGACTCTTGGACCCCCCTGTATGCAAACATAGATGTTTTCGTATAAAGATGTATATATGTCTGTGTGTATGTATTTGTATAATTTTAATGTATATATTTTATAAATCATCTACAATTGCATTTCTATATGTTTTAATGAAACTGCAAATAAATATGCTGTTTTTTTTTACAAATGACGTTTGGAAAATCATTAAAAAGTGTATACCAATGTTCTAGTTGAGTGATGATTATCCGGTATTTTCTTTCTATCAGTGTCTGTTATACTGTCTATTATTTGAGACACAGTTTTGAATTACATTAATGCAGAAACAATGACAGGAAAGAGATGTTCTAGTTTGAGAGAGTATGAGATGCTAATTCTTACAGCCGGGGCTCTTTTCCTCAGGGTGGCGTCTCGGTCCAGCCTGGCCTCCAAATAGCCAAAGAGCTGATTGCAATGCTCCAAAGGATCAGTAGATGGAAACATGTCCTCACCTTAGGGTAGGAGGCTGTGTGTATGTGTGTACGCATGCAGAGAAAGGCTGCATGAAATCAGCCCCAGGTGATGATCAGTTCAGCACTGACATTTATTTTATCTATGAAGTAGTACCTTTATATTACGTGGGCTACTTCAATTAACTACATTATTTATTTTCAAGCTTACAAAATTTTCGTCCTTTTGCTTTCATTTTCAGGCGGCGTAAGTCTGAGTAGTATATTTGATTCAACTTTATTACCGTTGCATGCAGCAAATATCTAACCAGATGCAAACAGCATCAGAAGTGCATAAAGAGATGTGTAAAGATAAACAAATGAACAATAGACCATTTGGGTAGTGATCGTAAGCACGGATGTGATATGTACAAAATAATATAAAAGATGTAAAGCAGCTATGAGGATGAGGATCAAAATAACAAAGCAGGTATTATGGAAGAAAAATGTGTATTCTTGGTGCATTCATTCTGAGATGATAGTTATGTGCTGCAAAATCATAGTGATACTCCACACACTGTCTGAGTGTGATGCAGTAACACTGAGCTGTCATTGGGTGTGATGTCTCTCTGGGAACAAATAGTGATATTCAGTGTCTTAATTGTGAATCGGCTCTGTGTAGCATTAGATCCGGTATTGTCTCCGGTTCAACAGCAATTGTTTCTGTCGAGGGACAGGATTATGGCAGCAATATTGCCAGCCAATCAATGTATAGTGCCTTGTAAATAATTTTATTTTGAATGCCCCCCCCCCCCCCAAACAGCTAGTTTCATTAGAGGAGGCTGTGTCGCAGTGGAATCCCAACAACTTCTGAAAAAAGATTGCTGATACCCCTACACGTAATTACAGCTTGAGCTAAGAAATCAATTGGTGAGATTCCCTGCAAGTTGGCAATAATTATATAAAAATGTGTGAACATATTTGGATGCGTGTTTGTACTGTCCAAATGGTCTGTGTGCAATAGTGAGGGCTTGTTTCAATGAGGATCTCCACCCATCAAGTTGGATTCATACGTGTGTGTATTTGAATGATGGGAGGGCGGGACTAATGATGGAAGGAGAAGAGTTAAGCATGACAGAGCGAACACGGCTGCATGGAGTGAAATATTAGTCCAGACTGAGGGGTTTAAATGAGCCACTCAGTGCTCTTCAATAGAAATAAATGAGAGAGGGGAAGGAGGGAATACATGAAGGCTGAGTGGGGAGAGAAATGGCTTAGAATCTAAGCTAAAAAACACAAGATCAAGAGAACCTGTGGAGTCCGAGGCAAATTTATAATGGCCATCAGACAGGAGGGATGGAGCCTCAAGTCCACGAAGCATCAGCAAAAGAGACATTGAATAAATAGTGCATAGTGGGGTTGTACTTAGATAATACTGTGGCATTAAAAACAAGGAATGTTACTTGTACATATACAGTATGTATAATTGTATACATTCAGAATGAAAATCTGAATTCTGGAAGTATACCAATATATGTCCAAGCTAAACTATGAACTATAAATTGAATCACATCACATTTTTTACTAGCTTTTATTATCACCCTTTCCTCATTTATACCCTCATTTATACTCTGCCAGGAGAATCATGCTTTATCGCTCACACAAGTCTGTGCGTGCGTCCGTGAATGAATGTGCACCTCTGTGTCTGTCCACGGCTAATCCTTTATTCTGCTCCAGCAAACTGCAGAAGGTTTTGGGTGGCTAGTTATTATGGCTGCATGCTCAATTGCCTCTTGTGGTTGCATTGACTCACACTTTCTCAAGACACCTTTTATTGCCAGTTTTATGCAGCCATTGAGTGCCTGCTGACTCCTCACACACATACTCTTAACCGGCCGCAAGTGGTAACACAGCCGACCCCCAGCCACTACTCTGCGCCCAGGAAAACAGTTTGCTCTCTTTGACTGTTTTGGACGGTGTGTTTGGCTAACAGCTAACGGAACTACACACACAGCTGACTGCATCGCAGGCCCTCAGCTGCTGCTCTGCGTCCAGAGACACAGGTATTCCATGCCTTTTAATTAGGCATCAACATGATGTTTACACGGATATTGACGAAAAATAGACCAGCCCAGCCATCTGCATTGATTAAAATGAGAGCGTATCTGTGAGACGTGCAAGTGAAAAACACATCTGATACACTTGTGTTCTAGACAGGAGGGTTAGCCAATTGTGGGCTGTATTCATTCAATTAAACATTACAGCAGTGGTTGTTGCGGACACACCTGGTATAGGTATGAGTGCACCTTTCTAGTATTTAGTGCACAAGCGTCCACTAAAAGCATGCACAGCTGGCCCGGCTATGTGAACAAAGCAAGGAGAAGCTTGTATAACGGCGCACATAGAGCGACATCATTTTCTGTTCAGGTAAACATTATACCACTATATCTTTACAAATAGTCGTTTACTGCTATATTAATGTTCAGAATGTTAACTTCAGCTCTTTTAAATTTGGTAGCTACATTTATTGATGGTTATTCCACACATGCTATTGTATAGCAAAGCTAGTGCTTCCTTAATGCTACAATCATGAGTAATATCACTGAATGTAAAGTTGGACACTACAGTGATTGTACAGTTTAGCACCTTAAAAATGGAGCCACATGGTAATTTGACTATCACCATAATGGTAATTTGACTATCACCATAATGGCACAGTACATCAGATAAAGTAAATCAACTTTTTAAATTAAGGAGTACAATGTCACAAACAGTCTGGCAGAAATCAGGCATTGTCACTTAGCTGAGAGATAGGAGACAGCTGACTCAGGAGGACTGCAGTCATCTCTCAGGCAGACACACACAAACACCAAGCCGGCATAAACTTTAACTATCATGCTGACACTTTGAAACTGTAATTAGCTTCTGAACACTTCTAAATGTTAGTATCAGGACAGCTGATATACTTAGCCGATTGCCTCTTCCATCAAGGGTGACACATAGCATACATCAATAGGCCTGAGACCTTGACTCCCTGCTACCGATACATTAAGAGAGGCCTAAATTTGACACGGCCTCTCAGAAACATGACAACGCAGAACAGGCCACAGACCTCTCGCACCACATTATTCCCCACCATTACAGCATCAACAGAAGAACGGCTGGTGCTGGCGGACGAGGGGAAGAGCTTTGTGCAGTTGATCAGTGGTAAGGTTCAGAAGAAGGATGAGAGTAGCCTATGGGTAGTCATCTGAATTTTTGTGCACTATTGCACACCCTTAAGGACATCGGGCTGGATATCAAGAAAGAAGTTGTTCCAGGGGAGCTGGACCAGGAGGAGCAAGGCAAGGCAGGTTTATTTGTATAGCACATTTCAACAGCAAGGTAATTCAAAGTGCTCCACATAAAACCATTAAAAGCATCAAAAAATAAGGCAAAAGAAAAAGAGATTTAAAAACAATTAAGAACATTCATTGAAACATTAAAAACAGTCATTAAAACATTAAAAAGCGGTGTAAGAAATAAAATACAGTAGTAAAATGCAGAAATTGATTAATATTCTTGACTCTGGTCCAATTAAAGGCAGCAGCAAACAGAAAAGTCTTCAATCTTGATTTGAAGGCGCTGAGGGTCTCAGCAGACCTGCAGCTTTCTGGGACTTTGTTCCAGATATGTGGAGCAGAAAAACTGAACGCTGCTTCTCCATGTTTAGTTCTGACTCTGGGAACAGAAAGTAGACAGGCGACCTAAGGGGTCGGGATGGTTCATAAGGTAGCAGCAGATCAGAGATGTATTTTGGCCCCAAACCATTCAGTGCTTTATAAACCAACAGCAGGATTTTAAAGTAAATTCTTTGTTGGACAGGAAGCCAGTGCAAAGATCTCAGAACTGGAGTGATGTGATCCACCCTCCTGGTCTTAGTGAGGACTCGAGCTGCAGCGTTCTGATTGACTTTTTACAGAGACCTGTAAACACACCGTTACAGTAGTCCAGTCTGCTGAAGATAAATGCATGGACAGGTTTTTCCAAATCCTGTTGAGACATAAATCCTCTAATCCTTGATATATTCTTCAGGTGATAGGAGGCTGATTCTGTAATTGTCTTGATATGGCTGGTCAGGTTGAGGTCTGAATCCATAACTAAACCTAGATTTCTGGCTTGGTTTGTGTTTTTTAACATCAGTGATTGAAGCTGAGCGCTGACTGAGCAGGTGGTATCAAGTAGGGAAGGCAAAGAAGCACAGGTCACAGCCATCATCTGGATAGTGATCTGGGATGTGGTGGTGGCCTCAACAAAAAACAAACAAAGCACCTGACATGGAGCTGTTTGGTGTTTGGTACCATTGTTCGGTAGCATTTCTGACATTGATTATCATAAAGCTGTATCAATATGCTGTGTGTGTGTGTGTGTGTGTGTGTGTGTGTGTGTGTGTGTGTGTGTGTGTGCCTGCTTGTGTTTCATTAAAAGGGCACAGTTGTTTTGAGGCGAGATGCTTGCTCGCCACTGAAAGCAGACGCATTACCCAGAGCTTTCTGCTGGCTCCGCCGTTCACTCCCCTCCACACCTCTCTCTCTCTTCAACTGTATCTTCTACCCCCTGCAGTCTCCCGCTCTCTGTATTTGATTAGGATATTTCAGGCAGTCAGATCAGAGGGCTGTTTGCAGAGATATGTTGTGCAGAGATCCATCTGCATATAGCGGCCGTTTTTATGCTGTGGGTTAGCCCGCACAGCTTCCAGGCCCCTAATGCAATCTGAGCCATTAGGACACAATGGAGCCGGTGTAAGGCAGCGTTTAGAGCATGTCTGATGGAGTGGGGCCAGCCCGGTGGTCTATTAAGAAGAGCCATGCAGCTATGCAATGCACTCACTCATCACCTCTCTGACATTTATCATACGCCTGGTAGCAGGTGTCTGATTCGGAGAGAAAGAAAAGAAAAATCAGTTTCTCCTCTTTCTCTTCCTCAATGACTGACCTTCTAGTTCAGTCAGATGTGGCTGTGTTTTTCAGTAAGCCAAAGTATCATTTCAAGGTACTTGTACTTTACTCTGATTTTCTATATGATTCCACCTTATACTTCTACTCATTTCAGAGGGAAATATTGTATTTTTGCTCCCATACATTGTAGTGGAGCAAAGACACATAGCATGCAGACATATTGTATTACCTGCCAGCTGCGTCCCCCTGTTTCCAGTCTTTGTGCTAAGCTAAGATAAACTAAACTTACATAATAGGCTGACATTTACCTTACAAACATAAGAGTGGTATTATTGTTATCATCTAAGTCCCAGCAACATCAAACTGTTCCTCTCATGTAAAGGACATGAATACTTCCTCCCCCTGTGTATTTAGAGGGTACTTTACAGCTAAGAATAGGCTAGAGGAAAAAAAGTAACCTTTTCTAAAAAACATTTAAATATTGAGAAAAAAGACATAATAGCGAATGTGAAAAGGTTTGAAAGAAATGGTGAATGGAAGAACTCTGCTGGAAATGCAATGATTGCTAGTTTGTGTGAAAGTGTCTAGGTGTGTGTGTCTCTGTGTGTGTGTGTGTGTGTGTGTGTGTGTGTGTGTGTGTGTGTGTGTGTGGTGGGAGGGTCTTTTGTCCTTTTGGTCAGAATCTAATCAATCCTTCTCTCCTTTCACTTCTGGACCTCCTTGTCCAAATGCTCACATTTCCTACACATTACTCTCTTCGTCTATTTCCTCTCCCACCCACCTGTTGTGTCACTTCGAAGTTGTATGTGATTTATACAGTATCATTTCCTGTGGTCGAGCCTTTGTGTGGCATTAAACTTAAACAAAAAAGAGATAAAGGACTCATCTGTGTACTACAGCGTTGGCATAGCAACTGCCATACCTTTGTATTATACCTCTTTGTATTCTATTATTCACTTTCTCGTTCACATACATCTCACACCATACATCTGATGTATGCTGCAGGGCAGAGCTGTAGACTAACCTTTTCATTCAATGGGCCTATCATTACTCCTCTGCCACTCCCCTCTGCTTTCATTGCTCCAAACTCTCCATCTTTCTCTGCTGCCCTCTAACCTCTGTCGATAACAAATAAGACCAGCGAAATATAAATATACTGCCATCATTCTTTTCTGTCAGTCCTAATGTCCCCCTGGACCTCCGGCAGCGCTTTCCCCCCATTTACTGTGCTTTGTTGTATTGTGTTTATCAAATCTCTTGCTCTGTCTCCTGCGTTTTATTCGCAGAACAGCTGTGAAGAAACTGCTGCCAGAAGATTAAAGGAGATGTCTTCAACATTCTGACCATTAATATAGCGACAAACCACTATTTGCAGTAGTGGAGTAATATACCCACTCTCCAGTTCCCCCTCAGGTAAACACTGATAGCTATATCAGCTCTTTTGCCATTGTTAATGCGGTTAGTCACAGGCTCGCCACTGACATGTTGAGAGCCAATGAGAGGCAATAGAAACATTCCCAAAAACAAATAAACAAACAAAAATACAAATTGATATGGTATTGGCAGCAGATTAAAAAATGTAGTACCCAGGATTTGTTCATTATGTTTTGTCATAAATGGACCACTGTCTGCTCTACTTCCACATTAGCTGTCTGAGTGAGGAGTTGGCATATGGGTGGTGTTGTCTAAATACCTGGAATTATCTTCCACGCGATATATGATTTGCTTTATTGATGCCTTTCAACTTGCATAATCCTAGGATAGGTTGACCTGTTATATGATAACAGTCTAATCCGCTTCCACACAGTAGGCTACCTCATGTGCTCATCTGATTAAGTGTGCACACAACACACAGAGAACCACAATGTTAAACCGGTTAGGCCAGGTAGAATAGTCTCATTATGCAGGATTATTCTGTATAGACTTTGTAAAGGTAGAATTATAAATGTATTAGTCTGCTGGGAATTAAATAAAAAAGTCTCTCAAGAAAAACTGCTGTTACATCCATCTCCTGCTAATTATCTTTTCTTTTTTTTTTAATTAGGCATTAATTATAACACTAATATTAAATTGAATTCAATGCAACTCCATTTATCCCTGCAAGAGCAATTGGCAGCTCACGGCCAGATCAACAGATAAGAAAAGAAAGAAAAGACTAATGTAGTTAGAGTCTTACATTATCCTATAACGTCTTATCATAGTCTAAACCAGGGGTCACCAACCTTTTTTAAACTGAGAGCTACTTCAAGGGTACCGAGTAGTACGAAGGGCTACTTATTTGATACAAACTTCCTGAATAACAAAATTGCACAGATCACCTTAATAATAATAATATATGTGAGACTGTTTGATCACATGTCAGTTAATTATTCCTCACAATACTTATTAAGAATGATTTCCACAACAATGATGGTATAGCTACACATACATATTTAAACATGCAACTTTTATTTCTGTTAATCTGTTTCAACATTTGAAAGTCAGAGGTATCACATCTCTGATATTTTTGTATCATCACATGATCAAAGCCGGTTACTTTTGCACATAGCGCCTGCTGGTGAATGATCCAGTGGTAATGTAGACATTATGGGTCACCTTTGCATTGCGCAATGAAGCCTGCATGCCGGCCCGTCATCGCGGGAGCCCCGTCTGTTGTCACCGACACCAGCTTTTCCAATGGTACCTTTTTCTCAACGAAGAAACTAGTAAAAAGTCTCGTCTATATCCGAGCGGGGGATCCAACCCTCCGAGGCGCGCGAGCGTCTGGGCCTTTTCGGTCGGATTGCGTTGCCTCGCCTCTACCCCCGCCACCCCTGAGTTGTTGCCCCGCGGCCTGTTCCGAGCATTTACGGACCTGACGACGGGGTGCGCTCGCGGCGCGCGTCTGGCGCCAACGGGAAGCGCTCGCCATTCGGAACCTGAAAACCTAGTGCGGTGCGGCGGCCTCGTCCTGGCTGTCCGCCGTGCGCCTCCGGGTACCCAACTCTCTTATGACAAGAAATATTGTCATTTTAAAATCTACACTAATGCAAGCGTTTTTGATTTAAAAAAACCAGCAACGACAATTTTAGACGGAGCTCCATGGTGACTCGTGCTATTTTTAGAACATGCCTTACGGGCGACTCACGTGGTCCCTGCGGGCGACAGGGTGCCCGCGGGCACCGTGTTGGCTACCTCTGGTCTAAACCATCAGTTCTCTCAAAGTAGTTCCTGTATTTATTATAAAACACAGAAGTGAGCAGGTCCTTCCCAGCTGAAGGCGCTTCCACAATCCACACACATGTGCTGCAGGTTTTATTTTTTGTTTATTCACATAAATGCGCCCATTTTGCTATACATGTGAAAATAATTCTCAGAACGTCTGTGTTTTTAAGTTGCCAAAACCACCGTCATCAAACAGCCATATGCGACCCAATGGACCATATGGTCTTTATTACAGAAGCAGTTACAAATACAAAATGGATCACATGTTTTCTAACGATGCGGTAAAAAAAGAAAATTATAATAATTAACCCCCAAACAGCCCGGGATAGAATACATTAGACATTTGTTTGGCTCCTACACCTTACAAACCCTGCCACCTGTTTTCAGCGCTTATTCCGCTCCTCTGATTCCGTCCAATGGGAATGAACGGCAGGTCTGGAGGCGGAGAAAGAGAAAGAGGGAGATAAGTTGGAGCAGAGAGTGAGAGACAGATCCGGGGACACAGTGAGCTGTAGATTGAGTGGAAGTCGGTGGAGCTACATATGAAATCACAGACTTCACTGCGCGTCTGATGACTGTTACTTGACGTCCAGCTTTGCGGGGTTTTTTTCTACCGCCGGTTTCATGTCGCTGCACATCTTTGACGTGCAGCCACAGGTTGACCGATTTAATCCACTCCCTGTGGATCATTCCTCTTCATCTCGAGTCGACTGTCACTGACGGAATCGAAATGGGCACCGTCGAGCGATGACCGGTGATTGAGAAGGAAACAAACTGATCGCATCAAGTGGAGACGGAGACGGAGGCAACATCTGTGGGGGGAGCGACGCACAATTTCGAGAGACAAGAGAGGGACCTGTGGAGGGACTTGTATGAAAGGAGGCGAAGCAAAAATATGATGGGATGGCCGTGACAACATGAAAAAGAAAAAGTGTGGAGGTCTATTTTCATCCAGCCAGTGATTCAACACAACTAACCTGAGAGACAGGGACTGAGAGAGAAGAGGTAGGTAGAGACACAGACAGGGAGGAGGGGGCCGTGAAGGTGTCTGGTTATATCATACTGAAAGTAGGTTATTGTTTTGGATCAATCACATGCAGCCAATTTATGGTCAACTGAGGCAAACACAGCACTTCTCCTGCTATCAAAACTGACTGATGTGGAATTATTATTATTTAGTCTCTCAGCTTGATTTCAATGGTGTAAAGCATGAGGATCTGCACCATTCTTCTGGCTAACATCAGTGTAACACAGATGACATTTAATGGCATAGATTGAAGCATTTAGGGATGCGAGAGGACACTGGGAAACGGCGAGAGAGGCACTGAGAGAGGCTGACTGGGCAGCTGACTCAAATGTGACTCAAGGAATAACATATTCCCCAATTATGGCCACTTTTCTTCACTCTGCTGCCCTTCTTTGTCACACGTCTCCAGCTTTTTGAGTTCAGTCTTTACGCTCGTTTGTTTTAACTAACCGTTATCAATCACAGTCCTCCCCCCCCCCCCCAGCCACTCGCTCTCCCTCTGTCCTGTCTGCATTGCTACTGTCATGATAAATAGTCTGTGTTCTCTGTTTTTCCCCATTTCTTTCTTTACAGTTCTTCTCTTGTTTTTGTGTTTGTCTGTAGACAGGTGCGTGGCCACGTCCGTGACCATGGAGCCTCCCCCCTCTCTGAGCTTGGCTCTGCTAGGAGGGAGTGAGGATGAGGACCAGCGCTTCCTCCTTCCCCTGGGCAGTATATCCCATCCCTCCACCACAGGCAACCAGCCCGGATCAAACCACTCCAACCACATGGGAGGATCAAGCCTCGATCGTCTAAATGGCAGCACCCCGTCCCCTGCCACGCCCAATTTGCCTCCAACATCGCTCCCCAAGTTGCCCCTGTCATCCTCTGGAGGCCAGCCTCTACCCCCACCCATTCCCAACGCCCTGCACCCCACCAGCACCCCGCTCTCCTCCTGCCTGGGCTCCCAGCACAGCCTGAGTGGGGACAACTCCCCGGTATACAACGCCCTCTTCTACTCCTCCCACTCGCCCTCCATGGAGAGGGACCGTGACAGGGAGAGAGAGAGGGGCTGCAAACACAGACAGGCCAGCCCTCTGGTTCACCGTAGGGACAGCAACCCCTTCACGGAGATCGCCATGAGCTCCTGTAAGTACACGGGCGGGGTCATGAAGCCCCTGAGCCGCCTCAGCGCCTCCCGCAGAAACCTCATCGAATCAGACAGCGGCAGCGAAACCAAAGAGGGTGGCGTTTCCGCTGTTGCCGGGGCAACGGCGACTGGGGGGCATGACCGACAGCGAGAAGCCCCCCCTACCTCCTTGGTGGCCCTGTCCTCTGCCAATCAACCCCTAATTCAGAGCCCTCCAGAGATCGTGATCTCATCCAAAGAAGACTCGCCTTACCCCAGAGCCGGGTATGACATCACTGACTCCACTTCCAACCAGCTGTCCATCTATCACCAGAACCACGCGCTGGTGGAGAGCAGGCGGGTTCAGCCGGGGAGGGTTAGCAGGCAGGCGGGAGTCGGGCCGGCGGGGTCCGGGGCCAGGGGCAGCACCTCCAAGGCCTCCAAACGGAAGAACCAAAACATTGGTTATAAACTGGGGCATCGCAGGGCGCTGTTCGAGAAGAGGAAGAGGCTGAGTGACTATGCCCTCATCTTCGGGATGTTTGGCATCGTCGTCATGGTGATTGAGACGGAGCTGTCGTGGGGCGTGTACACCAAGGTGAGGGGACAGACCGATGATGCCTAAAGGGGCCCGCCACTGATTTTACTCATAGAGGTCCCTGTACCCAGTCATGGTTATTGTCGCCACAGTTATCTGGAGGAGCAAATAACCCCGATGATGTCATAGTGATGTCATTTGGTTTCGGCTTGGGTTACAAACTGAGGGTGTGTATTTTGAAAGACGCGGTCATTATCAGGCAGGGAGGGTGTAATGAAAGACAAGTTGCATTATGGAAAGTGTAGGATCCAGTCAGACTCTCATTAGGGACTAAAAGTTGCAATATCTCAACCTCTGATGCTAAGATTTGAACCATTCTGTGTTTAATTTGTCAAAGCAATAATAAATTGGTAGATTGTGCCTTTAATGTAGCCTCAGTACGTAAACAAAGTCCACAAATCTCACACCACGCTGTCTTTGTGGTAGCGTTGTGCACTGGCGCTTAGCTGGAATCTATCTTGGTTCATTTGGCTAAATTTGGGTCATATTTGCCTTTTTGTTTTGATTTTAGCCTGTCGAAGTGACTTGAGATTCTTAAAGCCAGGACGACCAAACTTTAGGTGTTTTGGACACGTAATTGGCCCGATAATTAGAGTCAGCTTTCCCCAGTTAATCACTTCATTCACGATGGGTAGAAGTCTGACCAGCACCATGCCCATGTTGTTTGCTTGTGTACTGTTATGACCAGGCTTGACAGTTGCTGCTTCTGGATGATGTAATACAGCGATGCAAAGGACATGGGGGGCAGATTATCAGTAGGAGGCCAGGATCTCATTTGTCTGTGTAATGGGAGGTGTAATAAGCTGGATCGGCCCCTGGCTGCTGTTGTCTATTTATTTTGGTTGTGTGTGTGTGTGTGTGTGTGTGTGCGCACGCAACATTGTCTCAGTGAGCCATTGTCTCAGTGAGCCATGAGCTCACCTTCCTGATGCAGACATGCTTCTGCCCTCGTTCCATCCCTTCTCTCTGTCCGACATGTCACAGAGCTTTGGTTTTCTTTAGCTAATAAGGTGGAAACATTACTTCCACTCACAGCTTGTCTTGCATGGATCACTGACCATGTGCAGGAGGCTATGGGATCATGTGAGAGCACAGGTTCACAGGTAGCCTATGAGAATAGGCCTGCTGGGTGTGTCTCTCCTTTCTATCCCCCTCCTTCTCTGTTTGTAGTCTCCAGTTGATACCTGGTTTATCTCCGTTATTGTCATAGAGAAATCAGCCTGTTCTGTTTTGCCGGCTGTGTCTCCCCTTTTTCTCTTTGCCTCTGTTTCCCATCATCTATGAAAACCTTAGTTTTAGAGGCTCGGTCTTTTTATTAATGAAAATTGATGGTGGGAATTTCTTTCTCTTATGCCGTCCTTGTCTCTGTTATTCCTTTCTTCTCTCGACGTATCCTCCTCCCTGAAGGAGACGGCGGACTTTCTACGCTCTCTGTCTTTTCTTTTCAGTTCTACGCCTGTCTCTTTATCCTGCTTTCTTCCTTTCTTTCTTCCCTTCTTTCATTATTCTCCGCACTTTCTCTCTCCCTCTGCTCCACTGCTCTTCCAGTGGGCGTCAAACTGGGGGAGTGTGATCGGAAGACAGAAGCGGCTGGGCGAGAAATGAAAGGCTGTAGAAGAAGAGGGGAAAAAAGGAAAGGCGATAATGATTTAGCTTATTAAGCTACAACCAATGCCCTCCTTATCTGAATCGGGCAGCATATGTCTGTCAATAAGAAATGATGGACAGCTGTGAATTCAAGCAGAGCGGCCACTGTGTTTGCCGGTGCTCTCACTCTATATTTGTTAGTCGATGTTTATGAAGGAATCTAGTTCAGAACAGAAAGTTGGAGTTGAAGAAGAATAGTATGTTAATATCTTCGCACCTCATTGTTTCCCGTCAGGGTCGAGAGTTAAGAATGCCTCTGCAAATCCTAATCAAAATTAATTTCTAAATGCCGAGTGCCAAGTTATACAGTATATTCCTTTCTTTTTTCATGGTTTGCAGTTTTGGGTTGACTCCAGCAGATACTGGAGTTCTATCAGACAGTTCAAGCCCTCACTTAGATAATTGAGGTGGAAAGAAGCCCGCTGGTTGTTGTGAAAAATGGATATCGAGATTGTGAGGATGAAAGAGAGAACGGAACGGGAGATGGATAGGAGGACGGCAGAGAGGAGAGTAGAGAGCTGCATGCAGTGCTTTCAACCAGTCTAGGGGGGGAGGACTTGAATGATTTCTCATATTGATTATTGATTATCACTCACCCACACATGCACTGTCTACCATACAAAATGGCATATTGGATGCTGGCTTTCAGAGGTGTGTGTGTATATATATATATATATATATATATATAAAATCGCGTTTCTACCAAACTAGCTACTCTATCTTGCTCCAAAAAATAGAGATGAAGAATGGAACTAAACAGGGTGGGTTGGATTGTGCGTGCGTGCTATGAAGGATAAGGTGAGCGAGGTTAACAGAGGAAGACGTGGTGTTCGTGACTGTGGGTGTAGTAAGCAGATGTGTATTCATTTGCAGGAACAGATTTCAATCCCGGTCAGCACTGTAGCTGAAATGTTCCATTCATTGTATTCGAGCTTCTCTCTTCAGTTATTATTCTGTCTGATTCCAAGTCCATCGTCAAGGCCACTTTAGAGATCAGCAAGACACGTTTTGATGCAGATACAAACTGCTCTTATGTCCGTATATTCAGCAGTGGTGGAAAGTAACTAAGCCATTTACTCGCCTACTGCCCTTAAGTACAATTCTGAGGATTCCTGCTGCTTTAGACTTCCACTTCACTACATTTTACATGTAAATAAATATTAAACTTTTTTTTGGGCTGCTATAGTAACGAGTCACTTTTCAGATTTTCCCTCAAAAGTGTATATATAGTAAAGCTCCACCTCAACCAGTCACAATACTTACACATTGATGCATCCTATTAACAATCTATTGATATAATAAATAATAATACATCGCTCACAGAGGCCAGATCAACACGTTCACTTTGATACTTTCAGGACATTTTGCTCCGAATACTTTTGTACATTTTCTTCAGTAAGATTTTTCTAGTGAAGGAGTATTTTTGTTGTAATTTCTGCTCCAATAAAGGATCTTAGTACTTCTCCCACCATTGATATTCAGCGCTCCAGGCAGTGGCAGTAAATTATTGTACTGTAAATGTCCAATCACAGTTGTTGAGCCACAATAGATTGTGCAGAGAGAATATTGGATTATTGATAATTCATGATGTGAAATAATTTGCTTTGCAGAATTGTGAGTTTTCCTACGAAAAGCATCTAGAGACATGTACTGAGAGTTTCTATATACTGTACATCTTCAGAGTGTCAAGCATCACATTGTGTTTTTAACTTTACAATTTATTTTAATGATCAGTGTCACCCAGGACCTTGACACTTCAAATGTTAACAGCAGTATGAGGACACTTCCTCTTAAAAGCACTTTTATGACTTTCTATTATTGATTTTATTAAGAACAGGTTAAAGAGGAGGGAGTTCCGGTCTGACATTGTCTATGTGAGAATAACTGAGGCCTTTGGACACCTCGGACCTGTCGGATCAATGGATCATTTCACAGACGCCCATGTGGCTCCTTGGGGCCCCGGCTCTACGCGACGTTTCAGGCCTGCAATGGAACATAGCTATTCTGAGGGAACCCACAGCTGTTGTCAACTTCACCTGTCACACTGTCAATGCACACACTTGACACCTCAACTTACAGGACATGCGTTGTGTGTATGTGTGACAAGCAGAAGGACGGGGTATCATGTGTGAGCGTGTGCCCACTTACTTTTCACCACGAGCATCGACAATTCCACTGATTAGCAGCAGTGCTCGCTTCCATTGTCCCTTTTTCCTTTCTTCCTTCTTCTCACTTACGGGGAGTGTTAATGTTTCTCCCCTGGTGAGTTTCACATATGTCTCCATTTCCCCAAGGGGAAATTGCCATCTCAGCAGGCTTACAACATCTTTCACATTCCCCTTCCGCTACCTCCGTCTCTTCCTCCCCGCCCTTGCTCCCCTATATATGACATTTCTTACAGACATTTACTGGGGACCTTTCCAGACCTTTCTATGTGAGGCCACTTACAATGGTCATATGCTGCTGTACATGAAGATCATCAGGGAATTAAACCTACCAACTGCCCCCATATTCTCTGAAGGAGCTATCAGCCATCTCAGCACTTCTGTGCCACTCTCACCCTCCTCTCTTCCACCTCCTCCTCTCTTCCACCTCCACTCCATTCTCCCTTCATCTTTTAGATCACAGGCTTCTAAGGGGAGGTAGATCCCACAGGTCTTGCTACTAACAGGTACAAATATGTCTTTCAGCGTAACAAGGCTAGGCTACCTCTCTCTGTATGTGTGAGCGTGTTGGTATGGGTGTGTTAGAACTCGCATCATCCACCAGTAACGCAAACATCCACGTCCGTATACGTCATCTCCTCTGTGTATACACACCTATAAAGTATATGTATTGTCACGTGTGTGTGTGTGTGTGTGTTTATCCTGGTAAGGTGATATGGCTCCTTTGTCTACTGCCTGTTTCCCTGGAGACTGATTGCAGGAAGGCAACGCTCTGACAGGGAGAGACCCCCAAGGCTAACTCATTACAACACGCTCACACACACATACATCCACCTTCAAAGGCGTTACCAACACATAGGGACCAACTTATCACTATGTGAGTGATGTGTTGGTAAGCAACGTGTATTTGCTCTCACATCTGAGTCAATAAGGTGAAGGTGGGGACTATTGGGAAAAACCCTCAACAAGATACTACGTGTGTGTGTGTGTGTGTGTGTGTGTGTGTGTGTGTCTGACGATTGAACTAAAGAAGCTCAAAAAAAGCTCATTATCTCTGCATGCTGTCCACCAAGCCATTTATCAATACACACTTATCACACACTTATGCACAGCTGGACAAAAAAGAGGGGAATACACACACTTACACACATAACACATGCATCCACATTCAACCATACATAGTTAATGTGACAGTAAGCCTTGCTGTTGCTAGAAACTAATGGAGCCCTGCCAGCCAATTATAATCAAGAATTATCCGTGGTCATGGTATAAAATGAACAAAAGGCAAGCATGTGCACACATATGTCTCCGTCACAGTGGAGTCATTCACTATATAGGCAGAGTAAGTGAAGTGGAAACAGGCGGAAACTAAATGCTCTTGACAGTGTGATGTGCAGAACTGAGAAAAAAACAACTGAGCAGCCAACAGACAGCTGGAGGTAAAAGTAGTGAGAGAGAGAGAGAGAGATAGAGAGTAAACTCCAAGCAAATCACATTTCAGCTCACCAGTGTGACTGTGTGTTCACACAGATACGCTGCTGAAATACAAGTTGGGATTTTTCTCATTAGCGCAACAATCTTGGCTTCCTTTGCACCTAGTTTGCTTCAGTGAGTACAAATGAGATGTTAGCAGAGGAGAAAAGACCAAGACAGGGAAAGATTGGAGAGCCAAAGCTAGATGGTATTTTCCAAAGGAAGTGCAGTGTATGGGCAGACGCATGTCGTCTCTATAGGAACTGAGTTTTAATCATTTATTTCTGAATATGAAATATTTAATTTGAATAACTGCATTGAAAGCTGAATCTGAATAGCACAATTTGAATACATATTTCTGCCCTTAGCAGTGACCCATAACCACATTGATATGAGCAACAAATGAACAACACTTACTTAATGCCATTAAGGCCGTGGAGAATCTGCAGAGTCCCTAAATAGATACAGTTACACACTAACGCACTCTATTTTCCAGGAGGCTGACTTACAATATATATTCATGAACCCAAAATGCAATGTAGATTCTGCTTAATAATGTCATGAAGGAAAGGCTGAGTAATATGTGTTTAAACTCAGAGTGCACTCTCAGATTAAGAGGGTGTTTGGCGATGAATACTTATCAGCAGAAATATCTGATCTGAGATGCTGCAGTCTTTAGGGTGCTCAACTCTCCTCTTGAAGAGGACGGCAGGCTGTCGAGTTCATCACACAACTTTGGTGATCTTGAGAGTGAATGCACTTTGTGTTTTTTGTGTGTTATATTCTGCAGTTCAAAACATAGTCCTTGATCTGATGAAGCCAAATTAATCATTTAAGTGAGTGCTTTTTTTAAGAAACCAAAGTACTAAATGCAGCTAGTTTTTTTTTTTGTATGTATTTGTTTTTTTCGTGAATACTTTCATGCAGAACGCAAATATTATGCGGCAAAAAAAGCGGCATTGTTTTCCGAAAGAAGGCAATCACTCCTTGTGGGTAGTGCATATCATATCCATTCTTACCTTTCACAATAAAAGCCCGGGACATATATTATTTACAGGCGGGTATTCTGTATTTTTGTGTCTTTTATTTGTGTGAAGGCTTGATATGTTTTGCTTTACTGCTGATTCCTGACATTTTGCATCTGTGTGCAGAATCTATTTCACCATATATTCAACAGGTTAAAAGAGCTTTTGAAACTGAACATTGACACCAATCTACTCAATTAGAAATTAGGAAATAACACCTGAAACCTGGTGAACTAGGACAAAATCCAATCTCTGGTAAAAGCCACTCTAATTCATCCTTGTTTATAACAAATTGATACATTAAACAAAGAGAAAACAATGTAGGTTTAACTGAGATGTATGTAGTTTTTTTATTAGTTCTTGTTCCTCTTTTCTCAAAAATGTAAAGGATAAGTCTATATTTTTCTTATTGTCAACAAATCCCATAAAAAGAACAAAACCAACAATGACTTGATCACGCTAACTATCACAGTGTGTTCCTCTGTCACTCTTCTTCAGCCACATTCTCCAGGCTCCTCCATTGCCCTTTTCCTTCCATCCACCAGATGTCCTCGGACTTTCACTCCTTTCCCTCTCACCTGACTGACACACACGCACACACACACACACCTGCTTCTAATTCCCTCACCTGCTCTGACTGGCTTCCCTGCTCCCCACCTACCTCCTCAGCTGCATCACCCAATCACCCACCTGTTTTCCATTCCTGATGATAAGATCCAAATACCTGTTCCTTGTTAGTTTCCTGTTGCCTGTTGCTACCTGTTGTAGGGTCTACTGTCTCACTTGAACTCTCGATACCTGGAAGCCCACCCATACTCTTGTTTCCCCATTATTCATCCTGCTGCCTCCTCTACTGTCTGCATCTGGGTCCAGTCCCTGTTGCCTCATACACCAGCAGTGACATTAACAATCATTGCCTGTGTTGCCAAAGCCTGATATATCTTATTCCTCTGTGCCATAGAGCCTAAAACCTACACATCCATGAGCCACACTGTTGAACTGGGTTCCTTCATACACATTCTGCTGTAGATACTAACAGTGCCAAAGCCATATTAATCCACTGCTGAAAATAGTCCCCAACAGATTACGGTTAACTCCTGTTTGATGAACGTTAGCTAAAATCTGCAGTGACCTGCTGTCTGAGGAAATTACTTGTCTCAAGTTTTTTTTAGTTGTTATTTTTGGTGTTATATGGGATAAAGAGTGTTCTATATTTATCAAAAGCATGCTATCATGATCTGCAGCCATGCTAGCAGTACAGTAAACTGTGCTTAATCATAACAGTGATTTAAGCTAAATGCTCACATCAGCATGTTAACATGATTCCAATGGTATTGATTGCATGTTGATGCTGGCAGGTGTAATGCCGATTTGATAATTGCGCTAGATAAAAGGTCAAGAGATGCATTTTATACAATTCATCCTCTGCGGACCATGAATACTTGTACCAAATTCCATGACAATTAATCCAATAGTTGCTGAGATATTTAATTAAAAATAAAGAAAACAAGGAAAGTCAAGGGATCACCAAAGTCAGTAGGATTCATCCTGTGTGGAACATAAACGTGTGTAGAAAGCTGCGTGACAATCAATCCAATAGTTGTCGAGATATTTCATTCTGGACCAAAGTGGTGGGCCAACATACAGACCCACCCACCGACTGACAGACGGACTGACATTGCGATCCCTAGAGAGCCAGAGCCAAGCTACCAGCATGGTTAACAAGGTTGCTTGATGCATGACAATTATGGATGAGGTGAAAGCAAAGCATGGCAGAAGCTGAAGCGGCATAACATCACCTTATTTTTGTTGGTATACCAATGTGTATCAGAAGCCATTATTTAATGTACTCTATGGCCACTTACCGACAAAATAGGCTTTGTTAAAATATCTAACATGCACGCTTTCTTATTACCACCGCTTTTAACGTCATGTTTAAGTTACTCAGGCTTCATTTTCTTTCATTAATTCCCATTTAGTTGACACACAACCAAACATGCGCTACCCAATGAAAATATATTCTGAAATGAACACATTAACTCACGAGAGAACAGCTAACAAAACAATTTAATCAGTTTCCCTTTGCTATATTATCTCTATTTCTTGATTTAGATTAAGTGTGTGCAGTTGTGTTTCTTGTGTAAATGTGTGCTTGTGTCGGCCTATATGTGTGCACACATGCGTAGGATAAGGCTTTGCTGTGCTCCGAGTGTGTGAGGTGAGGGGGTTAAAGAAGCCACTGAAGTGCTATGAGTTGTATTGATCGGAAGTTCCCCAGTGCATTGATTATAAGCCCGATGAAACCAGACAAGCTAAGGATTTAAAGCTCGGCTGCAGTGATATTGAAGGGTGGAAGACTTCCAGTCCACTTCTGCTCAGCGTTTTGAAGTCTGTTTTGTAAATGTTAGTTCTTATTGTCTATGCTGAGGCAGTGCTATGGTACACTTGCCATTTCAGCAGAGGAGTGACAGAGGACGTAGTGACATCTGGGACTCGCTCCGAGTTTCACCTTGACTTGTGACAGAATGTGTGTGGGATCTTACATAAATGTTTTCTGTCATTGTAGTCTGAATATTAAAACAACCATAATTACAAAATTGACCTTAAATGTATATTGTGTTTGTGCTGCTTGGTCCTAAGAATCTGTTTGTCAATTTTCTCTCTACAGAGCTCCATGTATTCTCTGGCCCTGAAGTGTCTGATCAGCCTGTCCACAGTCATTCTGCTGGGCCTCATCATAGCCTACCATGCTCGGGAAGTTCAGGTAAAACACAAGCACGTACATCCACAGGCAGACATACTCGTAGGCCTATATACTGTATATATGCTGACACAAACTAACTCAGTCTTGCTTTGCTGAGAATCGATACTACACTCATGTCTGTGAGTATGACTCGAAGCAGGGGTGAACAGCTATTCTGACTAAATCTGCCTTTCAGCACCTGTGAAGCTCACTAATTAACACATTTTATATCTTGTTTGTTTCAATCGTGTAAAAAGTTTAGGTATGCTAGAAAGTATTGCTAGTGTCAGAACAATCTGTGGATTTACAAAAGGGTTGCGACTATTTCAAATCTACAGGAAGTGACAGCAGCTAGCCAGGAATAAGTTAACGCACTGTAAAACTTTTTGCAAAACTTTAGAGATTGCTGGTAGGAAGACTTTGGCTGCGTTCCAAATCGCATACTTTTTATTTGTACGTTTAGTCCGCACTGCAACTGCCCTTACAAAGTACGTACTGTTGCATGCAGTATGCATATAATTGGGATATCTTTCATAACATTGCACCTTGAACTTTGATGCTCTTCCTTGTATATCCGGAGGCTCCAAGTAGGTCTATCTGCGGGTGCACAGTACAACAGGACGTCAACTACATGATACACTCTCGTTTGGTAGGTTTAGGCAGAAAAACTACTTGGTTAGGTAAACAACATGGTTTGGGTTGGAATAAGTATATTAATCCCAGAAGTTATCTCACAGGGTGTGTCTTGTAGTAAAGAGGATGAGCCGTGTAGCCTGCGAGACTGCAGATAGACCGTAGATCAGAGGTAGCCAACACGGTGCCCGCGGGCACCCTGTCGCCCGCAGGGACCACGTGAGTCGCCCGCAAGACATGTTCTAAAAATAGCACTAGTCATTATGGAGCTCCGTCTAAAATTGTAGTTGCTGTTCTTTTTTAATCAAAAACGCTTGCAGAGAGTTAAGAGAGTTGGGTACCCGGAGGCGCACGGCGGACAGCCAGGACGAGTCTGCTGCACCGCACTAGGTTTTCAGGTTCTGAATGGCGGGCGCATCCCGTTGGTGCCAGACGCGCGCCGCGAGCGCACCCCGTCGTCAGATCCGTAATTCCTCGGAACAGGCCGCGGGGCAACAACTCAGGGGTGGCGGGGGTAGAGGCGAGGCAACGCAATCCGACCGAAAAGGCCCAGACTAGAGGTTTGAACGCGGGCGCCCGAAGACGCTCGCGCGCCTCGGAGGGTTGGATCCCCCGCTCGGCTATAGACAAGACTGGTTACTAGTTTCTTCGTTGAGAAAAACGTACCATTGGAAAAGCTGGTGTCGGTGACTACAGACGGGGCTCCCGCGATGACGGGCCGGCATGCAGGCTTCATTGCGCAATGCAAAGGTGACCCAGACTTCGCAAAATGTCTACATTACCACTGGATCATTCACCAGCAGGCGCTATGTGCAACAGTAACCGGCTTTGATCATGTGATGATACAAAAATATCAGAGATGTGATACCTCTGACTTTCAAATGTTGAAACAGATTAACAGAAATAAAAGTTGCATGTTTAAATATGTATGTGTAGCTATACCATCATTGTTGTGGAAATCATTATTAATAATTATTGTGAGGAATAATTAACTGACATGTGATCAAACAGTCTCTTCACATATATTATTATTATTAAGGTGATCTGTGCAATTTTGTTATTCAGGAAGTTCGTATCAAATAAGTAGCCCTTCGTCCTACTCGGTACCCTTGAAGTAGCTCTCAGTTTAAAAAAGGTTGGTGATCCCTGTAGTAGAGCATGTCGAAAAGTCAAAAACTATACTGACCGTTTTTGACTTTTTTCGACATGCTGATTTTACTTTTAAAAATAAAGTAACTTAATAAGTAACTTAACAAATAAAGTAACTTAAAAAGTAACTTAACAAATAAAGTCACTTAAAAAGTTACTTAACAAATAAAGTAACTTAAAAAGTAACTTAACAAATAAAGTAACTTAAAAAGTTACTTAAATAATAAAGTAACTTAAAAAGTAACTTAAATAATAAAGTAACTTAACAAATAAAGTAACTTAAAAAGTAACTTAACAAATAAAGTAACTTAAAAAGTAACTTAACAAATAAAGTCACTTAAAAAGTAACTTAACAAATAAAGTCACTTAAAAAGTAACTTAACAAATAAAGTTACTTAAAAAGTAACTTAACAAATAAAGTAACTTAAGTCACTTAAATTAAGTAACTTAAAAAGTAACTTAAAAAGTAACTTAAAAAATAAAGTAACTTCAAAAGCAACTTCAAAAATAAAGTAACTTAAAAAGCTACTTTAAAAATAAAGTAACTTAAAAAGCTACTTTAAAAATAAAGTAACTAATTGAAAAAAGTCAAAAACAGTCTCAGTATAGCATGTCGAAAAAAGTAATTCAATCAGGAGCAACTTCATTAGAATTTCACAATCATTTATTACACATTGTACAAATTTGAATAATGCAACGTCTTTGACGATTGGACTCCATCCTGAAGGAAGGCAATCGAGGGCTGATGATGCTGAGGTCAGATAAGGCATAATCCCGCTGGAGTCCAGCCACTGGTCGTGGTGTTGATGAAGGGAGTTGCTGCAGTTATAAACGTCATAGTAGAGCATGTCGAAAAGTCAAAAACTATACTGACCGTTTTTGACTTTTTTCGACATGCTGATTTTACTTTTAAAAATAAACTTAAAAAGTAACTTAAAAAATAAAGTCAATTAAAAAGTACACCCTGTCGTGCACCCTGTCGCCCGCAGGGACCACGTGAGTCGCCCGCAAGACATGTTCTAAAAATAGCACTAGTCATTATGGAGCTCCGTCTAAAGTTGTAGTTGCTGTTCTTTTTTAATCAAAAACGCTTGCAGAGAGTTAAGAGAGTTGGGTACCCGGAGGCGCACGGCGGACAGCCAGGACGAGGCTGCTGCACCGCACTAGGTTTTCAGGTTCTGAATGGCGGGCGCATCCCGTTGGTGCCAGACGCGCGCCGCGAGCGCACCCCGTCGTCAGGTCCGTAATTCCTCGGAACAGGCCGCGGGGCAACAACTCAGGGGTGGCGGGGGTAGAGGCGAGGCAACGCAATCCGACCGAAAAGGCCCAGACTAGAGGTTTGAACGCGGGCGCCCGAAGACGCTCGCGCGCCTCGGAGGGTTGGATCCCCCGCTCGGCTATAGACAAGACTGGTTACTAGTTTCTTCGTTGAGAAAAACGTACCATTGGAAAAGCTGGTGTCGGTGACGGGGCTCCCGCGATGACGGGCCGGCATGCAGGCTTCATTGCGCAATGCAAAGGTGACCCAGACTTCGCAAAATGTCTACATTACCACTGGATCATTCACCAGCAGGCGCTATGTGCAACAGTAACCGGCTTTGATCATGTGATGATACAAAAATATCAGAGATGTGATACCTCTGACTTTCAAATGTTGAAACAGATTAACAGAAATAAAAGTTGCATGTTTAAATATGTATGTGTAGCTATACCATCATTGTTGTGGAAATCAATAATTATTGTGAGGAATAATTAACTGACATGTGATCAAACAGTCTCTTCACATATATTATTATTATTAAGGTGATCTGTGCAATTTTGTTATTCAGGAAGTTCGTATCAAATAAGTAGCCCTTCGTCCTACTCGGTACCCTTGAAGTAGCTCTCAGTTTAAAAAAGGTTGGTGACCCCTGTAGTAGAGCATGTCGAAAAGTCAAAAACTATACTGACCGTTTTTGACTTTTTTCGACATGCTGATTTTACTTTTAAAAATAAAGTAACTTAAAAAGTAACTTAAAAAATAAAGTAACTTAAAAAGTAACTTAAAAAATAAAGTAACTTAAATAATAAAGTAACTTCAAAAGTAACTTAAATAATAAAGTAACTTCAAAAGTAACTTAAATAATAAAGTAACTTCAAAAGTAACTTAAATAAAGTAACTTCAAAAGTAACTTAAATAAAGTAACTTCAAAAGTAACTTAAATAAAGTAACTTAAAAAGTAACTTAAAAAAAGTAACTTAAAAAGTAACTTAAAAAAAGTAACTTAAAAAGTAACTTAAAAAAAGTAACTTAAAAAGTAACTTTAATTATAAAGTCACTTAAAAAGTAACTTTAATTATAAAGTCACTTAAAAAGTAACTTTAATTATAAAGTCACTTAAAAAGTAACTTTAATTATAAAGTCACTTAAAAAGTAACTTTAATTATAAAGTCACTTAAAAAGTAACTAATTATAAAGTCACTTAAAAAGTAACTAATTATAAAGTCACTTAAAAAGTAACTTCTAAAATAAAGTAACTTAAAAAGCCACTTAAAAAATAGTTACTTAAAAAGCAACTTAAAAAATAAAGTTACTTAAAAAGCAACTTAAAAAATAAAGTAACTTAAAAAGCAACTTAAAAAATAAAGTAACTTAAAAAGCTACTTAAAAAATAAAGTAACTTAAAAAGCTACTTTAAAAATAAAGTAACTTAAAAAGCTACTTTAAAAATAAAGTAACTAATTGAAAAAAGTCAAAAACAGTCTCAGTATAGCATGTCGAAAAAAGTAATTCAATCAGGAGCAACTTCATTAGAATTTCACAATCATTTATTACACATTGTACAAATTTGAATAATGCAACGTCTTTGACGATTGGACTCCATCCTGAAGGAAGGCAATCGAGGGCTGATGATGCTGAGGTCAGATAAGGCATAATCCCGCTGGAGTCCATCCACTGGTCGTGGTGTTAATGAAGGGAGTTGCTGCAGTTATAAACGTCATAGTAGAGCAGAGGTAGCCAACACGGTGCCCGCGGGCACCCTGTCGCCCGCAGGGACCACGTGAGTCGCCCGCAAGACATGTTCTAAAAATAGCACTAGTCATTATGGAGCTCCGTCTAAAATTGTAGTTGCTGTTCTTTTTTAATCAAAAACGCTTGCAGAGAGTTAAGAGAGTTGGGTACCCGGAGGCGCACGGCGGACAGCCAGGACGAGGCTGCTGCACCGCACTAGGTTTTCAAGTTCTGAATGGCGGGCGCATTCCGTTGGTGCCAGACGCACGCCGCGGGCGCACCCCGTCGTCAGATCCGTAATTCCTCGGAACAACTCAGGGGTGGCGGGGGTAGAGGCGAGGCAACGCAATCCGACCGAAAAGGCCCAGACTAGAGGTTTGAACGCGGGCGCCCGAAGACACTCGCGCGCCTCGGAGGGTTGGATCCCCCGCTCGGCTATAGACAAGACTGGTTACTAGTTTCTTCGTTGAGAAAAACGTACCATTGGAAAAGCTGGTGTCGGTGACTACAGACGGGGCTCCCGCGATGACGGGCCGGCATGCAGGCTTCATTGCACAATGCAAAGGTGACCCAGACTTCGCAAAATGTCTACATTACCACTGGATCATTCACCAGCAGGCGCTATGTGCAAAAGTAACCGGCTTTGATCATGTGATGATACAAAAATATCAGAGATGTGATACCTCTGACTTTCAAATGTTATAAAAGTTGCATGTTTAAATATGTACACAGCAAAATCGGAAGTGTGAATTTAACTCGCATAGTGTTAATATTAACACTTTGCTGGTGTTTATATAATCCTCACGGGTTCCGAGTTAAATTAACACTTTGGATAGTGTTGATATTTTAACTCTTTAATAGTGTTAAATATTTTTATGACACATGACAGTGTATTTTTAACACTAAATTGAGTTGTTTCCTTTCACTAGGAGTGTTGATTTCTAACACTCGCAGTGTTGTTTAATGACATGTAAAAGTGTATTTTTAACACTAAATTGAGTTGTTTCCTTTCACTAGGAGTGTTGATTTCTGAAAGTGTATTTTTAACACTAAATTGTGTATCTATACTTACATAAGGTCAAATGTTTTCACCCTAAAGACAACAGTGAACTACAACAAATCATTGATACACATTTCGTTTTATTCAGAAAATCTCTGTCTCATCTGTCCAAAGGACATTCTCCCAGAAGCTTTGTGGCTTGTCAATATGCATTTTGGCAAATTTCAGTCTCAAAACTGGAGCTTTTTGGCAAGTCACATCAGCCCTATGTTCACAGACATGAAGCATACAGAGAAAAGAACACTGTACCTACTGTGAAACATGGAGGAGGCTCTGTTATGTTCTGGGGCTGCTTTGCTGCATCTAGCACAGGGTGTCTTGAATCTGCAGGGTACAATGAAATCTCAAGACCATCAAGGCATTCTGGAGCGAAATGTGCTACCCAGTGTCAGAAAGCTTGGTCTCAGTCACAGGCCATGGGTCCTCCAACAGGATAATGACCCAAAACACAGCTAAACACACCCAAGAATGAATAAGAGCAAACCATTGGACTATTCTGAAGTGGCCTTCTATGAGCCCTGATCTAAATCCTATTGAACATCTGTGGAAGGAGCTGAAACATGCAGTCTGGAGAAGGCACCCTTCAAACCTGAGACAGCTGGAGCAGTTTGCTCACGATGAGTGGGCCAATATACCTGTTGACAGGTGCAGATGTCTCAATGAGTTACAGAAATCACTTGATTGCAGTGATTGCCTCAAAAGGTTGTGCAACTAAATATTAAGTTAAGGGTACCATCATTTTTGTCCAGGCCATTTTCATTAGTTTGTTTTTTTAAATGATTCTGTTGAACCACAATTCAAAAGCAATGTCTGATTTTCATTAGTTAATTTTCAGTAAATTTGTATTTATTATTACTTTTGTCAGTTTCAAGTTATTTCAGTGACCATTGTGGGTTTCTTTCTTTAACGGAAGGGTACCAACAATTTTGTGCACGTGTGTATGCACATTTACAAAGAAAATAATGGTACAATATATAGGCTCTCATCTTCACCATAAGCACTTTGTAAATCAAAGGGCTTATAAATAACAAGACTGTCTGCTTGTATTACATCTTTCTCATCAGTTTCATATACTTGGTAGGCATGGAAATGCTCACTGAAATGGTCAACCACAAGCTTGTTCACTTCAAAGTAGATAACACTGTTGACTAAAAGTATCTTCTTTATTCTACAAAACCCAGGCATATCATGATCAGTCTCACTGCAAATGATTAGTCCTGCCCTGTACTCTGTCCCACTGATTTTAAACCCAGTTGGTAGAGAAGATGTCTTTCGGGACAGCAGCATGCAGGGCTCGGGCAAATAGGTCACTATTGTCCACATAGGATTTCAAAGGTCCATACTCAATGTGGTTCAAAGGTGATGTTTCCCAATGATATCCTATGGACATTTGATGTTTTTTTGCAAGAGATTTAGTTATGTTCTTGAAGTTTTTCAGAGTGTTTTTAAAAACCTTGTGTTTTGCTTCAAATCTCATGCTCCACATATGTATCAGGGGTCCTATTTTTCTCATACAAGCCGGGTAATGTATCATAAAGTGATGTTTAGGGATCAGGTTTCTATGTGGATACAACAGTTTGAACAATTCATGGTGTTCCATTATTAAATGCTTTAAATGTACAGTCATGCCTAGTGTAACAGATGGAGAAAATATGATGTTGATTATCTGCAGTAAAAGCAGCAGCAAAGTCCAGTTTTGGTTTCCTTCAGGCACAATATCACCAAAAAGCAAAGGAATGTTCCTTACCAGACAAAGAGTCTGAGTGGAATTGAGTCCTATGTTATTGCCACTACTGTCCAAGTTAATCCTTGTAGGGCAATTTTTGCGCTCCAAGTACCCATAGTCAAAAGCACAAATCCTTGAGAACATGTCAAGTTTTGACAAAACATTTTCTGAGAGATACTCTAACAATAACTTCATCTCATACTGAGCCACTCCTTCAAGAATGTCGTGCATTATGTCCAAAGAAAAATTGTGGCAAACATGAAAAAACTGCAGGCTGTTAAGAGTTGAATTTCTCTTTAAACCAAACACGGATAACTTCTGTGGGTCTGATTGCAACTCATTGCAGTGCATTTCAAAAAGCTCTTTTCCACGCAAGATTATCTTGGGGTCATCCTCATTGTAAACATTCTGTGCATCAGCTTTTTCCAATCAGACACAAACGACAGAAATAATGTCCACTAAAAGACTCTGTAAAACCCAGAATTCCATGCATCCCTAAATTGTCCCCAGTTATCTGACATATAGTGCCATGGACTTTTTCAGTGGAGAAAGGCAAATCAAGGCCGTGACTCTCCAGTGTTTTGATGTCATTAATCAGAGGTTGCAGAATAGGATCAAAGCCATATTTTTTCAAATCTTCAGTATGAAACAGTGCAACCAAATGAATGTTCATCAAAGCAGAGTTAAACTTTGGCGGCAGATTTCTGAGGACAAAATAGAGAGCCCCTATTTTGTGAACGCCACGTTTTGAACCCAGCGGGTTAGCCGTTTCAAAGTCATCATAGTACATCTGAATTTGTAAAGACGTTTGTTGTTTAGAGAACAAAGAATGTGTCTTGAAGTAATTTCCATCGCAGAAGTCTTCATATCCATCAGTTTTTGATACACAAGGCTCCCCAAGCAGTTTACAAATATCAGAATTGCGGCACATGAATTTGATTGTTTCCAAAATTGGAATGTAAACAAAAGTGTCTTTCACTGGGACTTGGTCATAAGTACCGGTTTGTTTATTTCGCCTGGTATCAAATCGAACTCCTAACATTACTTCTACTGGCTCCACAACCCCCCATTTCTCATTGAAATATTTCATTCTTTTTGTTTCAGTATTAAAGTTAACAAATGGGTTTTCGAAATTCTCAAGACCTTCTTCTAATGTAGATCTTACAGGATCATCTTGAGGCACAGCAGACAGTACATCATGCTTAAATTGAGAGTGCAGCCCAGTAGCAAGTTCTTCCAAATCACTAACTATTGTTGAAACCACACTATTTGCCACACTGCTACCTTGGAGTTTAGCAATAATTGACTCGCAAATATTTCTTGTGTTTTCTCTGTAAAGACCTGATGCATTGTCCTCAGAACACCCGGCCTCTGGGCTCTGCGTGGCACTTGTTACAACAGCTTCTGTAGCATCTTGTTGACTGTGAAAATTTGCTTGAAATGACTCAGAGTTTGCTGCATCACCACTTTGACAAATATTCCTCTCATGAACTCTAATTAAATGTTTTTTTAAACCAGAATAAGTTGAAAACTGACGCCTACAACGATCCTGTGCACAAACCAACTTAAACCTGGTGCTAGGATAGAAACTGTGATCCATTCTTAAATGGGTTATCAAGTCCTGGCAGGCCGCATGTACAGCTTGACAAATGAAACACTTTAGCATTTTTTTAAACCACGTGTAAGACTTTTGCCCGGAACTCACGGACTCTTGGAGACTCATCTGTTGTTGTAATATCGATGTTGTAGACTGTTGTCTGCACGAAAGTGAAGAGCTGGACCAGGGTTTCATCATAAGACAGGTTGAACACGTAGTGGGATTTAAACAGTTCATCAAAAGCACCCAACGAGCTGGTGGCTTGGCAGGGGATGAGCTGTTTGTCCACAACGATGTAGAAGGCATCAATTCTGTTTTTGGTTCGGCGAACAGCAAGGATGTATGGTTGTTTAGCCTCTCTTCCCTGCAGGTGTTCAACGATGCTGCAGCATGACTGAAAAACAGAATAACATGAACACCTTAGAGTGGAAGCTCAGGATCTGAGCCATGCAGTGGTACTTGTTCCATGAGAGTTTAATAGATCCTCCAGTTTGACCAGTCACCTGCCCACGTGTTGCTAAAATGCGAGCTTCACTGGGAGTGTGTTCCTCCCAAATGAAGTCCCAGTTCATTTTTAAAAGGAACACACTCCCAGTGAAGTGTGCGTAAGAATCTGAATTATCACTTTAAACTAGCGTAGGAGAGGGATGAGTTAGCAAGTTTTCAACTGCTCACTGCATACCTGGGTCGGTTAGACAAAAGAAAAGTTGAGTTGCTCTTGTGTGTGTCCAAAAAGTCCTCGCTGTTGAGGAATTGTTGTAAAGTTTGCAATATTGAGACATTCAGATGAGTCCTTTTTTTGCAAACTTAAATCTCTTTTTAATTGAGTTAATATAACTGGAAAAACTGGCTTGTGGGATTTAAACAGATGATACATACCTTGTGAAAGTGTAACATTTTGCCCACTGCATCACTGGGACTTATTTTGATCCTCTTCCGTCCAGCTGTGCGTGGCAAGAGATGGAGAAGGAGCAGCAGAGAAGCCATGTCACTGTCCCAGTCTACCAGGAGTAAATGAGACAAAACAAGTCATTAGTATGTACTTGGAATACACAAAGTTAATAGCATCAGCCATTTATTAAATAAACCAAGGATATCATGTAGCTTACTGGTGTGATCGTTCTCTGAAAGGTTTTCAGCAGCTGTCAGAAGTCGGCACAGCTCAGTTGACTGAGTCAGGTGTTTGGCCTCTTTGATAACCTTGGGCTTGAATGCTGTATCCCACTTCTCAAGCATCTTGGAAGCTGTTTCAGCACCAAACAGCAGTAGGAAGTCTTGATTCAGCTGTTGATCATACATAGATGCAAAAACAAAGAGAAGAAAATCAAGCAAATGGTGTGTGCACGGTTAACTACTTACATCCACCCAAATTAAGGACTAGAGTTTAAATAAAAGATAATCACAACTCACTAGTCCTTTGACATCTAAAAAACGTGGAAATGTTTTTAAGACATCTGTGGTTCTCAGCGGGTCATGCACTAGGTCCTGGCGATGTTGCAAGGTCATCTTCATCTTCTGAAACACACTCGTTTCATCAGGAGAGTGAACAAGAAATGATACATCCTCCCTACAGGCATCTCCATCAAGCTGCTGAGGCTCTGTGGCTGCTGATCTTCGGCGGTTTGGTCCCTGTGCTTGAGGCTTCCACTGCTGTGTCAGGCTGCCTTGACTGGCTGTTGGTATTTATTCCTGGACATGGTCTTGAGTCGCCATGCTAAATATCCTGTGCCTTTTTCCCCATCATAGAAGTGCTCCTGTTAAGTTATTTAAAAAATATGAAATTACAAAGGTTACTCATTGATCTTATATAAAAAGGCAATTATGGGATTGTGAATGAATGACTTCATAACAATGCCAATCAAATCAATATATAGAATATTTTGTGTTTGTATATCCAGTCTTTTGATGTTTTGAAGAAAAAAAGAGTTTTTGTGCAAAACTCTAGTCTGTAAAACCGGTGTGTATTCTGGAAGTAATCCTTTTTAAAAACTTACATAGCCCTTTGGAGAAAAGGGATCCTTCAGCGAAGGAAAGAGTGTAATGATTCCCAGGGCAAACTTCTCCTTCTGGTTACGGGAAGGAATCCTCCTTTAGAGCAAAGACGATAAAAAAAAAAACATGAATTTGAAATGCCCCGTAATAACTATAGTGAACCACCTTTGTTAATTCCCTGCCATGCATTCTGAAAATGAATTACATTCCTTCTTAATATAAACCCTTTCAGTCCGAAATTGTTTTAAAAATTCTACAATTTATTGAAGAAACACTTACCCATGCATTTCCGTCATATGGCTAGCCAATATGTTGACAAGCTGTCTACGGGTGCGGTGCTTCAGTGAATTTTCGGACTTGTACTCTTCGAGGACATCCTCACCTCCAGGTTTCGTGAGCAAGGCATTTTCTACCATCTACTCACATAAGAGAATTTTTTTTAGTGTACAATTCAGTCTTAATTAAACAATAACCACAAATTGGTCGATTCAGATTAGGGGTGAAAAGAAATTCCCTGCATCAGAGGAAGGTTTCAAAAAATAAATGAAACAGCAGTGTTGCAAAAGAAGATGAAAAATCAGGTAATGCAGCAACACTTTTTCATGATATGTGGGGCATGTTAAAGCCAAAATAAGCAATATAGACTTATATACACTACAAAAGAGAAGGCACTGTTCCATGTATGTGAATGATAACCTAATTGAATAAATATGTATGAAAGAAGAGTTACACAATACAAAGCTACGCAACAGCTAAACCCTGTGTTAATTTTTTACTTGACACTAAATTAAGTTTCTTAACTTTCTCAATCTGGCTTTCACCATTCTAAATGTCATTATACTCCAATTGGTGAGAAGCTTAATTCAGTTCAACAATTTTCTTGATGATATTGTGAGTATAAATTGTAACTGACATCATGCTCTCAAGTACCTCTTTTGCAGCCTCTGAATCCGAAACCTCTGTGGTAGACCTGTTCATGACGCCAGAGCTGGATATATTTCTGCCTGTCAAACTACCCCTTTGTCTTTGACTGGAGAGGTCATTGTCACTTGAAGAAAGTGACATGGTATCCGTGAGAGAAGATGGTGTTGAATGATCTAAAGGAAAAACATTATTAATAAAATATATCCAGTTACCCGATAGAAATGCGCCATTCCACTATTAGAGATTATTTGTGATATGAGATAAAATTACTGGAAGTCACCATTTTTAACATAGTAAACTGTGACCTTGGGTATCACAAGCTTGGGACAATTACAACCAAACCAAAATTTTCAAACTGTTTTGGCAATTGGATGCAGATCTGTCTTTTGCTGTAATATTGTTTCTTTGTTCATCTACTTTGTCACTGTAGTCAAACAGTCAGGGACATAAAAGGCTTCACAGCAGAAAAACTGAGCATTGATTACAACAGATTTAATAATGAAACCTACCTTCATCTGAAATGCTGTCACGCACTGTCAGGCATAAGTCTGGATTGGACTCCATCAGTTCAAGAAGGATGTCTTCTTCCACTGCTGTGTCAGTTTCATCAAAAATGTGAAGTTCAGCTGCATCATGGAGCCCAAACTTGTTTTTGACTACAGGATGATGAGCATGACAACAGATAAAGATAAACAGGTTTTAACTGCACATAATAACTGACTGATGAACCATATTATCTATAAAACGTATCTGAAATTGCATGCTTTGACTTAACAGCAGTATTATGATGTTGCATTGTAGCCATTACCAACATTGTAGTGTACATAACAAAACAGTAACTTTCATAAGCAAGTTGAAAACTAAAAGCACCATCAGCCGTCTACTAATGTTTATAGCTGTAATGGCAGACAAACTGTTTTCCAGTTGTGGCAACACTTGGATTTTTAGCTAAGCAACCAAGAGAATCCAGATAAGGGAATTTAAAAACTTTTTATTTTACACAAGATGTTACTCACCTTCATTGATGAATTCCAAATAGGTGAAACCAAGCTGTAATCGGATGTACTTCTTGGTACTCTGGTATTTCACCTTCAGCAGCATGATGACATCTTGCAGAAACTGCACACAGTGGAAGAAGCTAGCTGTTCAACTTTCTCCAGGCAAGGAGTTATTAAACATATCTCAAGTCAAACAAGTGGCTAAAGTTACAGGCTATAGAGATGCCGAGTCTACAATTACCATTTTAGTATCAATTAGGCAGGCGCTGCTCCTCTATTGTCAGTGTCGCAGTTTGGCACACACCCGCGCACGTAAGCTTTGTTGAGATGCCCTGTACTGCGATAAAGGCGGTGAACGAAACACCAGTGAAATGCAAGAGATGGTTTAACTAAGTTCTGTTCTGTATGGTGGTAAGCAGTGCCGCGAAACTAGTAACGTTAGCGTTCGAGACGGCAGTGCCGCGAAACTAGTAACGTAAAGTCCTGAGACGGCAGTGCCGCGAAACTCCCGTTTCTGTCCTGTCATGGTGGATAGTCACATTTGTGATTGCAAAATAATGCGGCATACATATTCTCAAAGAAATGTACTGAAATACAAAAGGCTATTTATTATTTTGGCCTGTAATTAAATATGCTCGGCCGGTTTGGACACCAGTGTTTACCAGACATATTGACTGATTTTTAACGTTAGCTAACATTGAACGTTAGCTATATTAGCTATATTGCATTAACAATAATTCACTTCCGAATAGCAAAACCATTTAACTTTGGCCATCTGAATAACATTGAAACACACTTAGCGAAGCAATACATTTGACGTTCTACCAGAGAAAATGCCCCTTAATTGACGAAGTGAACTGCTTGCTAGCTAGCATCTTAACCTAAATTTGTATTAGCTAGTTAGCTATTAGCCACCAGCTTCAATGACATATATCACGTCACACCACACTTGACGTTAACACATCATTTCATATGAAGATAAACAGCCTGGTTAAGTAAATATATTTGTTCTTACCTTCTGAAATAGTATATTCCGGACACCGAGTTTTCTTCACCGTCACCGTGAGTTCAAGAAGAAAGTGCGCGTTACAACCGGATGTGTAAGTAACTCAGTCAGGAGAGCTTTACGTTAACTCGCTGCAAGAACTCCGCCCCCAGAGCTATTTCAGCACTGCAAGTGCTAAAGGAACACCCAAATCAACACTGATCAACTCAAAATATTTGTCACTGGAAAATTAACACCAATTAACACTACCAATTTTGCTGTGTATGTGTAGCTATACCATCATTGTTGTGGAAATCATTATTAATAATTATTGTGAGGAATAATTAACTGACATGTGATCAAACAGTCTCTTCACATATATTATTATTATTATTATTAAGGTGATCTGTGAAATTTTGTTATTCAGGAAGTTCGTATCAAATAAGTAGCCCTTCGTCCTACTCGGTACCCTTGAAGTAGCTCTCAGTTTAAAAAAGGTTGGTGACCCCTGCCGTAGATAGAGTCAGTGAGCTGTCATCAGGGTTTCATCTGTCTCCTCTCTCAGTTGATGTGACGTATCTTCCGCTGAGGATTGTGGATCAGAAAAGCAAGGAAATCATGCTGGCTTGCATACTGCAAAATGCAATTGGATGCAATAGGACATCCTGGTATTTTTGGCATAGTGCTTTTGACAAACTATGTATTGGGACATACTAAACCTTTTTTCTGGCATACTAAATTGTATGGTAGTATTGATATTGGAACGCACCATACGCTACCTTTGGAGAGAGCCAAGCTAGCTGCTTTATGCTAAGCTAAGCTAACGCATTGCTGGTTGTAGCTTCATATTTAAGGGAGGGATATGAGAGTGCTATAAATCTTCTCATCTAACTCTTGGCAAGAAAGCACATTTCCCAAAATAACGAATGCTTCTTTAATGTCTTCACCTTTTTGTTTAGAAGTGTTTTTTTTATAAATATTTAAGCAGAGGCACATCTGAGCTCTGTCCACAGTACATTATCCAGCCAATTAATGACTTTAATGAGGGTCTTAGTGGGATTGACAAAACAGTCTGCATGGCTTTGCATCGAGTAGATACGCATTGAATTGTTAAATATACACTCAGCCAATAACAACCCTGTCATTTGGCAGATGAATCGACACATAAACAGAAAAACACACACGCAAGGCACACAAACACACATAGCAGCAACCTCTTGTACAGCTGAAACAATCGATCAGAAATGCTTTCATGCTTCTTGATATCTGTTTTGCTGTTTGTCATTTCACTAATATAATGGTACCACGGTCATTTAGCCCAAGGTTTCCATCTGAAGCCATTTGCAATCTATGCACATTGACTATTTATGGGAGCCTTGCGGGAGTCGGACCCAATGAGTGCCCCCACACCAGCTATTACTCCCACCAGCTAAACCACTGAGCAACACTCATCCATCTCACCACATATTAGTTTAATGCTGGGACTTTTTTTTCATTACATCACAGATTGGATGTTGCTGGAAATGTCTATTACAGTTCCAGTTGTGATGGAGATTCTGATGCATTCTGCTCTTAGGTTTAGGCTCTCCGTCTGTGGATCAATAACTAGATGGCCATTGCTTATTCACTGACATACACAGGGGCTGATAGACTGGCAATCAGTCTGTAATGGGCAGGCGCTGTGTAATAAGATGCCAGATGATGCGAGTGTTTGTGTATATTGTTCAGCATTCATTGATAAAAGAGCCCTCGTTTCTGCTCACAAGTTTGATGTCACAATCACATACGGAGTCAGTCCTCCTCCCACGCACACCGTGGCTGCCACACGTGACAGGCACACTAACACCATCAGGATAAGAAAAAATGAATACTGTAAGGCGGACAGAGAGAGAAAAAAGATCTTCAGTTGATAAATGAGGGTAGGAGTTAGGGGAGGCGGGCTGTGGAGGTATGGGGGGGAATTGTAGCAAGGTGGGGGAGGTGATGTTGGGATTGAATATCACTTTGATTTTAAGTAAGGATGGTAAGAATGTAAAAGTATTTTTACCGTTTTGGCCGTAATTTCTATTGTGATGACACTCTACTCACAAAAATTGCTGAAATCCGGGAACACACTGACATTGCAGTCAGATAATTTAGGTTTCAACCACTTTATGTCAGACCGAAGTTGAGCACACCTGAAATGCTGGTAATAGTTCCCCCAATGCACAATGGGTTTGGAAGTTGAAACAGGAAGTTTAATACATCTTAAAGTTTCTTTTTTTTTTACTAAATATCTATTTATCTAATTTAATACAATGTCATGATTACCAATAGGAATGAAAAAAAAGAACTACGGTATAATAAACTGGAATTATCCTTTAAACTGTTGCTGAATGCTCCTTAATAAACCTGCAGTTAACATGTTTTTTGGCTACTTGGTGGCAGCAGAACAAAGTTCATATTGTAAATTTGTCAGCAAACAGTTGCTTATTTACGTATCCAGCAGTTACGTAGAAACTTTTCATCCATTTGGAGTCTGCTACTTAACACTCTGCTATTGCGTATACATGGGGCCCATAGAGCAAGCGCACTAGCGTTTCCTTTAACCCCGCCTCCCAGCCCTCGGTCCAGCCCTGTTCTCGGGCTTATTCACATGAACGGAGAAATATAAAAATAACTCTGGATTCAGCTATTAGTACATTTTACAACTTCAAGACCTAATGCTTTAAGTGTACGGGCCATTCAAGTGTTTGTACTGGGAAGTTGATTCCATTAAAAAAATGATCCGCTGAGTTACAGACGTCTCTTTCCCAATGTAAGTCTATAGGAGAAACTCTTTTTGGGCCCAAATGCATCATGTGGCGGACCTGGAAATTGTAATTCCACACCGTTTGGCCACTATATAATATTTGCTTCAAAGCCCTGTGTGCAGCATCCTAGAGTGCATGCTTTCATATATGTAGGCTACACCTACAACCATACACGTGTTTCATTAAATGCATGTTCATGTTACTATTCAGTACCTGCCTGCTGGCGCCGAGCCTGTTTGCTTAGGCTATATACATGAGCAGCATAAGAAGTGCCAGTTTGTCTCTGCTTTTGGATGCTTCAAACAGAAACGCTGTGTGAAATGAAAGGCATTGTTCAATAAAGATCTCATTCTCAGATTATGACACACTCTGCTGGAGCATTTTGCCCAGCATGTAACAGGATATTACATGCACGCACACACAAACATATACACATGCGTGTGCGCGCACGCACACACACACACACACACACACACACACACACACACACACACACACCTACAGGCTACATTTGCACAGACGACGCTAGAGATCAGATTGATGTTATCGGGTTTAACTGGCATTTATACCACCTTTCTCTCTCTCACACTGATATCCATTTCTCTCTCCCTCCTCATGTCTTTTATCTCACAGTACTTTCTGTTTACCACCATCAGTGTGCTTCTCTTTTTCTCTCTTTTTTCTTTCTTTCTCCTGCTGCTTCTTCGTCATTATCCGATTAGATCTGTCTCCTTCTCGTCCTCTACCGGGCCTCAATTAAATTGTGTTGTTGGGTTTCACATCCTTTCTTCCTGACTCCTCTCCTGCCTCGTTACTCAGCATTCAGCTTCTCACCTGTACCCTTCTCCTGTTGTACTTTAACACTCGCCTGCTTTTCTCTCCGCCTAAAACCCCTCACCGTCTGTTTTTTGTTTTTGTTTTTTCCTTTTATGTTTTCCCTCTCTTTTGTCTCTCGCATCTTTCTTCTCTGCCTTAATCTTTTTGATGTTTCTCGCCTCTTCCTCCTCTCTTTTCATCTTCACTGTTTCTTCTAATCTGTCAGGGGACAACTCAAACCAATTGTGCTCAAACAATCTAGAATGTAGTGAATTCATTGTTAATCATCACAGATTATAGCCTTGTTCACTGCCATCAAAGAAAATAATTCCATATCTAGTTCTTGTAGAAGAGAGAAAATTGTTTTCAGTATAAACTAAATGCTGTAACCGACATAAACGTAAAGCAAACGTGTGTCTCATTTATATGGTTTTGTTACAGTGAAAAATGAGCTGACATGAGGACGTTTTAATTTGAAGTGACAACATTGCATTTCTGTGAAGCACATTTGTTGTCAAAAATTACAACAAATGATAACTTGGAACACAAAACATCTTCTATAACTTTCTTTAGTTTACTGCATGTTTAGATTAAATCAGTGGAGCACAAACTAGCACATTGCCAACTCCTCTAAATTATTTGACAGTAAGATAATTGCTGTTGAAATACCCAAATGTTACATTTTGTCATGTTCCAACATTTCACTGGGATGGCTTCTGATTCTTACCAAATTTGATAAAGCCTATCACGTTCTCTCTGTTGTTCTCACATACTTCTTTGAGCAAACTAATCTCAACAATCCTCCTTAAACTTGTACAATATGCAGCCGGGGTTCTGACTGTAACAAAAATACATCATCCTTATAATTACCATCTCATCATCACATATTAACAATTTATTATCAGATTGTATCCATGTATCAGTGCAGATGGGTCTGAGACCCTTTACTATATTATCTGTAAAAAAGAAATATAAACATTTTGGGGATACATTAATAATTCCATTCAATACAATAATGATACATGAATTCTAGATGTTTTAGTGTTTCATAATAGGAATTTTCTTCATTGATACAACAAATATATTCTTCCAATTATTTAATAACTCTACATTTTGATCGTCAGCCTATAGCTATTACATACGTTCATAAAGCAGTGATCGTAATAATTCAACTCCATTATTACAACAAGACATGCAAATTGGTGAAATGCTGATACTAAAGGACAAAGCTTAAAGTAAAAAAAGGGAATGTACTTTCTCTTCCTTTACCTCTTTGGGTGAATGTCTTCGTCCTGATAATATCTCAAACCTTGACAAAAATGTACATCTCTCAAGTGCTTCTTCAGATAGTCGGTGTTCCGGCTGGTATTTCCAATTTGCATAAAAGCACAAGATTGGACTGCAAGTGGCCATCAGACCCCGCTGGCTCTGGCTCGGTGAAAAAGGTTTTGACATTTTATTTAAAAGCAGTCTAGAATTAATCATTTCAGTTCTTAACAGAACAGTTTGTTCCTACACATCTACAGGTTCAGATGATTAAGATTTTTTTCTTATGAGTGGTTGTATTAAGATTTCTTCAGAAAACAATGAGTTGCACAGGTTTAACTGAACTCATATTGTCCTCAAAGGGGAGCACACGTCAACATATGTTAACAAGTGTTGGGGAGTACGTTTGTAACAGTATAGAGCTTTTTGTGGCTCCAGAGGGAGCTACATAAAGTCTGCCTCAGGTGATGTAACTTGAGTCGGCGTCGGTGGAGTCGGAAGACTACAAGGTTAGAAAAAATAAATAAAGAATCCGGGGGGGGGGGGGGGAGCTACATTAGCCGCTATTAGCATAACACACCCAAACCTCTGCACTGTCGGCTTTCAAGTTGCACTGTGGGTAATGTGGGGGCCAGATTTGAATATATGCTTGAAAAAAAATAGTCCTTAAATATATATTCACAAGGGTTTTGGGACAGAGAAACTTTAACCAGACAAGATACATTATCTTATTGTGGTATTTTGCTCAGGCCATATTTATTCATTTTATACTGTGTGTATACACGCCCACTTTTCTCTGCATAAGATTAAAAAATGAAACACTGACTGTTTGCTTCTTTGTAAGATTGCGTCACTGATTCTTTGTTACTGTGTTTACACACCAGATGACATATTGAGACAATTATCTTACAGATATTATTAGAGTTTGAGATTGTTATCACCACCGTGAACTCAGGGGGCTTTTTGAGAGAGCTGTGATTGACTGTCCAATCTGTGCAACCACACACCATTAGTTTGAGTTAACATTGTACCCGAGTGAATAACATTGGTCAGGAATAATGGAGTCTGAGGGTTGAAATATCATTGGTCTATCTATGATGAACCAAGAAAAACACTCTAAAGACAGCTGTAACGATGAACCACAGTTTCCAAGTGGCCAATTAGAAGGATACATTATAAATAGGGCCAAAACCAAGCTAAATGTTTGCTTAAAAAAAACTATCTGCAGATAGCTTTCATGTGTTTTGTGTAGCATCCACGGACGTCCATTCACGCACATTCATGTGATTGATGTTCTGGTCTGTTGAGTATGTCACTAATCTGCCATCTCCAGTGGCCTTCTCTTTATTTCTTCACACATACACACACACACATTTCCTACAGCAAGAAACTGAACGAAAAGATTAATTTTAAGCTCATACTTGAGCAAGAGATTCAGACTTGAAAGGCAAGAATTGAATTGTTGTTGAATCTAATCAAATAGAAACTCTCAGAGAATGTGTGAGAAACAGATATTTCTCCAGTCCATTAGTGCACTTTAAGCATTGGTGAACTTTGTTATTCAGTTACTTTTAAAGGATTTTAGAAGCAGTTCATTCATCAGGAAGACACCAGCTTGGCACTCACAGCCACTCAAGGCAGGCAGATGGTATTAGGAAAATAAAGTGAGCGCTAGTTTTCTAAAAAAGGATTGTCTTCTTTCAAGTGAACCTGCAGTCCTGAGACATACTTGGACGGACATTTCACGATGTCGTGTTCTGCAAACTCTGCATAACATACATCCGCCCTGGGAACTGTAATAGAATAGAAAATGAGACTGAGGTATAAACCACAGCATCCTCCTTAGATTGTAGACATGAAAGAAGCATTTCACCCGCTCATTTCAAAGAAATGTTTTCGGATGCCATTTGTGTCTTACCAGCCTCTGGCCATTTTTAGAAACGGTTTGTTTTTCGTATTGACTGAAGGAGATTCCTGGTCTCAAGACACCACTGGTGGAATCCTTTCTTCACTCTCTCTTCGTTGCTATTTTTAGACTTTCTAGTTGCAAGCTAGGCAACATCGCTTATGCACGAACCAAAACAGTGAACCTTTCCTCATATCTTACACTTTCCAACACTTCCTTTTCACTTCCATGACACCCTCTCTCCGTCCTTTCCGCTGTTGTCTGCGTAGAAACAGTCCCGAGGGTGTTCCCGCAGAGCTGCAATTACAGTCGAGGAAAGCGTGTTACCCTCTCTGCATATTTGCGTATATCTGTGTGAATCTCTGCTTGTGTGTGTGTTTAGCTCGTCCCAGTTATTTTCTGCCTGCTCCAGGAATTTCCATGCTGTAGGACCCAAACATTTCCCAGAGGTGTGTCTATGTGTGTTATATGCGTGCATGCTTTTCAGTGTTCCCTCTGTCACAGTGTTCTTCAGTGATTAGAGCCGTCTCCATCCCAGACTGAGGTTTCTTTTCTCCCCATGAGTAATGCCGATTTGAGGCTGATTTGCCTGCATCTACGTCTTTTTTGAGAGCTCGACCGGCCGTCTGGATGTGTGTATGCACGTGACGTGTGTGTGCATGTGTGTAAAATTGTGTGCCTCTGCATGTCTCGCTTGCTCGCTTGGCAGAGACTGGCCAGCACTGTGTCTGGTTCCGTGATGAGAGGCATCTGCAATCAGGGACTTAACACGATTACCAAGGTACGATGGCCGCGGACTCTGGAAGGGGTCGAGGCATGGGTGGATGGATGGAAGGAAGGCTGGAGGGGAAAGATAGCGGGGTGACAAGTCCATCCGGCAGGTTGCAGATGTAGAAGTAGAGGACACTTGAGGTGGAGAGTCTTCTCTTAGACATCACACCTCCACCTGTGAAAAGACCTCAGCCTATCTTTGGTCATTTTCACACATTTATACATTTTATTTTTTTTTTTGCCTCCATACTCTCCCAGTGGCCTGCTTTTTGTTTGTCTTTTCCTCTTCCTGTTTTTGCCCTCCTTCTGTCTTGTCCGCTTTCTGTTGCCTTTCCTTGCCCCTCTGCCCTGTGATGCCACGTTTTGTTAAAATTAAGAAAATAACAGAGGATTTACCATGATCTTGTTCATTTTCCCCGTGGGCTTGTTCTTTATGTCCCAGTTTACTTAGCTTTGCTGTTCCCTGACCTTCTTCCCTTTTTTCTCATGCGTTTGAACTCCCTCTCACACACACACACACACACACACACATACATAGATAGACAATCCCTACCTCCTTTTCCTCTTCTCATCCGCTCCACCATCATTCCCTCCCTCTGTCCTAGTCATGTAGGGCCAGTGGCACTCACTCACTCCCATTGACAGATGACTTTCCTAATGGAATTTAATTATTTATCCCTTCCTCATGGCGATTTAGCCAGGAAAAGACCAACAGCAGGAGCGCGAGGGAGGACAGGAGGGGACGGGAGGGAGGAGGAAGGGAGAGCCGCTCATTTCCTTCAGTGGCAAGAAACTGGATCACCTCTGTTTTGATTTGGAGACATGTCATTCAGAGAGAGGAGGACGGGGAGTGAGGGAGGAAAAACAGGGAGGAGAAAAAGAGAGACAGGGCTGGATGAATAATGACTGGTTTGCAGACAAAAAGCAATGATCTGAAGTATGAATGAATATACATGTGTGGTGTCCTACTCTCAAACAAGCACACACACAAACTCATTTTTATCACTTAGGAGGACACTGCGTTGACTTGCATTCATTTCCTGGAGAGTTACCATAACTATTATCCATCTAATATATTTATCCATAAAACAAGTCTCAACCCTTAAATTCAGTGGCTTACCTCATGGTAACCAGCATTGTGTCCCCAAATAGGACGTGAGTCCCTACAATCTGACTGCGACTCATTTATGTGCCCAAAATGTGACTCTACACACACACACACACACACACACACACACACACACACACACAAACCTTTGCAAGTGTTAGACAACCTGTCTGTGCTTTCCTCTCTGTACCTCTTCACTCGCTGTCACACACCTCTCCCTCTTACTCCCCAGATCTCCTTTTTCTTTCTTCTTGACTCGTCTCTCTCACTGCGTTTCTCTCTTTTTGACTTCCCCCCCCCCTCTCTCTCTCTCTCTCTCTCTCTCTCTCTCTCTCTCTCACTGGGGATCCTAATTAAGCTTGGCTGCTCTTTGATGTTGTCGCCTTGGCAACAGTCACCATGACGAGGCTGGGTCTGCACACTCTTCCTCAAACTCACTCAGGCATACACAAATACACACAAGTACAGTACACACACGCACACACATGCACGCTCACTGAAATCATTAAAGAATACGGGCAGCGTTTGACCCTCGGTTCAAATGACGGCTTACACAATGACTCGGGCGCGTGCGTAGGCTACATATGTGTGTGCACACATGTTGATTACGTGCACAGCAGAACCAGGGAAACACTCAGTGTGTGTATCCAAAGATGGTTGAGGAAGTGGCAGAGCTTCAGTCTGCCTTCCCTCTGACAGTGAATAGTTGGCTATGACACAGAGCGGCTGGCTGTCATGCCCGCTTGTTCTAACGTTTGACCTGTGATCGTAGTTTTCCAAAATAAACGTTTGTGTGGACTAAAAGCCCTCGAGATGAATCATATGGTAAAGAGCAATTGTTAGCACCAGCTGTTTGTCGAGGCAGCAGCATCTGCTGCTTTACAGCAGGGGAGTTCCTCATTCTCTCACTGTGCCCGGGCCTTCCTTTTTAGGATGTTGTGCGTCTCTTTCTCTCTTTAACCTTTGTTGTCCACTGCAAGAATCTCCACTGAAGACATTTTTATTCATAACTGAGACCTAAAAATTATATTATATTTTAATAATAGTAATTTCACGGCTAAATTGAAATCCAATCCTGTTTCCGTTGCAAACCAAACAGTCAAGAATATTGTACAATCAAGTTCAAGTCTTCTTGATTTATATGAGGTATCCAGATATGAATATCTAGAAAATCCTTAAAACAATTTCTGTGTGCAAGATCATCATTATTCTACTGCCCTAGAAAAAATTACTGACATTTCCTGAAATTTACTGACTTCCTATCTTTATCTCCTCATTTCCTCTGCTCTTCATCCATCTCTTTCCACTGCCTTCTCCTCCCCCCCCCCACACACCCCCCACACCCAGTTCCTGTCAGCACCGTAAGGAAAGGAGGATCGCCCCTGTAATGAAACCCTGCTCTTATCACTTCCCTATATCAGCAGCTTTGGCAACAATATCAAGAGTAACCACAGCAATTACGAATACAAAACATCAACATACAGGGACGGAAAACTGCAATTAAAGTAACAATGTGAGGCACATGCTCATGACACCGGAAGTGGTCGTGTTTTTGTTTGTTTTTTAAATATTGTGATTGTTATAATTAGGAGCCTGTTTTGCTGCTTGAGATGACTTTGGTTTCATTTTAGTGAGACTTGTAGGGTACATGGAAATGAGCCAAATCACTGTGGAGAGACTGAATAGATTACTGATTAGATGGATGCTGTTTTACATCTCAGGAAAGAGACATTTACTCTAAATTGCTGCTTGTCCCTTTAATCAAAAGATCAGTCAGCTGTACTGATGAGTGGACTGTGCCAGCAGAGGATCATGATGAAAAGTGTACACAGTGGCGCATTAAAACATGTGTAACTCCTTCCCTCTTTTAACTCTCCTCATGTCCTTCCTGTCCTCGCAGCTGTTTGTCATCGATAACGGAGCTGACGACTGGCGCATCGCCATGACCATGGAGAGGGTTCTGCTGATCTCTCTGGAGCTGCTGGTGTCTGCGGTGCATCCAGTGCCAGGGGACTTTAAGTTTCAGTGGCGGGCGCGGCTGGCCTTCTCGTACGCGCCGTCGCATGCCGAGGCTGACCTGGACATGGTGTTGAGCGTGCCCATGTTCCTGCGCCTCTACCTCATCGCCAGAGTCATGCTCCTGCACAGCAAGCTCTTCACAGACGCCTCCTCCAGGAGTATAGGCGCCCTAAATAAGGTCAGAAGGGTTTAGTGCTTGCAGGTGTGTGTGTGTGTGTATATGCACAGTGCATTTAAAAAGTGTGGTTATTAAAGCTTCTGCGAGAGAGAGAGAGGCGAGGGGGTTGTAAAGGTATTAAGGTCAAGAGCTCTCTCTTCAGAATTAAATCTGTGTCCACCATGTCCCTTTCATTCTTGGCCTCTATCTCTCTAACAAGTCCTTCCTTCTGTCCTTCTAGCCACCCTGTTTCTTTTCATCTAGCAGTTCAATTGCCCTTCCGCTCCATTGTCATCGCTGTAGATGGAGACTTAGATGTAAGCTGTGGTGGATCTTTTTATAATACAATGTGAGATGGGAGCATGAAATGAGAACAAGATATTGCGTACGGTTCAAATGGAGCATGAAAAGGAGTCGAATGAGATTGCAATACGAGTGCGGAGAAATGTGTGCAAGCCGTGCAATAAATGATTGTGTTTGCCACGTTTGTAATCACTTCAAACGATAAACACATTATTGTAGAATCAGGAAGAAGGGATGTAGCGTGTGGTGGCAAATTTGCAAAGTGCAAGACAGAGGAGGACGGCGGGAGAGATGGAGTCGATTTTAGATGGGTCATTTAGCAGGTTGTGAGTGTATCTGTGATGGCACTATTCTGACCCTCAGGTCACAGTGCTGTGGAGGAGGTGAAGCTGACACTGAAGTGTAGCTCTAGCATGACAACTCATTTATCAGCTGCTTAACCCTTCCAGGGCTCAACCGCTGCTCTCAGATCATCCATCTGCCAGAAGTTGATGACAAATGAGCCACGGGTAAAAACTACATTGAAAAAGGCCAATTACTCAAAGACACTGTATAGCTTGACCCGAGTCAGAGGGCGAGCCCCGATCTTGACTCCAATTACAGTGGAGATTCACAGAGAACTGCCGCTATCAAAAGCTACTCAGAAAACTAATTAGTAAAACACCAAGTCTGGGTGGGAAACGGTGAGCAGGATGAGGATTCAGAGCTACGCAGTAGCCCATCAAAAAACGTGTATAACATTGTCATCTATCAGCTGTGCTACACTGAGTGTGTGTCCTTGTGTGTGTGTGTGTATTGCAGGTGCATTTTAACACACGGTTTGTAATGAAAACCCTCATGACGATCTGCCCCGGGACGGTGCTGCTGGTCTTCAGCATCTCTCTGTGGATCATCGCTGCCTGGACCGTACGAGTGTGCGAGAGGTGAGTTGCGAAGCTGGTTAGATTGTATTTGTCGTGTTTATTCATGGTGTGCGTGCATGAGACGGAGTGACGGACTGACGGGCTGTGATTGGACGAGGAATTCAACTGAGCAATTCAATTCATTTGGCAGGAAATATAATCGCGGACGTGTGTGCAACATGATCCATCTTTAGAATTCAGTTTATGGGGCTTTCTCGTCAGTTGTACACTTAATTTGATCCAGGCGATGGAGTTGTTACTTCGTATGTCCATTTTGTAATATAATTGTGTCCTGAGTTTGCTCAGTTGTCATAGAGAGTAGAAATGTATTTATAAATGAATAAGTGACCATCCCTTTTGTGAGTTTAAATGCTTTTGGAGATAATCATGGAAATATGGAAAAATGTCAGTTGGTTAATTAGCTTGATTAGATGCATCGTTGCCCAGCTGCTTTGTTTGGTCTACATCCAAGTTTAATTGGCATTTCCTCTCCTCTCCAAACCCAATTATCAAAACAATTATCACATGAGACTCAGTTAAACTGCTTCAGACGTGGTGCAAATATGTGAATGCGGAGCGTGTTCCTCTTTAGGCTAGAAAATAGAGCGCTCACAGCAAATGTCCCTTTTGCCAACATCCAAGGCTAAAATTTGACGTTTCTAGTTTTTGTGAAAACAACTTTGTGTTAGATCTGCACCACATGCGGTTGCTATGGCAACAGTGTTGTGCACAGGGTACAGGAATGAATGCGGCCAGAGCTGCTGTTTATGTGTTGTGTTCAGCAACAAAAAAAAGGTCACGTGTTGGAGGTTTGACGCCCACATTCGCAGACAGTGATGTTTTTATTTTTCTTTATTTATGTATTTTACTATTGACTGACTTTGTCCTCCGAACGCGGACGGTGTTTCCTGTTTCCTTTAGGTATCATGATGCCCAGGATGTGACCAGTAACTTCCTGGGAGCCATGTGGCTCATCTCCATCACTTTCTTGTCCATCGGCTATGGAGACATGGTTCCTCACACCTACTGTGGCAAAGGAGTCTGTCTGCTCACAGGAATCATGGTCAGTACATTCCCTCCCTCTCTTCCTCTCTCTCTCTCTCTCTTTCTCTCTCTGTCTCTCTGTCTCTGTCTCTGTCTCTCTGTCTCTGTCTCTGTTTCTCCCTCTCTCTCTCTCTCTCTGTCTCTGTGTCTCTGTCTCTTTCTTCCTCTCTCTCTCTGTCTCTCTGTCTCTCTGTCTCTCTCTCTCTCTCTGTCTCTGTCTCTCTCTTCCTCTCTCTCTGTCTCTCTGTCTCTGTCTCTCTCTTCCTCTCTCTCTCTCTCTCTCTCTCGCTCCCCTTCCCCTTGGCGCTGTCCTTGCCTCGTTCAAAGGTCAGCAGATTAGAGAGCATGCTGTCATTTGTGAGAGAAATTCTGCCATTTGTGTAATTCGGGCAATCCTCTTTGAATTAGCCTGCATCTGTGCTTCTGTGTGTTTTGGGTGTGTAGGCGTGCAAACAAGAGCATGTTAGGGGGTTGTGTGTGTGTGCATGTTATTCCCCTGTCTGTCCTCATTGCATAATGAAGGTCCCACCTTTCAGTGTGCCATGTCCTCCCACTCTCTCTCGCTCTCATTTTTCTCTTCGTACCACTATAGCGCTATCTAGTTCCATCTCTCTCTTTCTATTTATCCCTCTCTCATTTCCTCTCTCCTTCCCTGAGGCCATGTGTTTATTTCTATCTATCGTCCATCTGTTAGTACCAGTGTATAAGCTGCCGCCTGTATCCTCTTCACAGGTGTTCTTCCCTCCTCAAACTATTCATTTATTTCTGTCTGTTTATGTTTTGTCTTACTGGTCTTTTCTCCTTCATTTATAACGTCTATTTGAAATAACCACAAGTTTTTGGGAAATTGATCCAACTGATCAACTCTTTATTAACGTTGACATAACGTTGACACTACTTGTTCTATGTCATCACTTTAACATTCACTGTTCTGGTTAATTGGAGGCTATACGTGTCATTTAAAATGCAAGAAAATTCCAATTTTTTTTATTAGCTCAAAAGCTAAATGTCAAGTGAATTAAAATGTCAATTGATGACTTTTGCAGATTCTTTATAAGGTCAGGAAAGAAAAAATAGGGCTCAAAATATGATGATAATATCTTGGTAATATTTCTCTCATGGGACACGATGCAGCACATGTTTTATTTTGCCAAAAGGGAGAGTATGTGATTAATAGAAGACTGTGTGTAGCTAAATGGATGACAATCACTTCACAGTGGGGGCTCACCTGAGTTGGGTATAATGTCGTTCAAAATCAAGAGGGAAAATCAGAAAGCGCTCAACATAACTCTCAAAATCATAAATCTGCCAATATTTTACACAGAAAGGTACTTGACTTAATGTGATTACTTGTGTCGTTTTGGAAACTATTTGACTTTTAGTCTCAGTAGTGTGAGTGTGCAGCACTGGCTGGATCATAGAGTCACATAGATCATTTTGGAGTCTATATATCTCACTGTGTCTGTCCAGCCTCCCCGTATTTGCCAGCTCACCTACTTTCTTTACTGTATAGTCCATTAAATGTGTAAATAAACACATTCATGCACAAAAACACACTGACAGACCCCCATTTGCTGGATGAATCATCCAATCTGTGTTTTGGAGTACAACTCTTACTGTAATGTAACACACACTCACAATGACACACACCAGGGGGTGGATGCAGAACATCCCAAGCCCACTGTTACAGACCTCATCCTCCACACAGCACTGACACAGAGCTTGACATACACTCTTACTGTGACTCCCACACACACACACACACACACACACTCTCTCCTCTCCTGTCACACAAACACACTCGGACTGCTCTCTTCAAAAGGGGTGAATTTGCATTGATCATCTGAGAGGGAATGAGGATGCAGGTAGAAGGTGAGGGAGACCAGGGGCAGCAGGTCATGGGAAAGCGGAGCGGGGAGAAAATTGAAAAGTAAAATTTTAAAAGGGGTCAAAGGTCGAGGGCAGAGAACAGGATATGAGTTTTTGTTTTTTTTCTTGCTTGCGAATTATTGTAATGAGTTTCTATAGGGGAAATTCTCGACGTAGTTACTATGACAACACATGAAGGCCAATAGTGAGGGAATATACCACGAGGCTACCGGGGGTGGGCCAGGTGTATGTGTGTGTATGTGTGTGTTTGTGTGTCGTTGTGGGTGGGCGGATGGTGGTAGACTGCCACAACATGTTGTTGTTCTTATATACAGCAAAAAAGGTGTGTGTTGTCTAAATCACAATGTCTGTATTTCATTTATATATATATATATCTTCCCCGTTTAGCATTTATAGGCAGCATATACACATTATACTGTAGTTGTAAGCAGATAGTGTTGAATGTATTCACGTATTTGTGAACTACAGTAAAAGTGGACGCTGGTGTATAAACAGATAATGAATGACGATATAGTAAAACAGTTATAATTATATAATATGTCTTATAGGCACAGTTATATATGTTTATACATTGTCTTATATCTGCGTACAGCTCCATTATAATGTGTTATAAGCCTTTTATCAGCTGTTTATATACTGCTTATAAATTCCAAATGGGGTCAGGGGTTAAAGTAAAGTGATAGCGTATGTTTGTGTGTTTGTGTTTGTCTGCAGCCTCTTGATATACTGTCGTTCTGGAAGGTTGACGAGATGTAGAGTAGCTGCCATTTCACATCTATTTTGTGCTTTTGTCTGCCTCTTAAGTGCTTGTGCTGCGCTCTCTAAATGAGCAAATTAAATGTCACATTTTTTGTGTTAAATGTCTTTCCCACTTTTCTCTGTGTGTTCCTGCTGACCTCTTTGGGGAAAGTACTTTCCACTGCATGAAGCTCAAAGAGATGCAGTTTTTTAAACCTGTAGTGTGTGGATGTTACACAGAAGCACAGATGGGTGATTCCCCCTTTTCTGACAGCTTCGTAGATGGCTGCGCTGTAGTGGAGGAAGCGAGGGAAACCCGGGCGTATGAAACAAATCACAGCAGCACAGCCATCATCAGCCGTGTCACTCTGGAGATTGCACAGGGAACCCTGCTGAAATCAAATGGATGCCGGCATATACACAAACAAACTCGAGCACACGCACACATATAGCCTTCGATGACAAACCAATCAGCACCCTACTGTTTGTGACTGATGAGGACAAATTTGAGCGCACACGCATACACACAGTTGGATACGTGCAGGTCTGCACTTGTACACACTGTACTGAAGCAATTCGTCGAGGCTTCTTTTCCCTAAAGCACAGACATGTATGAACGCTCAAAGGGTTTTCCATCATATTTTATTCATAGTTGTTGAATAAACACAAATAGAGTGGGTGAGTGTGTAGACGTGGGCACTAATGCCCGTTTGCGCCTTACATTTCACTGAATCCAGCCAAAGTTATTTTTGGGAAACCTGTGTTATCATTCAAGAGTGTGCACGACGGAGTCTTGGCTATTTCTTACACGCTTGAAAACGTTGCATGATCCCTCGCTTTCCCTCTCTAACTCACCGTGTTTCTCTCCTTGTATCTTTTTATTCTCTCCCTCCCCACATTTCCATTTGACACACTTAATCTTAATTTGTTACTTATCAGGAGATAAGTGACCTCATTAACATTGCCTTCTTCTCCATCTTTCTCCTATTGTGTGCACGCACCCTAGCCTCCTCAATTCAACCGCCCTCCATGTTTCCTTCCGTCCCCATTTATATTTACTCATAGCTCTTCACTCTCTTTATCTTTTTTTTCCTCTCAGTGCTTGCCCCTTCAGAGGAACCTGTGAGCACTCTAACAGCCCCATTTAAAACAGTATCTAATCGGAAAGTTAATTAAGTCTGTCTGCCTGCCCGTGTTTCTGCTCCTCTTCTCCTCTCAGGCATGTCTTTCTGGTTGAGAGACTGCTGTCACTCTCTCCCAAATTAATTTGCCATATGTCCCATGTGGGCCGAGCTGGAATACAGACAAACCAGTCTGTGTTTCATACTTTTACACTTCCTGCAGGCCTCGAGCCTCCGGTGACAGGAAAAAACTGACGCCATGTAATTCAGATTGGCAGCATCCAATTAAATAATATTAGGTGGTGTCAATCTTTGATGTGTTTTTCTTCTATAAAGAGGATCTTTTTCAGCTCAATATAGAGGCGATATAGAGGGGATCTCACACCAGATGGATTGGAAGTGAAAATAGACTTGGCGTGCCGCTCAACATGAGGAAGTGTGGATGTGGAACAGAGCTATCCCTCTTAATCCTCTCGCCTCTCCAATTCACTTCTCCTTCTGTCATACGGCTCCCTTCCTCACATTTGTCCTCACTCCCTTCAATCATCTGAGCTAATTCCCCGGACGAAAGCCACCAATTTACCAATTCGTCCTCTTAACTGACTGACTCAGTGCTCGGTTTTCTCCTCCTCCTCCTCCTCCTCCTCCTCCTCCTCCTCCCTTTCTCCACTCTCTCAGGGTGCGGGCTGTACGGCTCTGGTGGTTGCCGTGGTAGCCAGGAAGCTGGAGCTGACCAAGGCCGAGAAACACGTGCACAACTTCATGATGGACACGCAACTCACCAAGAGGGTGTGTAGGCTCGTGTGGTGTGAATGAATGAATATAGAGAGAAGGCACACGTTCTCTGCGTGCACCACTATTGGGACTCCAACAGAACTGTATTTATAAAAGTAGTTTGTATGTTTTTATTGTATGTGTCATCGTCCGCTGGGTGAATTTATACTATATTTTCAGATTCCTTCAGGTGTTGAAAACAAGGCGGTTGAGAGCGGCTTGTTCTTTCACTGCCCCTCCCTCACCCTTCCCCACTACTACATCACACTCTCACCCTGTATTGCTGTGACAGAGTGCCATGTTATTTGAGTGAGTGAAGGCAATAAAAGGTCATCTGTTTCTCGCCTTCTCTGTTCTGCTCCCTCACTTACCGTCCCTCTCTATCTTCCCATCGACAATCTTTTTCCTCCCACATGGCCATCCCTCCACCCTACCACCTCCCCTCTCCTCTGACATTTGTCTCTCTTACAGTAAATCCCTTTCTCTCTCTCTCTTTCTCTTTATCTCTCTCTCTCTCTTTCTCTTTATCTCTCTCTCTCTCTCTCTTTCTTTCTGTCACCTTCTCTCCTCTCCTCCATCCTTTGCCCTCTCCTTCCCTTCGTGCTTGCCCCCTCGCTGCCTCTTCCTCTCCATCACTCAGTCCCTCCTTCCTGTGGTTCTCTTTAATTTTTCATACAGTTGAAAGTTCCAAGTTTTAAAAATAGCTCCCATATCAAATATGTAGGGTACATTATGGCAGCAGGGTATCTGGGTGACTGAACGCGGTAGGGTTATCAATGATTTCAGTGTGGATAGAATATCGACAGAAACGTTGAACAGACTTTTTAATCAATGCTAGATGGGTCAGTCAATCCACCACGTTGGTTCCAGACTGTCATATCTCAACTATTCGATGGATTGCATGATAATGATTACATTTGTGGTTTCAAGAGGATGAATCCTAATGACTTTGGTAATTCCCTGACATTTATTCTCAGGCCACCAACAAGTGGACATCTTTGGCTTTTAGTGAAACATCTTGTTAACTGTTGGATGGATTGCAAAGAAATTCCCTTCGACTGCACTTTGTGTTTTGAGCTAAATAGCAACAAAGATGGTGTAAATATTTCTACTTGACATCAGCATGTTAACATTGTGAGCACATTTTAGCATGCTGATGTTTGCATATAGCTCAAGCCTAACAGAGTCACTCACATGGCTATAGACTCTTGTTTGCTGCTAAACAAATGGAAACGTGGGAGAGGCTGTATGGTTAATTCATTTAGTCCTTTAGCTGTTTCAACTTCCTAACTTTTCTAACTAGCAGCTCATGGTGTCCAGGTGTGACAGTAAAACTGACACTGGTTGGTTGGAGTTCTGTCACCGTAGCTGGTTATTGTGACTGTAAATATTTATGAAGGACCAGCCTCACACTAATTTCCCTTCTGAAAACAGATTTTAAATGGAAAATGATGTTTTTTTGTAACTTTTAGAAGTAATTGCAATGATATTTATTGCATGAATATAGCTCAAACTGATTTTGATCACTCCCGAGATCAATGAGAGGATCATACTATACATTTTAAAGGGAATGTTCTCCTCAATCAAGTAAACTACTCTCTGAATAAAGCCAGTCACCAAGTAAGGGAGGCGTCATACAGCAGTTTTATTCAACACAATGCAGCATGCTCCTTCGTGACATTTCCTTCAAAGGGTTTTCGGTTTATGCGGTGGTAATTGTCTCCTGCCCTCTATTACTGAAAGAGCAATCATTGAAGCTGTTGTTTGCACATTGATTTACATGGCTGGAGCCATTCTCCGCCATATCATCGTAACAAGAGAATAAAATCACTCACGCTTTATAATGAATAATGCAACGATAGACTTTACATCCTGCCGTCATTGTATATGCACACACAAACACAAACACACACAAATAGACACAAAAGCACATCCCCTGGCTTTCTACGTCCATGGAATAGCATTTGAAGGATTACTAACAATGTCAAGTAAATGCCAATCAGTGGCTGCTGTAGTCAATAACGTCTGTGTTTGACATTGTTGTCTTTGTTTTTACATGTGTGTCATGTAAGAAAAAGTGTTGGTTGTGGTTGCACAGAGAGTCCTAAAACCGCAAGAAAACGTACTTCCTGTGACATCTGTGTACCGCACAGATCATTTTTAGTTCAAATGAGTGTGGTGTTTTTTTGACACTCTCTGACACGCACTTCAAAATATTTCACTTTCTTTCATTTGCGTTTTCTTCTTTCATCCTCAGATCAGATTTTTAGATGCACCCGAAAAGGCTGAAAACTTAAAATCGTATGTGGTGCAGATTGGGTGCAGAGGACCTAATCATCTTATCAAGGAGAATGATGGACTTTAAAAACATCATTCCACATTCAATGCAGAGGGTTCATTTTCATGCAGCGTTCAGTGAAGTGTCCCTTTCCCTTTGATCTGAACAGTTCATATAGCCCTTAAGTCGACCATGTGTGTGAGGTTGCAAGTGCTCATGTTTGAAATCAGGACACTTGTTGCCTTGATGCAGAGTGTTGGAAGTGTGTTTTTAAAAGGATGACACTGGTCTCAGCAGTGTACTGTGGCTCCATACTGAAGTATTGGTTAATTCAGAGAAGTGCTGGAAGTTCATCAGGTCAGAACATCCCCTTGCACATTCAAAGAGCACTCCCGACACTGAAAAAGCAGGACACGCTTACTGTATGCCCTAAGTCAGAGGAGTGGATTATTTTGTCCTTCCTTTTGATAGCACTACAATGTCAATTAGATGCCATTCGTTGAAGCCATAAGCCAAATTCACTGTGTTAATATGTCTGTTTCTGAGGTCAGTATTTGTATTTCAAGCTTTTTAAGCCGCTTTGCAAAGTTGAAAATGTTACGTCCTTCTATAAATTGGCACTCCAAATGTGTATTCTGATTCCACTCTGAACGATTGGTTAAATCAGAGCACTTTTAGAAGTCCCTGTGGCATATTCAGAACTTCGCCCGCTGAATATTCAGAGTGCACTCTGGGCTCTGGCCAAGGAGGAGGTGCTGCAATGCCTTCCAATGTTTACACCATTAGTCAAATGGGAGCAATCTAACCCCCGAAGATTCCTACTAAGCTAGCTTTCACTCCACGCAGTAAAAATAACTTCCATCCGACCGCCTTTTAATTCACACGCAAGCGAAATGGATTATTATAGGTGTGGACGTATTGTGACAGCGACAAAAATGTATTTGACACTCAGTGAAGGCATTTACACATCTCTCTGACACTTTTCACCAATTGAACTCTTCTTTTGACTGGAGCCCTGCCTAGATCTGACCCCATTCAGGAGACACACGAAATACATACACTTATAAGTGGAAGCCAACTATTATTTACATTACAGTCATTTAGCAGACGCTTTTATCCAAAGCGACTTACAACTCCGATTCTATCACATTTCTACACCGCAGGCACAGCTACGGGAGCAATTTTGGGGTTAACTGTCTTGCTCAAGGACACATCGACATGCGACTAGCGGAGCCGGGGATCGAACCGCCGATCCTCGATCGAAGGACGGCCCTGCTCTCCACAGCCGCCTATGCATTTAGTGCATTCATGGTCCTGTGACCATGTCTGCTTGTCTGCGTGTGCCATGTCTCTTCCCTGTGTCATTATGTCCGAGAGGGGAAGGTCAGAGCAGGTTAGGCGACATGTTGCCGTGGCACATGGATGAGGTGGGAGGTTGTTGCCAAGGTAATTGGTCTGTTTGTTTATGTTTTCTGCTCCACTGTAGCACTACAGCTCCTAATCAGGCTACTAATTGCATACATAGGTCATCAAGGCTCTCCAGGGTGGTATGTAAGGGTTAGGTGCCTCGGCTTTGCCTCTCATGTTAGAAAACTGTCTCCATCACTTTGGAGAATGAAGGGGAAAAAATCCAGGATTTGTTTTGTTTTTTAGTTTAAGCAACAAAGACGTGTCGGAGCTTAATGCTTAGTTTTTTTATTTTCTATGTGGTCGTGTCTGTAATGACAATTAAAAAATATTTCCATTCGTACTGATTAAATTATAATCCACAATATGACATCAACCACTCAACATGCTGAGTTGTGGGAACCTCTCGTCTTAACAGATTTCTCATGTACCTGCCATAAGGTGTGCCGTGTAGGGGAGCAACCAGAACAGATCTTTGACCCTAACCAGCCATACATGGTTGCCCAACTACATGCCATATGGTCCGGGAATAGCTGCTGCTGCTGCTGCCGGGTTTTTTTTTGTGTGGAGTATTTTTAGCGCCTTATGTTGAGTTTTTTTGGCAAATGGAATTTCCTCAGTTTCTTCGTTAACAGCCAGGAGGATAGAGAAAGATAAATAAAGAGGGTGGTGGGGCGGATTAACTGCAAAATACTAACAGTGTGATATTATCAGTCATTTGCATGTGGAGCAGTCCTCCTGATTTTAAATTAAGGGTGAAGCTTTGTCTAATTAACTGGCCTGAGGCAGTGCAACAGCTCATACTGCTGCAGATGTTGGAAGTTTGAAAACTTCCGCAGCGAGCGAGCTGGACAGAGACAACATGCCATCATTCATCATATTTCGCTCACCCTGCAGTGATGAATGAACTGACAAATATGATTTGACATATCAATTTACCAATGGGCCTGTAGATATGAAGGGTATTGAATGTGCTCTTCAGTAACCTGGCCCATGAGTAGAACTAGAGATACGATTTACTCTTTACTATCACTGACGTTTGGTTGCAAATATCCTCTAAAGCAGTGCAGTTGTGACTCTAAATTTTATGTTGAAACAATATCTAAATAAATACAACACTACCGTCCAGATAGCACCGTAGGCCCACTAACAAATGTCTTCATTTGGATGAAGCCTCCTCAGGATCTTTGCAGCTCTGTCAGTGCCTGTCCTGGCTAAATGGATGGGAGTTCTGTAACCCTATTGATACACACATGAGATATCAGGCTTTACCTCATACTCCAGCCCTATAGCTTTACATCCCAATTACATTGGTCATGGCGTGTGAACTGAAGATATTATATAATCTTTTTTTATACTCACATGAGATATACATACTTCATTTTAGTTATCTTATCAGTAGATTAACTGTATAAAGCCGAGAATTAATATATTTGTAATGTTAACTGTCATTAAGAGCTGTATGACTATTTATATACCATCTATAGTATATTGGATCAGCTCTTTTCGGTTTGACTTCCTCTGTGTCATTGAAAACACATCTGCAAGGCCCAGGGCCTCCTACTCTCTTCATCTGTGGCCAATAGTGTGTGTTTGTCTGCACGTGTTTATGTGTAGGCGTGTATGTGTGTGAGGAGTCCTTGACTGCGTTGGATAGTTGCTGATTAGCCAAGCTGCCGGGGTCTTTTGTGCTCCTCAGACTGGGCTATAATTGTTCTTTGTTCAGTGTTTGGCATCTCTTTGAAGTCTCTCATTCGATTCATGTCCTTACAGATTCTCTCTGCCCTCTCCCTTCTCGCTTCTCTATGGTATTCACCCGCGTTCTTTTGACTGGGCGTCAGACCTCTGTGTTGTAATTACTGAGCAACCTATAACGATGTACAGTACATGAAACATAGTGGAGCAGATATAAATGAATGTAACTGAATCCTGATCCTTGTACATAGAAATCAACCTGAAGCCTACAGTGACATTTATTTTATTATTGGTTGTCTTTTATTAAATCACAGGAATGTCACCTATATATGGGACAAATGAAAAACAACTGAAGCCTATGTCTGACCAGTACACTGGAGAAGAATACCCATCTTGCTTTTAACTCTGATGGCTATCAGGCGTTCCATGAGTGAACATCATTACATAGGCTATTTCTCTAATATGTCTATTCTCCAGGGATGAGGATTGTCTTTGACAGCTAGTTTAAGAGCAGCTACTCATGCCACCATTGTTTCTTTCAGTTGCTGCCATAATTAAATGGAAGATCACTGGTTTTAATGAACTGCGGTGTTACGGTAATAAATTACTTTCAACCAGCCAAGATAATGACGCCCATTTGAGTTAGTCTAACATATAATGTGGCATAAAGAGAGGAAAGAAGTGTGTGTGTGCGTGTGTGTGTGTGTGTGTGTGTGTGTGTGTGTGTGTGTGTGTGTGTGAGAGAGACTCCTGTTGGTTCTCATTGCCAAATCTCCCTAAGGAGAAGGCTGTTTATGCACGCATGAAAAGCACTGGCAACCAAGCCGGTGTGTGTAGAGAGAGACAGAGAGAATGAGGGCAGCCTCCAAGACGAAACAAATGGTATAGTTTTTTTTTTGTTTTTTTTTATCTTTGCAAGGAGACAACGGAGAATGGACGGAAAAAGAGAGAGTGACAGAGAAAACCTCTCTGAAAGAGAACGAACAGGGCCCCAGAGAACAGGGCTGGGCCCCAAAGAACAGGGCTGGGCCCCAAAGATCAAGGCTGGGCCCAAGAAAACAGGGCTGGGGCCCCAGAGAGAAACCAGGGCAAGGGCCAGAGAACAGGGCTAAGCCCCCCCCAAAAAGGGCCCTTCAGAACATGGCTGGGGCCAGAGAAAACAGGGCCGTAGCCACAGAAAACAGAGCCTTGTTCTCTTTCTCTTTGAAACAGGTTTGCCAAGCCCTGTTCTCAAACCTGCTGCCAAGGACTACCTGTTGCTAACAATGTGTCTGTGTGTTTATTGTCTGCGAGCAGATAAAGAATGCAGCGGCTAACGTGCTGCGGGAAACCTGGCTCATCTACAAACACACCAAGATGGCGAAAAAGATCGACCACTGCAGAGTTCGCAAACACCAGCGGAAGTTCCTCCAGGCTATACATCAGTAAGACCACGCCTTACATCCACCCACACACGCGCGCGCACACACACACACACACTCAAATACACACACAAGCACATAAGCCTTTGAATTCAGCCGTACTTTCTATCCACCCACAAGTTGAATCGACGCTGATGATCAGATGAAGTGCATGAATCTCTAAACACAAACACACACATACACACAGACGCACAAAATGAATCATCATCTACTAAAGGGAAGGTTCACTTCAGGCAAATATAATTGTGGGACTGAAAAATCAGTACATTATGTACTGTGATGATTAGAGATATCATCTCTACTTCCAAGTGTTGTTGATACAAATACATACTGTAGACCTCAATCACGCTTTAAAATTCTCTTCTTCAGAGCATTGTTTGGTTGTATTTGAATGGCCACAAGGGTATTGTCTTGTTAAAGCTTGTCTTACTCAAAGATTTTTGTATATCCTCCGTCTAGCATCACAATTAAGCGTCCCTTTTATGCTGCTTGCTCCTTTGATCTGGAACAGTTCAGTTTAGACTTAAGAACAAGTGCCTTCAAAAGCCAGAGTCAAGAGACCTAAGACTCTTTTTAATTGTGACATAGAAAGGCTCGTCCTGAAGCGTGTGGACTGTGGCTCAGAGGCTGGCTCTGTGAACACAGTAACAGGGTGATTTTGGGGGAATTTGAGTACATTTGCCTGTTCAACCCTGTTAGCGTCAAAAGGGGGACATGCTCATCCGGAGGTGCAGCCTCATAAAATTCACACTTCATTATATTGGATGAAGCCACAGGGTTTATTTTATGAAAACACAGATTAAACCTTTAGTTCAGTAGTTATTATATTGTGTTTTGAGAGTTTTAATTGGACTGAAGAGAGATGATTTATTTTATTTGATCTTATTTCATTCCGTTTAGTTTATTTCCCTGTGGGCTTTATTCCCCTTAAGGTTTCTTAATATTTAAAATACTCTGTTCACTTACCCTAGAGCTTAATGTCTCAGTTTTATTTCAACATTAAATTTATAGATTCACCTGCATTACAAAATTACAGCGTTTCAGAGCACGCTATGTTGGTACATTCAAATTCAGCGACACGCTGCAGGTAGAAATGAAGCTGAATTAGGCAAGGTGACCGCTCTACAGTGTTGTTGTCTGGACCTGGAGGGATTGGCTCTCTGGAGTGACCACTGTGTATTTACTGCGTTTCAACTTTGTGTATTTAATGTGTGTGTGTGCATCTGTTTGCAGATTACGCAGTGTGAAAATGGAGCAGAGGAAACTCAGTGATCAGGCCAACACACTAGTGGACCTCTCAAAGGTGAGACACACACACACACAGCTGACATACACATCCGTGCTCTTCATTTATAGGACATGTAACCATCGCACAGGTTAGTAACTCATACCAAGCATGCCTTTGCCCCAACCCCCCCCCCCGTAATACATCACAACATTCCTCCGTTTCAATGATGACCTGCCCGTTTTCGTGGCTTTGTGTCTCCTAGCAACAGGAACAAGTGTTAAAACAGGGATGACTGTGTGAGAGAGCGAGGAGGAAATGAGAGGAGGGAGGGGGGTGCTCATGTTTTTCTGTTACCGTGTGGGTGTTTGAGTGAGAATGTGAGTGCACACGTGTGTGTGTGTGTGTGTGTGTGTGTGATTGTGATTGTGAGAAGAGGGAGTGCGTGAATATGAGGGAGAAAAAGATGGAGTGAGGGTGTGTATTTATGTCTTTTCTAGGAGCAATGCCTTTAGCACCAAATATTTTGCAATTACACCATCTCAACGACTCCATCTCAATTGGCCACTTGTGCGTTTACCATGGTTACGCAGGCCAGGATGTGCAAGGCAGGGACATTTCATTCTCGCTCTCCTCTCTCTTTCTTCACAATGTTATAACGCCCACACAGAGACTTCCCTCCAGCCTCCTCTTCATTCCAGGTTCTGCTCCCTCTTGGACATCTTTTGCTTCCTGTCTTACTCACTCCTCCCCAGCCTCAGGCTTGCCCCTCCTCACACTTTTCCTTCATACTCTAACCCCTTTTATTGTCTCTTCTTATTCAGTCCAAATGCATTTTCTTGAAACAAGCTTTAATAAAGCAACCATCGTAATACTGCTGTTTACGTATTAGCAATCTGTTCACTGAGTCATCTCTCCTCTGCTCTCCTCTCCACAGATGCAGAGTGTCATGTATGAGCTCATGTCAGAGCTCAACGACCGCAGCGAGGACTTGGAGCGTCAGATGCTATCCCTGGAGCAGCGGGTGGAGCAGCTTACCGCCGGCTTCAACACCCTGCCCGCCCACCTCTCTGCCACCCTCAGTGCCCAGCACGCCGCCCTGGTTCACTTGCTAAGAGAGAGGGATTCGAGGGACGGGAGAGGAGGTTTTGGAGGAGGTGCTGTGGTCCCAATCTCCCCAGCTGCCTCTTTAACCGCTGCACCAGCTTCAGTTTCCTCAATCCAGGTCGCATCTCCAGCCCCGTCCCCATCCCAGGTTCCTACTTTGGCCTTGGAGTCCCCTCTGTCGCCCCCACCTCTGAGCCCAGAGGGGAGCCTGGAGGCTAGTCCCAGCACCAACACCTGCACTTCTAGCTGCTGAAGACAGCTCTGAGGACCAGGAGAGGACAAATATGGAAAGAAAATAGGGAGGGAGGAGGAAAGAAACGCGAGGTGATCCTCTGAGAGTAGCGCTCCATGAGGGAGGGTAGAAGATGGGACTATGAGGAGAAATAATAGGATTAAGATGGAGGGCCAGTATGAGCGATGAGACATGTTAAGGACTTTGGGGCGCTTTCCTTGACAAGGGGAGGAAAAGAAAAATGGAGACTCTAAAAGGTGTGAGGGGGAGGAAGAATGTCAAGAGGGTGAGAAATGGAGGTAGAAAGGATGAGGAGGGGGAAGGAGAGAGGAGGAGAAATAACGAGGAATAATTATATAAACTCAGAGCTCCTAAATGGATATCACTCCAATTACTGAAAAGGGCCTTTTATTATATATCTCTCTCTCTCTTTTTCTCTATGTCTCTCTTTCTCTCTCTCTCTCTCTCCTTCCTCCCGATCTCTCTCTCCCTTCATCAGGAATTAATGACCATGACTTTTTATCCTTATGATGTATTTTCTATCTGAATGCTAATTGTGTGTTAACGAGCATCCCTTTAACAGAAGGTTCAATCAATACGACCAAGATATTTAAAAAAAAGAAAATTTAAAAAAACTAGTGGCATGTACTGCACACACACACACACACACACACACACACACATACATACATACACACAATTTATATTGACGCATCATCCACGCAATACAAGTTAACGCAGCACAAACATAAATACACAATCTTTTACAATGCAGGCCCTATTTACACTCACACAAAGACATAGTGTGTAGTAGCCCACAAGATGATACTAAAGCCTATACTGCCAAGCACTCAATGCACTGCCAAGCAATGTAGACACACTGTAAAAAATGTTCATCCACACGACTTGTCTTTTGTGGGCGTGACCTAATGCATAGTTGTGACATTTTAACTTCTCGGTTTGGAGAAACTTAACCGTTCACTGAACTACACGAATTACAGATGAAGCTAAAATAAGTTGGTATGACACTGAGGGGCATGAGTCATCATAATGTCTGTTTGTGGCAGAGAAGACAGTCGCAGGTGATAAAATAACGTAACACGACAACAAAAGGACTTTTTTACTATTGCATTTATTGAATTACAGATTGGGTTGAACTGATGTGTACATTTCTGTTACTTATAAAAACAAATAGTTGTATCAAGTGCATTAATACTGATATGGTTGTTGGGCGATAGAATCGATTACATTCTATTGGGTTGTAATAGATTACAACACAAACATTTATTAAACTGGCATTTCAATCTGGCTGATTAATTTTGAAGAAACACTTCAAGACAGAGCTTTGCATAAACATGATGCTCCACATTTGTTCAGGTAATATAACAGTTGAAACATTCTCCATCAATAATAAATGATCTGATTATTATTTTACTTGTCTGAAATCAGTGGAGTCAGATTGACTGGGATGCTGTAGTATCTATTGTTTTGCTTTAATTCTCTGATAAATATTTATACTTAAAATTACTAAAATGTTGATTTTTACATTTGTAATTCAATTGAATTTAAAATCCAACAATTGTCTAACTATGTGATTATAAGTTGGTGTGATTCATATTTGTTCACGGTGTACGGTTGTGTCTATGACCCTTTATGAAGGAAAGAAGACCTTACTCACTGCCATTCTTCGCTTGCGGTCCCAAAACGACGTACTGTTATCATGAATGTATTCTGTGTAAAGAAATACACTCAACCCCACTTTCTTGCTCGATCACTTAAACTGCCACGCAGACACAGGAACAGACGCCTACACGCACGGACACACGGATATACACACACCTCGACAACCAAAGTGCTCTCTCTTAAATGGACTTCAATAAGAGGCAGGGAACGCTGCTGTCACTGGGGACAGAAGACAGCAGGAGGCGTTGCAGATATCTTGACAATATTTCTGAGGGAATAACTGTGAAAATCTGGGTATGGACTTGTTACAGTGCTGTACGTGGACTTCACAAGGTGGACTATGGATGAACACAAGGGAACACAAATATACCTTTACAAAGGATTGATGGCCATGAAGGAACAGCTGTTTATAAAATAAATAACACATAGACAGAAATACTTAAGTATATCTGAGAGGAATTATAATGGTGTGATGGGAAAGAGACAAGCCTACCCATTGGAGACAATATCGAAAACTGTCTTATAGCGACACGCTGTGGCCGGAATACTGAATTACATACGCTTGGAATATTGTATAGTATGCTGTTAACGAAATCTAGCTTTGTATTGCTTAGTCTTTTCTACCATTATGATTAAACACAGTTATAGCCGATATCTACTATTACTAAACTATATTATTCTTCTCATTCGTCATGACAATTATGATATATGTATTAACAATAGGTTAAATCATTTTGAACAAGGAAAGTGCCGTTTGAGGTTGAAATTATTTTGTAATTTTTATTTTATCAGAGAAAATTAATAAAGTATATATCTCTAACTTTACAGCTTCCACGTTTTCTGTGTTGCTGTTTTTTTACTTTTGTTTTATTTGATTTTGGGTTTTGCGGTTGCTCGTGAGAGGTTTTGAAAAATAAAACGTATTCAACTAATTCACGCTGTACAGATGGGTTACCTTTCATTCAGTGTGGTTACCTTTCATTCAGTGTAACCAATTTTCACACTGAATAAGTAGGATTTGGACACTACATACTGTCTCAAGCTCATTTTATGAGTTTTGAGCTGTCTAGGTTATACATTAGTTAACTCTTAGCTGAGATGGAGAACAGGATAAACATTTAACCCTAGAAAACGTAATGTTTGCTACAATTACGCTGACTCGGCTGAGTACACCGTGATAGGCCGAAAACACACTGCAAATTGCCCTTTTGCAAGAACTTTATTCTTCTAGCTGTCAACAAGGCTGACTGCCATCATTTGCATATGTTTGTCATATCATTCTAATTGGGTGTATTCCTTTGTTAGGTTTACAATCTTACCATAGCAGGTCTAGCAAAGTTTAATAAGGAGTAACGTTTTAGCAGTGAAAAATGCTCACAATAAGCAGCCATGGAAATAGTTGAAGTTTTAGTTTGTTCATTTCAACAATTATTAGCTTGGTTTTCACTCTTCAGACATTGCAGTTCAGAATACTCTGAAAAAGAACCACACAGTAAGTATTTGTAATTTGTTTCATGTTATTTTTCTATAACTGCTCACTGGCCATACCTCATGATTTAAAATAATGAGTCACATTCAATATATTGAGAACCGAACAACAACTTGTTGTATGTTAAGTACATTCCTTATATTCAGGTCTTCTTTCCGATTGGTGATTGTTGAGTCAAAGCTATTTGAGTTAAACGCCTTCCCGTTAGTTAACACCAGTGTTTGTCCCAAAGGTGACCACACACTAATCTTCTCAGGGCTTATCATGTGTAAGTGCATTTACATGACTGTATGAAAGCAGTCAAAGCATTTACACGATCTCGGAGGAAATTGATTTTTATTTATTTTCACAAAACAGGCATCATGTTGTATGTTTAGCCCGGTGTGAAATTAAAACAGTTAGAGAGGTGTGAAAGCCATGGCAGCCTAAGGCAGTGCTCACAGCACATGCCCAGATGTGATGAGTTTGTTGTCTGTGTTATTTACTGCTCCGGGGGCGTTCATTATCTCTTCTGCTATGTGCATTTTCATGATTGTGTTCTATAATTTTAAGGCCAGGGTTGTGTCCATTTTTAAAAACTCTTTCATACTTATCTCTTTCTCTCTCCACTTGTCTTTCAGTCCATCTCCATTTTTCAGGAAAGCCATTTAGTCTTTCAGGATTGCTGTTCAAGCAGAGGATAGCAAAGGACCCAGAAGAAAAATGGAAAACGGGATCGCTTTTTGCTCATGTTCCAGACAAATTCTGCCAGAAGAATATGACTGCAAGAACATTTTGTCACACATTTGACGAAAAAGCCAAATAGATGGCCACAATGTAACACCAGAAACAACACATCTAAGAAAATGTAAATTAGATGCATTAGTAGAATCACAAACACAGCGCACATTTTTTTCAAGTTTCAAGCCATTTATTATTATTCATAATACTTAACATTACCTCTGCAGTCCATTTAGAAAATCACAAATAACTTTGAATAGGAGCATCGGGTATTGTGCATTCTATGGTGTAAATGCAATGAAACAATAATCACTCTCTTTCCTTTATTTGGCTTTTTATGCTCTCATTCCCTCTGACTGCCCAGATGTGACCCTTGGTTTAAGGAGTTACCGGTCACTTGTAGAGCAACAACGCTCAGACAACTATAACAATGCCGTCAATGTGAACCACGACACATCCATTTGGACAGATGTCTAGAGAAGACACTGACTGCTTCACATCCAAGTATTCATCCCAATGCTCAACCGTCATTGTTTGTATTGTGGTCTATGTTATGGTTCTCGTGACCTACCGTAGAGATGTTCCTTAGGCAATTATTAAGGAACGCATTCTTCTTTCCCTTCATCCCAACTTATTAAAATGACTTAATAATTTGAATTCTGATCGTCTCCCTTATCTCTAAAATGAAATACCTGACAAAAATAGAATTTTTGCTAAATGCTTGTTCCCTGAAGACAGTTTGACCATGTAATTTCTAATGAGATGCATAGCTTACATGCATGCCTTTACATAAAGAATACATCGACACAAAGGTGTATTTTCCTCGTGTTTTTTTCCTCCGGGCCCTATTAATTCTGCTGACCTCCACGTGCCCTGCTGCATGGTGGAGTCATGCAGCCTCATTACGCTTAAAAACGGAGACCTAACCTCACACGAGGATTGCTTGTGTGTGTTTTTTTACGCGTGTGTGAGCGCCTGCAGCTTTGTCAGTGGAAGAGGAGGCAGGCAGGTGGATGCTGGATGTCGGCCACCATTATCACCTGCCTGTACCGGTCCAGGATCATGTGGTACACTAGTCAACTATAATGTAATCAGAACAAACGGCACAAATGTCACCAGATTCTGTCAGCGGGAAACCGTTTCCATCGCAACAGGATCTTTTATCTCCAACACGTCTTTGTGCTGACAGTAGAGATGAGTGGTGTACTGGATGCTTCTACCAACAACACAGTAGGTAGTAGAGATGTAGCTCTTCAACATTGTTGCAGGGGACGGCACACATATAACACAGGAGCAAGCACACACACACAAATACGCAGTTTTTTACTCTCACTCCCTTTACCTTACGATGACCCCCATCAGTCACAGTTCACCAGGAAGTGGAGAGCTATGAACCATTCTGATGCCTTATATCTTGGTGTTTCCCTGGCAACCAGAGGGACAGATCTACCAACACACAGGTCTGTACATGCATGCATGCATGAATCTGTGTGTTTATGTCTGGTGAGAGGGATTAGAGTCCATTGCATTCAGAAAGATTGTATTTGTTGTGCGCTTGTAGTTTTTTTATGAATGTGTGTATACGTATATTTAGGTAGAAATGGGGAATCAGCATTGTGAGCTGGTCACAGAGTGACAGTGATGATGCTGTGGTGATGATGAAAGAAGCTGGACCAGACATATAGAGGCTACACTTTACCCTCAACACACAGGATCTGTGAGTGCATGTACACACACACACACACACTCACTGTAAAAAACAAAACAGGGTTACATCTGCTTGTCTATTCTGCTAAGGAAAGGTGCTTCAATGCTTCCTGTCTCAGCTCCTTTAGCATAGGATACACTGGACCATCCTTTACCAAAGGAAAGAAGACAATCCCGCCCCACAATTCCTTGCGGCAGCAACATTTAAAATGACGTAGTTTTCATCCCCAGGGTGGCCACGTTTAAGATGACATTATACTGTATTCCACGACGGGGACATTTGCAGTGTTACAGTAAGAAAGTGAATATTGCAATAACAACAAGCATCAGTTAAAAGACATCAGCTGTCTTTTTCAAACATCTTTCCTTGACCTCGATGGAGAACGTCATGCGGTCCAGGAAAGATGTGAAGGAGAAATCGCGGTTCGGAAAAGACTTTAGGAGGTAATTCTTTTACTTTTCAACAGTAGCCCAGATCTCTCAACCAGATGCCCTCTGACATTCCCCGCCTTTTGCCAGTCACCTGATCCCGTTCCTCCCAGCACACCTGTCACTTATTCCCTCATTTAGTCCCAGACTGGATTCTGTAACTCTCCCTGTGTTCTCTAGTCTGTAGTCAGCTCTATTGGATTGGTTTGCCCCTTTTGACTGCCTTGATGTGTGCCCCTAAGATCAACTTGCTCCTTTGCGTCTCCTTTAACGGTCCTCTTTTCTGTTGTCCCATACGTGAACAGTAACTTTTCCCAATTTCCCCACTTCTTCCTAGTTAAACATCTTTCTTCTCTTCTCTTGTCTTTCTAGATGTATGTTATTAGTCGCCTACGGAAGAGAAGAGACTGCAGGTAGGGAGACCATCATGCTGCCCAGTTTACCAGTCTTCTCCACCCACATTTCCTGGTACGTCAACTCCTCTTCCCCACATCCAGGGCCAGGCCTCCTCCCTCAGTCAATACCTACTCTGGTGGGTCTCTTTTTTCATTTGTTTCACTGCTTCCTAATAAACCTCCACATCAGCATTGACTCACACGTGACCATCCCTCACTTACGTGTTGCCAACCCCTCCTTTCATAGACATCTACGTAGACATTTTAATTTAATGGTAACACTTACACAGGGCTAGGAATGGCTTGGAAGTTTATTGCAATTAGTTTTCTGTCTTTTCCGTTCAGTCCATTAGAGACTTGACTGGATTAGTGGGTTCTCTAACACTTACACAATCACGGAAGTAATGTTGGCATTCCATTAGTGATATTGGATAAAATATAATAATGTGTGTGTTTGTTGGTGTAACAGATCATATTAAATGTCTACCTGATCCATTCTCACTTTAGTGTGCAGCCAGCTTCCTGGACATTAACATCTAACACACCCTAACTGTACTGCAGTCCTTTCATTTTCTTTTAATCGATAAATGTTTTATGTCGTTTTTATGCCAGGACATAAGGAGGTTAGCCAGCACCCAACAGTAGGATAGGCTGCTCATAATATTTCCAGCCAGACAGTTCAATAAAAGGGTGTTATTATTTCTAGAAAGAACCGATGCAGTCGGTAAAGTGCTTTCCATATTGTCTCCAATGAGTTGGTTGCAGTACAAGAGTAAATTCATTGTCTGTTTTTTTTTTACATACTGCTGAAAGATTTTTTTCTAAAATCTTTTGTTGACATCAACTGCCTGTTTTCTCTTTACGTGTAATTGTTTGCAAACCTTGTTGATCATGGTTCAGGTTGCTGTGCAGGTAGAAGCGGTGGGTCCGGGACATACCCCTGTCCCCATCACCACAGAAACGGACCAGTACAATATCAGCTCCATGGCAACACCGGCCGCCCACACTCCCCTCCGGCTGCGTGCCGGGGACGTGCCTGTGCATGTGTGAGAGATAAAAGGAGTAAGAGAGCAGAGGTTGTTAATTGATCTATTTTTCAGGCTGTTCAGTTGAATCGAGATGAAGGGAGAGACGATGGGGTTTTTAATGATGCCACAGGGGAGCTGTGCTCTGCTTCCTCCCCTGACAGGACTTCTACTGTTGCCACTTGCACTGACATAACTTGGCTACCTGTAACTCCTTTGCGTACTATATCTTCAGCCGGGGACCAGTGCCACTTATACATTTAATTGTCAATTCACTTTTTTCTTTTTGTCTCCGTCTTTCTTTTTGTCTCTCTCTTTCTTTCTAGGTGTCTGCGTCTGAGGCGTTGCCCTCTGTCAGAGTGTCACGCTTCATTGTAAATGAAGTAGATCAAAAGTCGTGGCGTCTGGCGTCTTGGCGGAGGATGTGAAAAGGTTGAAGGTTCAGACAGTCAGCCAATTAGAGTCTAGGAACAGTCAGCGGCATGCCAGCAGTGCCCTCAGCATCCAGGTGGGACTCCGGTATGTGGTTCAAGATATTTTTAGTATCGTAGCCCCACTCTACAGTCATCTCTTGACATCAGCACAACTTCAGGCCCCTCACCGTCGGCCATCAAAGGAGGAGAAGAAGCTGAAAGTGAGCCGGAGCTCCCCGTCTTTGTCCTCCCTCTTCATCCTCCTCCTGCCTTCAGTCTCAGTATCCCACAAGCCCAGCAAGTGTCTTCATTAAGTTGTATTTCCTCTGCTCTTTTCCATCTTCCCTCCCTGCTGCTAGAGCTATACCTTCTTCTGTTTATCACACTTATGCAATCTTAGACAGACCCTGAGACTTGCACTTGCACACACACACACACACACACACACACACACACATACACACACACGCACCCAGAGGGGATTACGTTAGAATTTCCTATTCATTTGATCTGCTTTAACACGCCCCCCTCTCTCTACCTCCCTCCATCCCAGTTACTGAAAAGTGATGTCGGTTTCCATAGCAATCGTCTGTGTCTGTATCAGAGGGGATTTTCCTGACACTGACTAGAAAGGATGCCGAGCAGCAGGAGTCAGAGAGACACACATGCATGCGTCTGTGAAACTGTTGATTAGCAATCAGCATATCCTTCACACTGACTCTTTCTTTTTAATGAGCTCAAAGAAAGCTGTTGATTGGGTGATTCCAACAGGAATATGCTTGAGTGTTTTAAAAATTGGGCATTCAAGTCAATTTGATGTTGTGGCTCATGATGTAATGTGAAAAAAATGTAAATCCTTAAATGTTTCATTATTTTTTTACTGCACTGAAGTGCCATCAATAACAGCAGTGATTGTTCTTTGGGGTACAAGTCATTCTGCAGCGCTGCTCTGTGCTACTTTCATTCGACAGGGTTTACATTTTTTTGGATGAATGCAAAGTATATTTTAGTCATTGCATGATGTCTCTTATTTCATTATTTGACTCTTTGTTGCAAGACGAAAGCTTTTACAGTCTGTAACACAAATAAGGTTATTTGGGTTGTTTAGATAAGAATAGTGTTTGTTGTTTTTTTGCATTTCTGTGTAGTTTGTGTCTGTCTCTTCGGGCTGCTGTGGAATGTAGGTCAGGTGGACAGGAGACTGTAAGTTGCCTGCTGTTGTGTTTGTGTGTTCCCTGTCTTCCACAAAAGGCTTGCCTGGATAGATCTTGGGTTACTATGACCCTGAGAAAAAATGAATGATTATAGATAATGGGCAAATAGAATGAATGGATGGATGAATAAAGTTAAGGAGCTAGATGGAACGTTCCGCTCTTTAAAACACAGGGAAGCACAGGCTTTCAGATTCATCATTCTCATATTTGAGTAAATCCTGTGTCTATGTTCTTTTGAAACACATCCTTTTCATCATTTTTGCTCAAATACCGAATTTATTTACTTTTTGTGTAAACTACCAGTTGAAATATGTATGGCTATACTCATCAAATGCATTTTTCTGACTACATCACTGTTCTGACAGGGAAAATAATCCATTTGCCGCATGTGTAAACACACACAGCAACAACTTGGCTATATATATATTCACATTTTCTGAGTCTCCCTTGCAAACTATTGAGAACAGTCCTAACACATTATCTGTTTCATCCATTAGGAGTAGGATGCAATCAGCCAACACAAAGAAGTGTGCTCAAACAGTCTCAGTAGGTTGGAACAGCCTGTGTTTACATTTGCTGTCTGCCACTGCCTGTTTTTCTTCCTCCAATTAGTGTCCCTCTATCACGCTGTTCCCTGCTTTGCTGAATGATCTGAACAAATATTTTTGGTACTTTTACCACTGAAAAGAACCGCAGCAGAAACGATTTATTCCTTATGTAGCTTTCTCCTCTCTCTCATCTACTCAGTATCATGTTGAATGGATGTAGAGCCATAGTTGGCATGATTTGACCAAAAGGGGGTGCAGTTTGACCACCTCCCCTCCTCAGCGACTCCTCAAACTCATTTACCTAAATGTTCTTTCACACATGGCGCTGGGAGACACACACACACACACACACACACACAGCAAGCAGACTATTTAAGCTACATGGTCAGAATAATTAATGCAGGAAATGATCACAGGCACAGGAATGATTAATTTCAAGCTGTGACAAACTGACATGACTGATTGTTTTTAGTGGGTCGCCAGGCTTTTAATACTCGAGGCCATTCAGGGATAGCATCCATCACAGTGACCCTCATTCCAGGTGTGTGTAGTGTGTGTGTGTGTGTGTGTGTGTGTGTGTTCTTGTTTGTTTCCGTGTGTGTGCGTGCATGCAAGCTTTGTGAGATTATGTGTATGTAGTATGTGTACATGGAACAGTGTCTTTAAGCATATGTTTACTAATCTATCAACTTTCTTACTGTAGAGCTCAGGGGCAACTACTTTCCCCACCTCTGTGTGATGGTGAATAATACGCAGCGAAGCAGACCCACCCTAAACCTTTACAACCACCCTGATGTAACTCCCGAGGGTCATACGCTTACACTTGTATTTCATCATATGTACCTCCTGTTACCTAGACATGGAAGGCGTCCAATCAAAATCCCTTTCTTTTTGCTGTCGGTCTTTCCCTCAGTCTCTCTCTCTCTCTATGTAACACAATGTGATAGTAATTAGTCTTTATATTTTGTGTTTCCATGCAGCAGACGATTTCTGCCAAAGTTTATGGTAAACAGGATTCTCTCATGCAGCAAAACAGTTCAGGATAAATTGGGAAAAGGGGGGGGGGGGGGGGGGGGGGGATCATCAAAGTCATTACCAATACAATAAGAAATTCAACTGTGTGTCTTACACATGGTGTTTTTGCATTCCAGACGCCACCTGCATTTTGGCATTAATCATGTTTTTAATCAAATTTTCAGTTTTTAATCTTCTAATTGGATACCAATAGATTCCATGTGCACATGTTTGTCTGTGTGTGTATGTGTATTTGTGTATGGCATATAAGCAACAGATTAGTGAGCTGGAGGACTCTCTTTGGATGAGAGTACTCATTTTAAAGTTGTACATCAATAAGCGTTTTCTGAGGTGTACATGTAACTATGAAGGGGCTTTAAACAGGGGGGGAGGGGAAGACTCAATAAATTCTTGCAATGAAAGATGCATTTTACCCAGAAATCAAGAGTCTGTTTGTTATAACCACTGTGTTGCAGATGCCATCTGCCCGATTCACCGCACTCTGTCAGTGTGTGACGGGACACAGCTCGTCTGTGTTGACCCCCTGGGGATTCAGACAAGTGGCCCAGAGACGCTGGCTCTGCTCTGCAGGAGGTCGTCGCCATGGAGACGTGGGGTCAGCTAGACTCTGCTCATCAGTGTTCAGGTCAGTTAATTGTGCACCGGATGCTAATGATCTGTAATAGCTCTGTCCTTGGCAAAGGAGAAACTCAAACAAACAAAATGGTGTTTTGTGCTCGATATAGATCTCTCTCGTGTGCTGCTCTTCAGGGCTTTCATCCCTGTACAGCATTGGAGGGCCAAGTCAGCCTGTCCTTCCTCTGTGGGTGCTCTTCTGTGACAACCTTGTACAATAGTTCCACATACACATACACACACACACACACACACACATATTTCCTCGTCCCGACACCATCTCCTGTTCACTCATGTAATCTCTACACGGTTTGTGGTTCTTTTTCTTTCTGTCTTTCTACCCAATCCTCTTTCATATTACTTTTTTCATTCTACAACTTTCGCTTTGCCAGCTGGGATAAGAATGCAAACTGCTCAGGTCAATACAGTAAAAACTCATCTGGCCATGTCTCAGACTGATTTTACTACCCTCTGCTATCGATCCTCCCATTCCCATCCTCCTCTCTGCCTCCCACTCAGAGATGACCTGCCCCCGATGACTTTAGATTTTGGCAGCCATCTTGAGTTTTAGCAGTGCCAGTAGACCCCACCAACACCTCCCTCAGTGCCCACACCTCCCCACATGTTCCCCACATTCCTGCTCTCTCCGCCTATCTAAGGTCAGAACGTGAAATGCGTTGTATACAGCAAACCAGATTGTTGCTTCGAGCAGCCAGGTGTATAAGCAGATGTCTCAGGGCAGCCCTAGAGCATCTTTGGACAGTGATGGGCTACTACAGGCTAGAGGAAGAACAGCAAGTCCTGAAAGAAGCAGGGCTTATTTATAGATGTATAGATAAATGCACAAATGGATAGTGTTTGTGGCTTGAGTTGATTGTGTATCTGTAGGGCTGTGTCTTGTGTTTGCAGGTTAAAAGTGGAGCCATTGATCAAATGGCCTTGCACTACTCCATTCCCAAGGAATTAAGCACCAACCTGAAATGCCTGATAAAAACAAAAACACCAATTTTTACACATTAAACCGAAGCATGTGAGGTTCACAATAAACCAACATCAACCAGCAATCTCACCCATATGCATTGCTTGTCTTCCTATTGCTCTGATGTGTCTATCAGCTTTATGTACCTTATCAAACAGAAAACCTCGGGAGTAAGGCAGCACCCTGAGACGTTGCACTGCAGCACCCCCTACAGCTTCACATTTTATAGTCAGTGTTGAAAGTATCGCCACACTATGATCACAACACCAATAACACACATTACACATATCCCTTTATGATGCATTGCTATGTAAGATTTCACTCTTACTCTACTGTATATTTCCTTTCCTGCAGGTGTGTACAGCTGTCACGTCCACTCTCAGGAGGGGTCTTTTTTCCAGCTGCTCTCCACTGAGCCTCTCGTTTCTCTTACTAAGCCTCTTTGTGGGGTCAGTCCCCTCCCTGTCACAGCCGGTCCGGGTGTCCCAGACCGCTGCCCTACCTGCCGGTGTTCTACTGCTCCGTGTCAGGCCTGTCCCTAACTGGCCCTCAGCCTGGGTTTGAGCTTACTACACCAAGGGATCACTTTCATTCCTCAAGGTGTGTGTCACACAAGTAGCAACAAAAATACAGTTTGTTCCACAGCCTTTTAAAACTCTTCAATGAGCCCTATTTAAAGTCTCATGAGTACATAATAGCAAATTCAATGACTTGCGATTTGTGCATCTACAGCCTTGACATTAATTAATTCTTCTTACAGACAAAACAAGCTGTTAGGTGTTTAATCTTAATACTCAATTTAGTTGTGACGTATTATTTCCTGCTGTCTGAGCCCTGAGAGCTCCTCAATAGCACTGCCTTTCACCAGCTCACTGAACAGGGTTCAGTCCTAAACCCATCCTTCAATAGATGAAATCCGTTTGGGTAATAGATTGGATAAGGATACCTTGATGCTGGGTTTCTGCAGGGTAAACCAAGTTGAATTTAAGAAACTTTTAAACACCACATAGAATACAATTTACCTGTTTCAGTCATACAGGCTAACGCTAAAGTATTTAAGTATAATGGAAAACCATGTGGCCTAGAATTATTTATTATATCATTTTTCAGTATACCCAGCAGTTAAAATCAATAATTCCTAATGATACAATTAATGAAATTGGTGGGACCTGGCTCCAGATAAGCAGTACAAATGGATGGATTTATTACCCACTTAAAATGTATTCTAGTTTTTGCAAAACTCTTCCATGGTCCAAGAAAATATTTTATAACTTCTAAGGCCTTTGTGTTGACAAAACTAAATTCAAGCCGTTAAAAGATCTCCTGCTGTGAAAACATACAAGAGGTGTATATATTTATGTTACCGTTGATCCATAAAAACACTTGTATAAGTCACTCAGTAACCAGTAGGGACATCGAATCATATTCTTCATCATTTTATTTGGAAGCCGTGTACAAGCAAGACATAACAAAAATTAAATTAATTTCTTTATTCAGTATACAACTCAGTCACACGAACAAGCCTAAACTGTTATAACTGAGTGAACTGGAGGACACAAATGATTTTAGCAGAATTATCTCCAACTTCACAAGAATTCATCCCACTTTATCATTTTCACAGGAAGCTGGCAAGCACATTTAAATTCACAACCATAATATTTAGTGTCACGTCACTGTTCTGTGTTTTACAACCATCAGCAGCAGAGCCAGCAATGACTTTCCCTGAAGCAAATCCACGATCAGGCTGAGTGGGCCCTGGACCAAAGCCAATGGCTTCGGAGCAGACACCGATGACATCACGGTCCACCTTTAAATGCAACGCTGAACTGTGGCATTGACTTGGAATATACAGGTATTGAGTGGATATTTTACCAGCTCTACCACAAACCAATAAACAGTCAATTATGCCACGAGTAGCTTTAACACAGTAAAACTGCAGTAACGGACAGTTGTTTTTAGACGTAATTTGCAACTTCAGTCAGTGTATCGCCTTTCCTAGAACTGGTCTAGTGTTTTAAAAGCAAACTTACATAAATCTAAGTGCTAAGAAACTGGTTGAAAATATCACCACGGCTCATCATACACCCCCACCTTCCTGTAAATGTTTAATCATTGAAGGTGTAATGCAAACAGATGCAAATCACGCCACACAAAAACTGTTGAGGCCACACATCTGTACACGTGGAGGAAAAGACTGCCGGAGTCCTGAAATGCCCTGATCTGTACCGGCACATTTTAAAGGAGTCCTGATACTTACAGGACCCCTTCGATGAACCTTAACGAGGTACAAAGAAGAAAACTGGATGACGAACATGCAAGATTATTTTACCAAAAAAAAAAACCTTAAGTTTAATAAGAGGGATGAATAATTGGATATGTGGCGTCTCAGAAATGCCAAGCATTTCTCTGTGCATGTTAAAGAGACTTCTTAGATTACATGATCTGTATTTCCGCTCTCCTTTCCTCATTGAGGCATCAGCTCCATGGCAGTGTTACTTCATGAACTCCAGCTCAGTTCATCCACAACTGTGTCCAACCACGCCTGGTCAAACTAGTGCTGTTTCCTCCTGAATGAACATCCTGAGGAAAGACGGAGAAAAACTGAGGAACGTAAAAAATATAAGCAATACAAAACACTGCATGTTATGTTACGGTTGTGTTGGATTTGTGGTGCTGATGATTGTAACTAATATTATGTCTTCCCTGTTACATCAATGAGAATAGACAACATTAAATACCTCTCAGAACAATGCAACACAGTTGGGGCAGCAACTAAGAATTATCTGCATTACTGACGACTAAAATAATCAGGATAGAGTATAAACGGTCAGATGAGAGAGAACTGAGACTCATTTCAAAGACTGAATCACCTCCAAAAACTGCACCACAGTAACTCAAAGCAGCGTGCACAGAGAAGCGCTTGTTACCACGGCAGCAGAGCACAGGACTGAGTGGGTGGGACAGTCGGTGAAAACAAACCTCGACCTTAAACTCAACCAATTCACCAACACCCTGTACACACCATCATCATTTCTTTAGTGTACTCTGAATGGTGAAGGAATTCTGATCCACCTTTTATCAAAAAACAAAGTATTGGCTGCTTGGATTTCTTGCTGAAAGAAGTCTAAACAAACGCCTGAATGAAAAGGCATTGTGCTTGCAGCAGACTGTGTAGAAATAGATCGATGATGATGAATTTCTGTCACAACCACAAGAGTCACTGTATGCCTTAGTTGACACCCCTTTCATAAAGAACACAATGAAAGGGCAACACAAAAGGCAAATATGTGTCAGTCATGAGGTGCATGGAGTATACAGATGAGTGTATTGTACAGATGTGTTCTGCTACCTGACCCCAACCCAACAGAATATTAAGTCAAGACTAAACCAGTCAGGCTTAGCCAGGCTGGGTCTTAAAGACATGGGTACAGGCTGGGTTCAGGTCTCAGTTTTAAGCGTGTGAAGAACTGTACTGTACGCTGTGCACACGTGGTGCCTTTGTCGTTTATTATTCAATTGGAGTTTAACAGAAACCCAATTGTACATACTGCATGAACTATTGTTAGACAATGCATAACACTTGTACACACAAATAGACAATTGAGAATACCATGGTGTAATTGAAATCTACAGAATGTATCTGTGTGCATTTGTGGATGTTTTTACGTGGATATGTAGTGCTACATGTACATTAGCAGTTAGATTAACGCCTCACTATCCGTGCACGTTACCTTCTGTGAGGCGAGCTTTCCCTCCCGTAGGCTGGCAGAGGACTGTGGAGCAGCCAACACACAGCACGACAGTCTGAGCATGACTGAACACTGTGGTGATCTTGTAGCAGCCTGAACACACAGACGGTACAAATCATTGGATGGGACAGCCATGAAACAACCACAACATAGCAACCACTGCATAGTCACAGGTTACTGAAATGTCCTTGCAGCTGTTTATGAAAAGGAGTCACTTGAAACTAATTTAACAAACAGCCACAAGTGTCATTGTATGCCTTATTTGACACCCCAATCACTAAGGGAACAATGAAAGGGCAACACATAAAGGCAAATAATGTAATACAATTCATGTGGACGATGTAATTCAATTCATCACATAAATGATTATTACACTTCCAACTGAAATGTACTCAAATATCAAAAGTAAAAAAGCTATTTTGATTATTGTACCCAATTTTTCTCCGTTACATTTTACTTAATATATTTGCATAAAAGTCTTCAGTCGCAGCACTTAAATATGAGGATCTAGTTAGGTACAGTAATTGTGTACTTTGCACATACATTTCTCTCTGTTATTTAAATCATCCATTAGGGTTTGGCCAGGTTGCCACGTAAACAAACTGACCTGGACATTTGACATCCATAAAATATGAATTAGGACTCTGAACAAGACGTTTTTTCTTGTGTCGCCTCTTTTCCACCTCAGAGCTCGGGTGTAACAGATCCTGTGCAAGCTGGAAGGGAATCAAAGACAGTAGATTAGCGCAATATTAATATATACACATTTAATATAATCTACGTCTTACATTTATTGTAATATAAGGAATAAGTACACATTTTAATTCTGGTCAGAGTCCACGTTACATCATGTTTACAGCGTGCAAGGGTCGAGATCTCTTTACAACTTTTCAAATGAGAGGAAATGTGATTAAAATGAAAGTAAAAGTAATACAAGAAATGGATTGAATATTGAATCTGATTGTACTCAGAATATAACCTACGATATCTTCAAAGGTTGAGTTTAAACCCTGCAAAAGAAATCACGTGACCATAAGGTGGCCATAAAGGGAGCTCGTGGGCTGCTTTGCTGCACACGTGTTTCTCAATGCCGCGTGCGTTTTCCCATCTTTACGAACACATTACGGATATAAAAAGGTTGATTCCACCAGAAACAACCCACAGCGTGATGTCGTGTTAGAATACCGCCGTCAAAACACTTTAAAGAGTGCTGCTTAATACAAATAATGCGTAGTGATACTTACAGGCATGACTGCGTGTAGAGACCTTCACCGGAAAAGCACAGCGATGACGCACCGGAAACCTTTGGTTGACGGACAGAGACCCGGAAGTAGTAAGATTTGTAATAATATATAATAATAATATATACTATAATACATACATTTATAATAACCGTTGATTGCTTAGGTTTTGGTTACAAAACTAGCTTTTAAATATTTTTGCAAGATATTTTGTTTTCATGTAGCATTGATTCCAATAATAAAGATATTATTTCCGGAGATTTTGAATTTACATGTTCAACTGTATTGTATAAAATATGAGTTGAACATTCAGGTATCATACTTTGACTCATGCAGTGTATGTCGAGCTCCAGGCAATTAAACTACGTGTTACAGGAGACGGTGGATTTCAAATACATATGATTAAAACGAAGTAGGCTCGTTAAATATTACGAATCGTTAAGTTACACTGTGTATGATCTGGTATGGTCATTGGACATTTACAAAGAAACATTACAAATAATGTAAGTCATAATATGCAACCCTTAACATGTGATCAGAATCACAATCAGAAACAGGTTTATTGCCAAGTAGGTTTTCACATAAAATTAATTTGCCTTGATGTTGTGGTGTATGAATATAAATAAATATTCAGAGTAGGAGAAAATACAATTACCACAAAAAAGTAGTCTAAAATAGAAGTTTGCAATACCAGTATATACTTTATATTTTCTTTAGTATAAAGGTTATACTACTATACTTTAGAAGTTGGTTATACAAACTTCCGATCTGTTACAATTAGGTTGGTAAAACACACATGCTTTAAATGTCAAAATGAATCAAAGAAGTTACTTTTATTATTTCAAGTAAATATAAAAAATAAATCAGAGATGAAAGTAAAGATGGGGCTCCAGTTATTTTACTTCAGTACAGTTTGCAAACACATAGGGGCAAATATTCTGACGTTTTTAACAGAGATGCTCAAGAATAAAAAATAAAATAATTTCACTTCCAGCCGATGATGCCACGTTAGTATAAAGGTGAAGCCACGGTTCAAGTCCCCTCAGGTGTATCAGTCGTTTTCTGATTAGATGGCGCCATCTTGTGTTCATGCCGGGTACCTGCAAGTCTGAGCCGTAACTCCCACGAAGCACTCCCACGCTACGTAGTCTGTGATCGGATCTGGGGAAAAAAACACGTAGCCGTGTGATATGGACGTTTGGACGAAAGCAAAATGAATCTGGATTAGATTTGTTGGTGAAGACTGATCGGCAGTAGACAGTTAAACTTTGGATGGAGCGTATTTCTTTAGGCAGCGCAGTCCAAACACAGCACGGAGGCACTGAGGGGGATCGGAATTTACCGGTGACAAGAGAGGGGAAAAAAAGGAAAAGAGGATCCACTCTTTACATGGAGTTTTAAAAAGCCTGCTTCGTTTTAAATACAATAACAACTCGTACTTTTGAAGACTTGAGTCGATGAAAAGTGCTTCCAGAAAGGGACAACCCAAACTTTCCCTCATCTAGCTTTAACATCTGAAGAAACAGTTCCGACCATGGCGAAGAAGTATGATTTCCTTTACAAATTGTTACTCATCGGGGACAGCGGAGTGGGCAAAACGTGTTTGATCATTCGTTTTTCTGAGGACAATTTCAACTCCACGTACATTTCCACCATCGGTACGTTGTTGTAATGTTTGCCTTTCTAACCGCCGATATCTCTGCACCAGCTTCTGCTTGGCCTCTCTAACTTATTTCATGAGTATAAGACAAATGTCTGCTCAATGCTGACATTTCATTCTTTCTCCATTTGATGTTGTCGCCTACAAACTGGTTTCCCAGACTGCTTTCATGTCTGAACTAGTCCGTGTTCTCTCATTTCTTTTTCTTTTTTCATTCTGTCTCTTGTCCTCTTGTTGAATGTGTGTGCTGTCTTTTCCCTGACCCTCTCCCCCATCTCTCCCCCATCTCTCCCTCAGATCTCATTCCTCTCACTTGGCTCTCAGAGGGTACACCCACCCTCATTCCTATCTCTTTTACCATCTCCACGTTCCCAGAAGAATGGTTGGCTTTCTGGCAAGCACAGATTTTTTTTTTTTTTTTCACAGGACAACCCCCATCCTTTCCCCCTCACTGTCTGTCTGTCTGTCAGCTTGTCCATCCAACATAACTCAAAGTCAGTGTGTCCTGCATGGCTGTACGTCTTTCCTAAATGACACTGAGGGGTCAAAATCACCATGAATTAGTCTCCACCCCTGTGACGGTGACCTATATATGCTGTAGTGTGTGTGTGTGTGTGTGCTTGGATGGGTGTGTTCATATCTGAGGTATTTTAACTCTGTCCATCCATTCTCCTCTCTGCTCTTTGCAGGCATCGACTTTAAAGTAAAAACCATTGAAGTGGAGGGAAAGAAAGTGAAACTACAAGTCTGGTAGGAGATGACAGTTGGTTGCTTGTCTGGAAATGTTTTGGTCTCTGACTCATTTTCCTGGGAGGAAAGAGGAAGCTCCCTCCTGTTCTCCAAATTGGGACTATAGGACAGGGTTTATTGTCCAAAATCCATCACACATGTCCCGCCACAGAGAGTCACTTCATGTCATTCAAGGGTGTGCTTGCTATAGCAGTATAAAATGCACATCGTCCTGCAACTTCAACTATCTTTGACAGTTGTATTTTAAAGCTCTTGCATGCATCAGTGCACATTTTTCTTACTTTCACTGTGTGTGCTTTGTGCAGGGACACAGCAGGACAAGAGAGGTTCAAGACCATTACCACAGCCTACTACAGAGGAGCCATGGTGAGCACAGGACGCCTGCAGAACGAGCAGACTGGATAATCACGGCTGACATCCTCGTCCCTTTGTGCTCGCTTTGTACCTTTCACTGACTCCTTAAATCCTCTCCCTCTGTCTCTGTGTCAGGGCATCATCCTGGTGTATGACATCACGGACGAGAAGTCCTTCGAAAACATCCAGAACTGGATGAAGAGCATCAAAGAAGTGAGACTGTTTTCCACTCAGTCCTGACAAAGACCAGGAAATACTAAAAAAAATAGTGCTTAGTCAGGTATTAGTCATGAGTATGGGCCTTTACTCACTGCAACAACCGAGTAGGGTCATTGCACAACTGGTGATTTTAAAGGGTCAGTTCACCTCCCTAACTAAAAGTTATCTTACCTGATAACTTTTTTTCAATTAACTAGTTGCTTTGTCAGAATATGATGAAAATCCACAGTGTAAATTGATGTCAAATAGAAAAGCAGCAAATACTCACATTGGAAAATCTAGACGCAGAGAACGGTTTTGACAATCTAGCTTGAAAAATTATTGAAATGATCAATTTATTTTGAAAGTAGTTGCTGATTCCATCAAGCTTCTCAGTTAATCAACGAATAGCCCAAATGAGAACTGTCCACATGAAGGTTTGTGTATTATCACGAGAAAGTGACACATTTTCTCTTTTTAGTTTTTAAATGTATTTTTGTTTCAGCTCTATTTTATTGTGAAGGCAGCAGGAAAGTCTTATATAACAGAGAAAGACTTTCTCACACTGTCTGTTAATCTCTTTATTTTAGTTTTTCAAAGTATTTTTGAGGCATTTTGGGCTTTAATCAATAGTGGACAGTTAAACAGTGAAATGAAACAAGGGGAGAGATGTTGCGATCACATTATGCGGCCATGGTCACTTTATCAATGATGTTTTGGTCAGGGAAGATAATTTCTTCCTGATCAAGATCTGAGAACAGAAATGTCATTAATTGAATGAGTACTAGAAACCGTGAGAGTGTGTGTGACGACGCTCTCTGAGCAGGCCTCGCCCTCCAGCAGCCTGGTGGACAACTCGCCTGTCTGGCTGCATGACTGGCAGACAGACAGTCTCTTTGTCTCTCCTGGCTTTCATCCTGTCTGGTTTTGTTACATTTAGTTCATCGTTACACTAATTTCCCCTTTAGTTATGTAAAATAACTTATTTTTAGTGAGTCCCTCCTTTGTCCATCCTCAAGCTGATAAATTGGGGGCTTGTCCGGGATCAAATTAATCACGTTAGTAAGATGAAGCATGGGTTTTGCTTTTGGAGGAGAGCAATATTCTCGTCCTTTTGTCCTATTATTTTTTTCCCCTACACTTGGTTAGTGTTGGTCCATTGTGCATTTTGGTTGAAGTCGTCCGTTTGGTTACTGGAGTTTTCTTCCATTTAATTGAGTAACAATCTCTTAGCAGTGCGTTTTTTACAGCTTGATCTATTAAATTGGCAGTAAAAGCGGCTCGAACTGTATGCTTGGGAGACAGTTTTCCTCCAGAGCAGCTGCTGTACGTGCAGCTCATTCTGGTTGTTCAGTTCAGACTTAATGTAGAGATGTATGTGGTCTTTGATTTCTTCTTGAATGCGATCTCCACAAGAACTCAACTAATCGATTAACTGCATTCCTTCGTCCGCAGAATGCATCAGCTGGGGTCAGTCGAATGTTACTAGGCAATAAGTGCGACATCGAAGCGAAGCGGAAAGTTTCCAGGGAGACGGGAGAAAAGGTGAGATGACAAACGTAACTATTCCCTTGTTGTTATTGTCATTACTGTTAAAGTGATGTGATGAAGAAGAAGTGAGTCTCATAGTTAGAAAGAGACAATATAAATGAAGACTTGTTGACCTTTTTTCTGTCTTTTAAAGATAAGGAGTGATTGTTTGAGGAAGGAACTGAGTCTGTAACATGTTTTTGATTGTATCTGCTTTGTATTTACTTTAGATAAGAAGCAGGAAGTGACTATTAGCCGTATCCTGACCTACTGTAATCTGTCCTGTATCTGTTGTTGACAGTTGGCAAAAGACCATGGCATCAGGTTCTTTGAGACCAGTGCAAAGTCCAGCATTAACGTGGATGAGGTGAGCCAGAACACAACCACTGGCTAAACAAACAGTGTCTACATGCCTCATTAAGCTGAGTGTGTTTTGTTGTGATGTTTTGAATGTTGCAGACTTGACTTTCATTTTCTATTTCCTTTAGTCTTTTCTGTCATTGGCAAGCGACATACTACAGAAATCCAGCAAGAAGCCAGTAAGTTATACAGAATAATACCAAACTGAAGCATTTGTTCCTCCCTGAATATAAGACTTTATGTTAAACCAGGTATGTCTGTAATAATCTGTATTTCCTTACTTGACAGGGCCCCACGGGCCGAGAGGTGAAAATCACAAGCAGTCCGGAGAAAAAATCCTCCAAATGCATTCTTCTCTAGATATGACGCTGGCCAGCGCACGTACGAAAGAACCATGCACATTTAAGAGAGCATCAGTATTACTGGGGAGCGTTACAGTACAGCAGGTTTTCTGTCTCCATCTGGTGGGCTCACATATCAAACACATACGGGTGCTAAAACTTAGTTTTTTACATCAAAACTACTTTTGTTCCCCAAAAGCGTACTTTGGCAAAAAAAAAAAAAGAGCTCAAATTTTATTAAAGCGATTGTGCCTGTATTTCACATTGAACATATCTTCTGCCACATCTCCAGTGATACTGTTATTGTCATGAAATTGTTGCAAAGTCGGGGTCCTAAATGACTCCAAACAAATAACTGACTCAGCATTTCACTGAGCAGATCCCACCATGTTTAGTTAAGCTGTACATTTCTGTCTCTGCCTTGTTTTTCTCTGGCTTGACACCACATTTTCATCCCTTCAACAGCACTGCTTACTGTCTTTAAAGGGCCTTTAGCTGTGTTTTTTTTAAACTGGGTTGCTTTGTAAAGAAAAAAAGTCACAACTTAATGGAACTATTTCTTTCTTATGTGTGAGCACACACAGTGGTAGCTTTTAGGGGCTTAATGGCAAAAGAAGAGTTTGATGGAAAGGGTTTTGATTCACATACAGTGCACACAGTAGGCAAAGTTCATGAATCTTAAATACTTGACAGAGTTAGTGAATTGATTAAGTAAGTGGTAAAACATCTTAGGTTAACAATGCACTTTCGCCTCCGTCAATTCACTGTTTGAAATTCAATGATTTGTATAAAGCACAGACAAGTTGACATCCCACTCCTGCAGTAAGATATGAGAGGGCGGAGAAGCATTTTATCTCCCCACATTTTACTGGACCATAAATATATTGCAGAGATGTCAGAGTGAACAGTCATAAATGTTGGCAACATTTGTAGTTGCATTATGTTCATATTGTGCTTATCCTTTGAGAATTGCTGAAATATTTAAATTGTGTACAGTATGTTAAGTCATTCTACAGTAACGGATGCCATTTAACATTAAGCCCCGAGTCTAGCGTGGGCATTTTTGGGGGTTGAAAAAACGCTCTTTGCGTTAATGAATTAAACGAGTTGAGGGATGCGTGAAGTTGAATCTGAAACAAACACTGGTGGTAAACAAGCATTGTTTAAACACATGACTGGATTGAGAATGTGGACGATAGGAACAGAGATAAGTGCAATATGAGGAGATGAGTGGAGAGATGAAAGAATGATGGATAAAGCAAGTGAATGGACAGGATGTGAGGGAAGCAGCAGTGCTCACATGACCCTCACTCATTGGTTTCGTGGGTCGTGCCTTTTATCTGAAGTGCCTGCTTTATCTCTAACTTAACACGAACACATTAGCTACATCTGACAAGACAATTGTTCAAGCAATTTCCGATCATTCAAAATTACTCTGATTAAAGGTGCTCAGCTGATCCGGACAGGCTTGCTGTGTTTCCTGTATCTGTTTTTTATGCATTTCTTTCAAATTCAGTGTCTTTTCAGACATGCCACATGGCTTTGTATGTATTTCACAGACCTGCCACTTGCTGAATAAAAATGCTAAACAACAAATATGATGAGTGTGTTGTAGTGTGACAATGTATGTTGGTAAGTCAAGTCAATTTTATGCATACAGCTCATAATTACAAAGCATTTGTTTTCTATTTGGATAAGGGAAAGCACCCCAAAAAAACCTTCAATAGGAAAAAAAGAAGACATGTCAGGAGGAGCAACAGGTTGGGCGGATATATGCAATAGATGTGGACCTTGTTATGTTTTGGATTTACATTCATTACTGTTTTACTTAAATACCAAAATAAAGATCAATTCAAATAGTCAGACAGCTTAAAGTTAAAGAGCAGAAGGTGGCTTTGTGTCTCAAGGATGCTAAAGGAAATATGTATGTTGACACACAGTGTTAGTTCATACTTTAGACCAAGCACCTATATGCCCCACCCATTCTCACTGTAGGACCCCCTGTTGCCTTCTTCTGAACCACTGTCCTCCGAATACGGTGGCCTGCACGGTGATTCCCCCCCCCCCCCCCCCCCCCATTGCTGGACGACTGCCCCTGTCGCTAGGCAACTGCCCCTCCTTTCCAGCATCAGCACCACGACGGGACGGTGTCATAGACTGTTGTGCGCGCGCTCTGCCGCATCTTCAAGTTGCCTGCACGTCATGCGTGCCTTGTCATCACGCAGGGCAGGTTTCGGTTTGCAAACACGATATATAATTATTTCCCAGTGCCAGAGCTGTATAGCGAGGACCAGAGGAGGAGACGCGGGCAGCAGAGGGGAGGGCGAACCAAAAGAAGAATTACAAATAAACTTGGATGGATTTAAACATGTTTTCCCGGACATAAGTAGGATTCAGGCTATGCTGTTATGTTCCTGTGACGTCTGGTGAGAGGCAGTAAGGTGAACGTCCGGGATACATACACACAAACACACGGGCTGAACGGGATGCCCGCGTGACTGCAGGGAGGAAAGAGGCGGCGGAGGAGGAGGAGGAGGAGGAAGGGGCTCTAGGTGCGTGTGTAGACCACCGCAAAACCCCCGAGGTGGAGTTATGAAAGATCGAAACCTGGGAGGAAAAAATAATTCCAGCCTGACGTCTATTTTTGGTGCAGTTTGAAAATCGATGGAGTATATTTATTTCCTGTTCACGTCGAGGTAATTAGTCTCCGTTACCGAACGAACCGATGATCTTGGGGCTTTGATCTCCATGCCGCCTTTTTGCTTATTCGTGACAGGATGAGGACCTAACATAAGGTCGCGGGAGGGGAGGGCACATGTTCGGATGTTGCTCCTCCTGATTGGACATAGGGACTGACTGATTCATGTCATCTCTGCTGGGGGTGAAACAACGAGGGATCAGCTGCTTTCTTTGGGATGCTTTAAAATTTGCGGCCTGCTCCTGTCTCCAGTTACCGCAATGCCACTGGCGAGAGGTGGAAGGCAGCAGATGAAGAGGAGGGGGCAGCAGATGAAGAGGAGGGAGCAGCAAAAAGCAAATGAGTATAACAGGGATGGATAAGTTGCAAAAACTAGCCCCATTTTGATTGTGTTTAAGTCAGAGAATGGTATTGTAGGCCAACTCTGTGGGTGATAGTGGCCTGTGAACTGCATGAGACACTGTATTGACTGAAGCTATCTTAGTATCATGGCTGAAACGTCATATGAGGTGAGTACGGTGGCTGTGAGTGTGTAGTGGCTGCTCAATTGTCAACTTTCTGCTGACAAAGTTCTTGGACTCACTCACTGGACTACAGTGCGCACCATGGGGCATTGCGCAGAACCTATGGCACCTGCCAGTGGGGAGCTTGGTGCATAATTGTGACAGAGTGGAGCTCTGAAAACCAGCATTTATGTCTCTCCCTCTTCTACTTGCCTGCACTTCTACCCACACAACTGAACTTTGTTTTATGAACCCAGAGTAAGCGTAAAACCTCTCCCAGCCTCCTCCACACACGCCGACGAGCCTGGCATGCCTTCGCCGTCAGACTCCAGCAGCGTGGCTTCGGCCTCGGGGTCTCGAGGCTGGTCAGACAGCCGCAGGGGCATGTCAGGCCGGGGGCCTGGTGGGGCACGGCTACTCCTGTACCTAGGGCTGTGCCACCTGGGCCTGGGGGCCATGGTCCTGGCCTTCTCTTTCACCAGCATGGCCTTCACCTCCTCTGCCCGTGTGAGGCAGTCCTGTCCGTTCTGGGCTGGCTTCTTCGTAAGTGTAAATCTGACTTGAAACCTACAGTATTAAGAATATAACAGCAGAGAGTGTGTTTTCTGATGTGTGTGGTGTCTGTTTGCAGGTGGTGGCATCAGGGATAGTTGGGATAATCTCATGGAGGAGACCTCTGACGCTTGTGGTGTGTATATTTTAATCTGATAAAAGCAGCATTCGAGTCTCTTAGCAATAGGTGCAAAACCATGTTGTGCAGCAATGCTGGATTTCTAAAAAGAAATAGCCGATGCACCATTAAAGTATGAAAAAAACTCAAGTGAAGTGTTGAGAAAACAATCTCATCAAAAGGTCACTTTAGTAGCTGCTGTTGAGCGATCATATCACATGATCTTCATCAGCGGATTCGAATTCTACATGGTCAAATTTATATTATTCCGGGCATTTTTAGGACTTCTCATCCATGTTGGCTTGAAAGCTGACGGTCAAAGTTTTATCCTTGGATTCAGAAACAGCAGTTGCAAAGTTAAAGAGCCTTAAGGTGGCTCCTGCATACTATTTTATGGGCTTATATTTTGTGTATTCATGTATTGATTCAGTAAAAATGACTACAAACTAAGTAATCCACAACAAATCCATCCAAAAACCAGTCCTGGTACTTCGCTGATTAGTTCCTCCTCTTCGTCTGAAGGTATGTTTTTCAGTGAAATCACCTGGCGTAGTCTTTGGATGATAGAATAAGACTCAAGTTTTTGACTCCCTGCCCCAAATCAAAAAAATGGCTCTGTGTTTCCCCCGCAGGTGTCACTGTTCATGCTGCTGTCTGCAGTGTGTGTGATCCTCAGTCTGGCCGGCTCGATGCTCTCCTGTCAGAATGCACAGATGGTCAAGTCTATGCTCACCTGCCAGGTACACTACATTATGCAAGTGTTGTCTTCTGCACTCTCATGCTGAGACGATGCCCTGGATGCATCGGGAATGTGTCAGGAATAATTGTGAATATGTTTTTCGTGTGCAGTGTCACGCCACATACCGATCCTCTGTGTTTGGGAATGTGTGTAGGTGGAGAATGGTCTGTGTGTGTGTTGTGCGCCCACTCACTCCTGCTCCATCACAGAGGAGGAGACCCTGGTCCTCTACCTGAATGCTGACTGTCACTCAGTCAAACATCAGCTCAAGGTTGGTAGGTTAACCAAGTTAACCATTAATGGGTAGGTTCCCCATTTTTCAAGCCTGTATTGAAATAGTAGCCAGGTGCTCATATTAACATTGAAACAGTTTTTCTCTTGCTGTTAACATCCCCCATGTACAAAGGACAAAGTACAAAGTTCTTGTTTTGTGCAAAAATGTATTCAAAAGTTCTCAGACACTAATATTAGGGTTCAGCAATCTGAGTTGGAAAAATCAAGTGGATATATCTTCCAAAGTTAGTGTTTTTTGTACAAAAGTCAATCTTTTTGTTACTATCCTCAACAGGGAAACACTGTAGCAAAAGCTGAACAATTGTGAACCTATCATATAAATATGACACATTTCCACCGATAAATTGCCTCTGTGTTGTCAGATTTTGATTTTCTGACTGCGTATTTCTCTAAAGGACCTTTTGTTCAGTGCATGTGGTCTCAGCATTCTCTCCACCATCATCTGTACTCTGTCCACTGTGACCTGCAGTATCCACATATTCTCTCTGGACCTTGTGCACCTGGTGAGTACAGACACAGCACATTTTACATTCACCAAACTGAATTGACTGACTCAGCAATAAACTACACTGCTGCATATTTGAGGACAGACTTTGCACAACTGTTGTTGCCCATTACATCCATCTGTTGTATGATATTAATGTGTTTCCCATTCTCCTGGCCTAGCTGGCCCCACATCGCTCTCGTTCAGTCAACCCAGAATGCACCACTCCTCAGGACGCCTTCCTGACCAACATCATGGACTTTGAGGAGTTTGTCCCACCTATCCCTCCACCCCCCTACTACCCCCCTGAGTACACTTGCAGCTCTGAAACAGACGCTCAGAGGTACTGCACCTAATAACTATTATTATACATCACTTGTGTGCAGTGTGAAATGTTTGTTTGATATGTTCTGTATTAACGTCCAGCATCACCTATAATGGCTCCATGGAGAGCCCCGTTCCTCTCTACCCCACTGACTGTCCCCCTCCTTATGAAGCTGTGATGGGACAAAGAGCTGCAAGCCAAGTCAGTGTGTGTGTGTGTGTGTGTGTGTGTGTGTGTGTGTGTGTGTGTGTGTGTGTGTGTGTGTGTGTGTGTGTGTGTGTGTGTGTGTGTGTGTTTGATGTCCTATGCTAATCCTTCTCTATTTTGACTGTCAAGGCAACAGTGTTTGACCCCCACGGCACAGAGCTGTCTGGAGAGAGAGGAACTTCTACTGCCTTCAGCGGTGAGTGTGAGAAGATGTTGAGTTTTATAATGTGGAGACATGGAGATTCCTTTGGGTATCAGAATCAGGTGTATATTTTAAGCAACTATAACTGTCTAAATTAGATCATAAAACATTTTTCATGAAAATAAAATGAGCCATTAATTCAATTCAGTTATTACTTACAGTATTTGAAGGAGGTACACAAAATAAAGCAATGCTTAACCTATGCTTTAAGTTAAACTCAAAGCAAACTGTGTCCCTTCATAATAAAGGATTACCTTTCTTTATTAGTGTCCATGGACAGTGGGTCTCTGTTGATGTCAGAGATTGTGGACATCCCTGACGATTCCTCCCCCTCTGAGGATTCCTGTCTGATGGAGATTGGGCTGAGGACCCAGGGGGACAGGGGCAACAGGAACGTTAGCGAGGGGGGAGACGGAGGAGACGGCGGGGAGTACATCAGCTTTCGTGGTCCCCCGTCTCAGACACCAGAGAGTCCTCTGGCAGGAGGACCGAGAGCCAGGCGCTTCCTCAGAGGAGAGAGGTCCAACTCCTGCTCTTCACCCAGCACAGCGTCCACCACATACAGGTGAGGACAAACGCACACATACAGACACAATTTATTCGTGTCAGAGCTCTACGGTTGACAGTGGTATTTTGTGCTGCCCTGTATTGTCCCGCAGGTCTCCAGTATTGCGTCGGCAGGCCGTGCTAGCTAGTAGCTGTTCCCAGCTGGAAGCTATCGGGAAATCCACCTCTCCACAGCGATCCTCCATCCCAGAGTTTCAAGTTTGCCCCTCCACTCTCTCACGCCAAGGAGACACCCCGGCCTCCTCTGCTCCTCCCATTTCATCCCCCTCGCCCGCCAGTGAGCAAAGCGGTGGTCAGGGTAATGGGCCACTCCTCCTGGGCCAACCGTTGTACCTTCGGCGAAGGGCTGGGAAGAGTGAGAAGGATGGAGAGAGTGTAAGAAGGGATAGTGAGTGTCTCCTACGTCTCGTGAGGTCACACAGCGAGCCTGGCATCGGCTCCTCCACTGACACAGGTAAGTCAGATGCAAAAAGGTGTACGTCTCCTACATTACCATGTCGATGTCCATAACCTGTCCTTCTTTCTTCTCTTCTCTAGTTGACTTTGGCTCTGGAGGCAGCAAAGTATCTATAGACACAGGTAACAGCTTATATCTACAGGCCTTTAAAATGTGATGTTCTGGGGAACTTAAGCTCATAACATCCTGGGTTCAAATCTGGCTTCGTTGCACGTCATCACCGCTACTCTCTCTCTTCGTTTTGGTCTCTTTTCACAGTTGACTGTCCAATTAAAGGCAAACAATCCCAAAAGAAAACACTTCCAAGTAGTTTAGATGAGACACATTTCAACACATTTGCACCTGACAGGCGTCATTTATCAAACCCTCTTAGAAACCAGCACAGATATAAACATCAGAGGAGACGTGCAGATCTGTCCCTGTGTGCATCTAGATTTATGATCTATATCTAAATTAGCAGGGATTTGATTACAGGTTGATGAATTAGATTCTGCGGTGGAAACAATAATGTGCCTCACCAGTTCCAGTCATTTTCAAAAGACACATCCTGACTTATGAATGTTGCACTTGTTGTCCCGTCAAGAGGCTCGTCATGGAGCATAGCAAAAGATCGTCAGTGGTTGCTTTGCTTCCCTTTAACTAATTTGTTCTTAATCCTGGATAAATATCTTATTTCAACACAAAATCATCTGGCATATTATGTAATTCCAATAGAGTTCCATACTCTGAGCAGATGTACAGTATACCTAAAAAAGCAAAGCAGAAATGTATCTTACAGCTGACAGAGATACAACTAACAAAATACAGATCAAGATCAGATGTAGTACTTCTGGGCCTTTGGATGAGGATGACAAAATGTGCAAGCTGACTCCTGATATTCTTCATCTAGTTTTATGTTACTCCTCTGTCCCCTAACTTGTTGAATGAGGATGAGAAATATGTCTCCTTCTTTCTGACTCCCTCTCTCATAGGTCCATCCTCTGAGGCATGTCTGTTGCCCCGCACCTCTTTGCCTCCTGCTGCAGCTCTGCCAAGGAAAGGCAGCATGAAATCAGCAGCCACGGAGGTGCAGGTTCCCTCTAAAGCGCCCCCCACCTCACCGCTGCGTTTACCTAAAGACTGCCACCGTTCCCTTGGAGACCTTAAAGTTAGTCTGAAAATAGTTGATGCAGAAGCAGCAAACACCTAAAACTACTATCGTTAATATTTCCCATGGACGTCTTAGCAATAGCTAAGCAAGCTGTTGTTTGATTGCCTTATTTCATCTCCCTCTTCATTGATCTTTTTCCTTTTCCTTCAGGTGACTCGGGGTCTGGTGGCTCGCTTCCTGCAGCGCTCCAAACGCAACCTATCGCCCTCCTCCGAGCATGCTGGGAGCATCGGGCAGGGGCCTAAGAGGAGGAGTGGAGTTGAGGGTGCTGCCACCAACCACCTGCCCTTGGAACAAGTATGACACAAGTTCTGATTGAACTTGTTTATTTCCCCCTGTCTTCAGTTCACTGCATCAGAATAATTCAGTGTTTCTGCGAGTAAAGCGATCTGCTCTTTGTCTCAATGTTTTTTCTGAAAAACTCATCTCCAGGTGTTGCTGACCCCTTGGAGCAACAGCCGAGGGTACCCCAACCATCACTCCCATCGCCGTGGACACCACCATTCCCATAGTGACAGTCGACACAACCGGCATTACAGCAGTCTGGTGCCAGAGGGGATCCACCTGCGCAGCTGTGGAGATTTAAGCTCCTCGTCCTCAGCATCACTACGTCGATTAGTGACACCTCATCCACCGCATGGGTCATCAGGAGCTCTTTACTCAGAGTCTGCACTGTGAGGAGAGGAGGAGGGTGAAGGAGGGACGGAGGATGCTTATGAGTTGACATGGTTGTAAGGAAGATGGGAGGAAATAAGGCAGGCTGAGGAAAAGCAGAGTCTGAGGCAGTTTAGTGGAGATATCTAATACTTCAAATTTGAACGTCTTCCCTCCTTTGTCACCGCAGTTTCCTGAAGCCAACGTTGCAAATGGCCTTATTCAGTGGTGCTCTTCATTACTCTGAACATAATCCCAGAGCTCACACTATTTCACCGTTCAACATCAGTGAAACGGTCACTAGATGCTTATTTCTGAGCAGCGTGGTCCCTGTTCTAACGGAATGAATCCACAACTGGCCGAAAACAACCAACCAGATACATCTCTCCGCTGTATTCTCCACCCGTTCTCCCTCAATACTGATCTGGAGACATATTTTCCTCAAGACTGGAGGCAGAACTCGACTAGCATTCATGCTACAACAACCAGTTACTCAGATGTCACACAATCACAATCACATCACATTATGGGTTGCAATATGCTTCTGGCCTTTTTGTACATTGCAATTCACCCACAGGATCGCTCAGAGAAGTCTCATAGAAACTTATTTTGTCTTCCATTGATTACAAAGAAAGAATCTCAATAGATATAGAGTTAGCTGAGTACGATGTAAGATGAGGTTGCACATGAGGACAAGTGCTCTCACATGGAAAACACTTAACTGAGTTGCTAATTTTGTCTTTTTCTTTTTGTAATTCAGATTGTTTTTGCAATCAGATTCCCACTTTCTCCACGTTTTTCCACCTACACACTGGCCTTAAAACAAAAAGGCAGCCAGCATTTTTAACATTAACATTAATGAATGCCACAGACACATGCTAAAGCGTTTGAAATGTATATTCTGTGAGTGGCCCCTGGACACGGTGGTTTGATTTGCATATGTGCATGTTTTGCTACAGCCTCCCGAATACTGCAGGAACCTTGTGCATTGGACCTGACCATCTGTGTAACTACGTAACATGTCCTCCGAATGTCTTATCTGCATGTTTTGACAATGCTTCTTATTTTTTTTCCTCTTGCATTTGAAATGTGTTTGTGTCAATAGATAGCTGAAGGGGAAGGTCAGAGTCAAAGATGCGCAGTGTTCCCAAAAGTTTTCTGCCAGATGGCCCCAAACATGCCTCTGCATCCTAATTTGATTTTGGTCGGGTTTGAAAATGTTTCAAGTGCACATGCATATCTTTGACACTAGCTAACGCAGCCGGATCCTGTCAGATGAGTGGTGTAAATTGCACTGGGACTGAAGAGTCTCTTGCAATAAATGTTGGTATTTGTTATGAGGCTGGGCTTCACACTATGCTTTGGCACGGTTCTCTTTGGACTTGCAGGGGTTGTGGATAGGTGGTAAATGGAAAAAAATAAGCCATGGGCAGCTGATAGTGAACATATGATGGGTCTGGCAGCTCTGGATACTCGGTATTGAGTATATCAATATTTGTGTCGGATTGGAGTGTTTTTTCTTTGGAAAGTATTTTTGATGTGCTCACAAAGTGATGATATTGAGTCCATATCAGTAAAGGCACATTTTGGATATACTTGTATGTATTTACCAAATTTAAAAAATGCACACGCACACACACTTAAGCCTGCACACAGATGCAGGCACACCCATACACTCCCTTATTAAGGCATTGAGCTGTATTTCTACCTCCTGTCTTGCATTAAACATTATTTATTTGAAGAAATGTATATCTGTATGGCAGGCTTAACAGGCTAGAGCCTTGAAACCTGAATAATAAATGTATCTTAACATTACATGTATTCCAGATTTTAAATGCAGTGTCAATGGCAAAACTTTCAATGCAAGTTATGTATTTCAAAATATGAAATAAATGATAGACAAATACAAATACCTATGTTTATGTTTCTTTACCAAATATGAAGAGCAGAATGCCAGGGTTTGATGTTTTGTTATTTCTCTTTTCTGCTCTAAAAGTTTAACTATTACTATAATTATAATAGTTGAGGCTCACACCTTGTTTAACAAATCTCCTCACTCCACCTTAACCCCACCTCTTCTCAAATCCTATTGGTCAGCCAGTGTGAAAGGCCATCCTGGTTCGATGGTACCGGCCAATCAAACGCTCAACGTCAAGTGGAGCCTTCCAAAAGTCCACGCCCATATGCACCACTCGCAATGGATGCTGGGGGACATAGTTCTGCTGCTGTGTATTAAATATGACAGCTCCACGACAGCGAACTACAAACTGCACATCCTGGTTTAAGGAGACGTTCACAGACTTCAGTTGGACCGAAGACGAAGAAACAGAAGATAAACTACTTTGCTATTAGTAAATCAAACAGTTTGGGACAAGAGGACAGTATCATTATGGTATGTAAAGGCATGTGTATGAACGAAAAAAAAAATGTAATACGGTATGATATAGCTAGCTTTGTGAACAGCCTGGTTGAGCTACCATCATCTACTGTTACCTGCAAAGTCATTGCTCTAATCCTCGCTCTTGCTTACTGAGCTCAGTAGGCGAAGAGACTTTGACGCTATTAGTTTGGTAGTTTTCCTCAACCGGAACACGTTTAACGTTTTTGTAGCTATGTCACTGCTGTAACGTTAGCTTGGTAACGGAACAGTCCGACTGAGTGTTAAAGCTCAGCTTGTTGACGGCTAGTCGGGACGGTTGGACGGTTGAGAATGAGACGTCTGCTGAGTTTGCTCATGAAAGCCCCCAAAACAATCCGGACCATGTGGCACATCGAGTCCCCGCTGAGATTAAAAACAACCTCGGTTCTGATGTGCACCTCGTCTCTGCAGGGAGACAACCTTTGCAACGGGACGCACAGCAACAACAAGGCGCTGCTGTCCGATCCTCAGCTGTTCGAAGCCCAATTTGACGAGCTGGTGACGGAGCTTTCAGAGAGCGACCTCGCGGACCCCGCGCTGGCTGATGCTCTGAACAGGTTTAGAGAGGTATGTATGTCTGTCTGTCTTTTACAGAGTTACGTCTGACGAGTGCACTGTTATTTCCTGTTGTTCCTATATGCGTCTTTCCCCCCCCCTCAGGTTTTGGTGTACAATTCCCCCGGAGGCAAGAGGAACCGAGGACTGTCCGTGATCGCTTCACTGAGGGATCTTCTCTCTCCCACTCAGCTCGCACAGGACACAGTGCGGCGGGCTCTGTTGGTTGGCTGGTGCATTGAGTTGGTAAGGACACGTTGTGTGTTAAAATGTGGCAGTATTCCACATTTTTCTTATTGCAAATAAATCCCAATAAATAGCCAAAACCAGCATTGCAAGTGCAGCCTATCCCTGCATATCTGCCCATCAACTAAACGCATCAATTAGCCATATCTTTATACTTGGTGACAAGTTTCTTAATTATGACTGGCACTTTAGTTTGTTTTGAGTCAATCCCACATACACCATCCTGATGCTGTACACTAAACCTTTTTAAAGATGTGTATCTTCAGTAGGAACAAATGGGCTTGGGACCAAGTGCCACAGACAGGGAGGTCAAAGTACTGTGTGGTCTGAGCAAGGGATGTAGAAAGTCAGGAAAGGGCCAATGGCCACTTTAGGCCCCTGGCGATCCCATCAGATGGTCTCTACTTATACCTCAAATCAATAAATTCACACCATCCATCACAATATTGTTTATTTATGATTTTCTTCACACCCGAGCTCCACAAGATCAAAGTTGGGCACAAAGTTAGGTTTGTGTTTTTTGTCACTAAAAAGCTCACAAGCACAGACTGATTGTTGTAAAGACACTTTGCAAGGTGTCATTAAGTGTTACGATTGTGTCTCTGTTGCTTGCAGCTTCAGGCATTTTTCCTGGTGGCAGATGACATCATGGATGGATCTGTGACTCGGAGAGGACAGCCCTGCTGGTACAAGAAGGTGAGGCCTGATATATTCCAGAAAAAGAGGGACTATACTGTTGTTTTAGTTGTTGTGGGATATTTTATTTTCCACTACAAATGATGCAGTCAGTTCAAGTGAATCCTGTCTGTTTGTTTTTAAGGATGGAATCGGTCTGGATGCCATCAATGATTCATTTCTCTTAGAGGCGGCTATCTACAGACTGCTTCGCAGACATTGCAGGGATCAGCCGTACTACGTCCACCTACTGGAGCTGTTTACGGAGGTACTATATGTCCTGATTGATTACACAGGCACACGCATTAACACAGGATTCTTACTGCACCTCCTTTTTGTTTCAGACATCTTTCCAGACCGAGCTCGGCCAAGCTCTGGACCTCATGACTTCTACCCCTGGTCAGGTTGACCTCAACAGATTCACCATGGATAGGTAGTGAAGATACATCTGAAAAGTACATTTGCAGAGAAGGATGTTGTCTACAAAAGAAAATGGGAGTAATTTTTTTCTCTCCTTGTCTTTCAGGTATAAAGCTATTGTAAAATACAAGACTGCATTTTACTCTTTTTACCTCCCAGTGGCAGCTGCAATGTACATTGTGAGTTTGTTTATATTTTACACACATGACGCAAGTAAGAGAGAAATGTTCTAGTCTTTCTCATAACTACTTTACCTTACTTCTGTAGGCAGGGATTGAGAGTGAAGAGGAACACAATAATGCCAAACACATCTTACTTGAGATGGGAGAGTTCTTTCAAATACAGGTAGCTACTTTTACACGTCCTCCAGCTTTCACGCCACACATTGAACCATATGCTGCCGAGTTAATAACCACCAAATGTTGATCATTTGCAGGATGACTACTTGGACTGTTACGGAGACCCCGCTGTGACGGGAAAGATAGGCACAGACATCCAGGATAACAAATGTAGCTGGCTGGTGGTGATGGCGCTGGAAACCATGACTCCTGAACAAAGAGCAGAGCTGAAGGTGAGACTTCACAAAACAACCCTTTCTGTTCAATTATGTACCGATATTATTATTTGGCAAACATTAAAGGACCAATGTGTAGCATTTTGGGGGATCTATCTGCCGCAATGGAATATAATATTAAAGGTCATATTGTAACGTTTGTGTGTCGACGAATAATTAAAAGAATAATAATACAGAATAACAGAACCTTTAGAAATAAAATCGCTTTTCCTTAAAAAAAAAATGTATGATAGGCTAGAAAGGCCCATTCGTGTTTTCACTTCGGCAACCGAGGTTCTTCTACACGCTAGGCTCGCTGTAGAAGTTTCAGTTGGTTACAATCTGCAACCTCTCCTCTAGATGTTGCCATATCCTACACACTGGCCCTTTAAATACAATGCACACTTTGGTTATATCTCTGTGCTGTACATTTGCATTTGAACAATGACCTGTTGACAGATTTTCTCATTTGAAGTAAGTGACCTTTTCAAAAAAATGGATCAAGTGGAATTAGGCACAAGGAATGCTTTTTTTTAATATATACCACAGTAAGAAAGTGTGGTCATTTACAAGGTAGTGTAGGAAAAGTGGGGGTTTTTTTAACAGAAGGAAAAGCAAAAACATGTGACAAGCGTCACTTTTTACAGATATTTTATCCTTTGCCCGACATCTATATTCAGCTAAAACGTCATTCAACATACAAACAAGTATGCATTGCAGCAAAATAAACTGTATTTATTATAAAATAACTGTATAACCTGTATGTGTTTGCCTCTGCTCCCACCTTTTTTTAGAAATTCTACTACTCATTTGCTAGTACATTAGCAAAACTTAATTTCATCTTCACCTCTTCCTCAGGCATGTTATGGGCGCCATGATGAAGCCTGTGTAGAAAAGGTCAAAGCACTGTACGACACCCTGAAAATGCCAACATTGTACCACAAATATGAGGAAGAGAGCTACCAGCGGCTACAGACACTCATTGCTTGTCACGCTCAAAACCTTCCTCACTCAATCTTCCTCAACTTCGCCAAGAAAATCTACAAGAGGAACAAGTGAGAGGGAATGGTGGTCACAAACCGTGTCGGGTGCATCAGCCTGGTTCTCTTTTGACGTTTATGATGCACAGAATAACTTTGAAGTGGTTTGTAGATATTTGGTCGCAAATGTCATCAAACAGTCTTTTACCCCGTTCACTACATTATTGAACCCAGTTCATAATGCACAGTGTCTCAGGTTGATTCTCCGCTGAAGAATACCATGGATAGAAGTTAGACACTGAAATGATGAACACAAATACAATCGGATTGTTTTAATTTTATAGGAATAGATTTATTAATTGATTAGACTCCAAAAGGAACATATATGACAGCAGATGTATCCTGACAGGGGACAGAGGGTCAAACCTCATCAGCTTTCTAATTCCATATATTTTTATATTGCTGCTGTAAAGTCTGTACTGCCCTGAATGTTATTGCTTTTAATAAATAATGTATGAACAGTATTTTTCCTCTTCATCCTTTTGATGTTTGTTTGTGTGTTGGTTGTAGAGCACCAACGATTTGTTGTTTAAAATTGACATATGAACTAGAGACCATCTTGCGATGGGATCACACCCATAGTGACACCAAATAAAACCAGGGGCGAGGGGGTCTCTTCCAGTGCCCTTGCCTTGACCATACCCGTTTTCCAACTTTCCCTTCATTTTGATCTCATCTACATCCTTGTGAAGTTCCATGACTACACCTTGCATGGTTGTTACACTATCGCTGTGACAAAATCTGTCCACAGACAGAAATATAAACACCTGACAAAGTACTCAGCGCCTCTGTGGTGTTTCCCGCTGCAGTAGGTGTCTCCAGGACCACATGATGACTCACACAGACTCACAAGGTGACAACAATACTAGTATCGCTGTTGCAGCTGGTAATTATATCATTTTGAAAAACACTTTAATTGTTTCAGTCATTTCTAAAGCAAAAATTGACAAAATGTCACGGTTTCTAGCTTTTCAAATGTGAGAATTTGATGCTTCCGTTTGTGATATATTATAGTAAACCGTATAATTGGGCTCTGGGCAATAACAATGGGCATTTTGACTATTAAATGACATTTTATAGATTAAATAATAGATTTATCAAGGATGTAGTTGACAGATTAATCGATAATGATAATAATAAAGGCTAGAAGCAGTAGTTGGTGTTCAAATGAACCTGGAGATTCTATTATTTTGTGTTGGTTCATTTCTGTGACATAAATTCATGAATAAATTGCAGATAGGATGATTTATGAGGAATCCAAGGATATGAGACTCTTGCTCTCAAAACTAATATTCTTGAAGGAGGTGAAGCTGAAAATGACTCAAGATAAATTGGATGTGATGATAAGGCAAGTACGGGGTGTGGCTTGGTTGGGTTGTGGGGGGGGGGGGGGGGGGGGGAGGTTGGCGATGGTTTGCTGGATGCTCGCGAGAAGACAGATGCTGAGGCTGTCACCGTCTAGAGAGATTCACATTCACACGGACTGTGATGCGAGCGAGCCCGACGAGATGGAGACTTTCATCCATCTAACCTGCATCTGATCGTGAGTCGAGTCCTCATTTATTATCGTACTATATATGTCATTTAAAAAAAAATGTTTTTAAATGAACCTGCAGAGTCTAGTCGGGGCAAGCAAAACATTATATGCACAAACGAATCCTGCGTAGATCTAGAAACATGCAATTCCGCTGTTAACAATGATATTTCTTGAGTAATTCTTCGGTAAAATGTATTATCATTATCGGTTTTAACTGGAATCTAAATATTATGTATAGTAATTTAGTTATAATAGGGGCGGACGGGCCTGTATTTCAGGGCGATGCGGTTGGAGGTAGCTGCCCCCTCCTCCCCCTCCTCTCCCCCCCTCCCCGTCTCCATCAGCTCTGTGGGATCAATACATGCAGGGGTAAATACTGTTCACGGGACGGCTTGAATTACATCTGATGATATGCTGGTTTTGTGTGTTATTTCAAGGCTTTGTTGGCTTTAATGCCATTCCGACGAAGGCCCATGTGTAAGCAAGCGCTGGAGTGATTTATATTCCTCAGTGAAGTGAAGGGCACTGTGGAGGAATATAAGAGCAATAGCCTTCGGTAGATGGGCTTTTAAAAGGCAGACTCGGTGCTGTTCAGTGCTGCTGCCTGATTGTTTCATGCTCTAGTTAAATGTTCAGTCATTGCTCTAGGTACGTGTTTTTTTAATTTTTTTTACATAATTTCTTTTGATCTCACTGCCTCTCTTCAGCTTGTTAGGATGGACTGGTTCAGATAGAGACAGTCTGACTACTGTAAACTCATGAATTGAAGCTGAACATGACCGATAAGGATGACAAGTGACAGTTATTAAGCTATAAATTAACTGACAATTATTATCATGGGGATCATTTCATGTGATGTGTGTGTGTGTGTTTGTTTAAATAGATATATAGATAGATAGATAGATAGATAGATAGATAGATACAGCATCTGAAAACCAAGGAAATAGTAAAACAGATGATACTTTGCATGCAGAAAACCATGTTATATACATTTTCGATGTCTAACTGGACGTCTGAAGTCTGAAGGCACCTCAATGTTTCTAGCTGCACAGTATTGCTCAACAAAAGATTCAATATTTTTAAGTGCAGCAACTAGCAATTGTTTCATTAATAACTGACCTGTCCATCATTTTCTTGGTTAATCAATGAAGCATTTTGACTACTACAATTTTTTTTAAATGACCACAGTTTCTCAAGGTGATGAATCCAGGGTGACGTCTTCAAATGTCTTGTGTTGTTCAACTACCAGTCCAAAAGGCAAAGACATTCAGTTTACTATCATGAAAATCTTTGAAAACCAGCACATATTCACATTTGAGAAGCTGGAATCAGAGAATATTTGGAATTTTTGCAAATATTAACATAGAAGCTTATTCATTTACTGTTAATTTATAAATTGATCAATTGTTTCAGCTTGAATTGTTTTCCTTAGGTGGGGATGTTTGATAATGTGCCTTTTTTTTTACAGCGCTGTGCGTGAGACAGTGTGTGTGTGTGTGTGTGTGTTCATATCACTGCTGTTGCCTTCCAGGACTTGGGCTGTGATAATTATAAAATAAAAAGCTTGAAAGTAATTGCGTTTTAATGGATAGTCCAGATGATGAGTTTAACTCCAAAGACTAAGCCTAATATGAAAACATGTAGAGCAAGAAAAAGGTTTTTGAAAAGCAGAATTTTGCTGGTCGTTATTCACTGTGTGTCTTCTTTGATGTTACAGGATCTTGGGAGTCAAGCCAAGATGTGACCGTCACGGCGCATCATAGTTTGGATCTGTCCTTTACAACACTTGTTTCTATAGCAACAGAAATATCAGAGATTCCTGAAAAGTCCCATTCCCACAATGCAGTCCTCCAGCTGCTCCTCTCAGCCTCCAAAGCCGCGGCGCTTTGACGTCAGCAGGCGGACCAATACCGTAGCTGGACCAAAGTCTCAAGGCCCTGGTTTCCAGAGGGAGGATAAAAACATGAACACGATGACCACGTCCTCCCCACGCCGGCCTACCAAAGCTCCCCCTGCACCCACCAGGACCAGGGTGGCAGTGCAGCCTCGAGCACCAGTAACCCAGTCCAGGTTTGGCTCACAGAAACAAGGCTCCACCTTCTCCAAATCAGTTAAGCCCAAACCCAAGAGTGCTCGTGCATCTGCGGCAGCCAAAATTGCACCAGCAGCCGCATTACCTCCGCTTCCCTCCGTTCTCCCTCTTGACCCGAACTGCAACGAGCCGAGCCTCCCGTGTCTGTGCTGCGATGGCCGCTCCCCGCAGGACAATAACAGCATGTTCAACCATAACCACAACAACAACAACACCATCTCTATCAGACAGCAACTGCAGCTACCCCCACCTCCGGCCCCGTTGCCCCAGAGGCAGGATGGGAAAGGGACCAAGGAGAAGCCTCAGCCTCCCGCCAAAGCACAGGCCCAGCTGGAGGCCTCTGCCCGCCCTGCTGCCAGTCTGGAAAATGAAGGCAAGAATGCAGCCGCAAGCACTAATCTGGACAACAAGAAAAATGTAAAAGTAGAGGAAGAAGACGACGAGGAAGAGAGCAGTGGGGATTTTGATATTGATGATGTTGAAGAGGCTGACAATGATGACGACGACGACGATGATGACACCCTGGTCCCCTCATGCTGTGACTGTCCTCCCTCCCTCCTGGAGTTTTCACTCTCCTCCTCTACCTCGTCGTCCTCCACTTCTATCAGCTCCTGCTCTGATCTGGATTCTGACTGTGCAGATCAATCCGCCTCCATCTGCTCTTCTCACGACCAAGATAATCTGACAGTTGCTCTGTCCCCCAAAGGCCGCTCTCACCCACGAGCCCCTGAATGCAAACCTCCTGCGCGTTCACCCCCATCCCTTCCTCTTAGCTGCAATCCCTTCGTCTTAACATCACATTCCCCAATGTCCCCTTGCTCCCCAGATGAGGGCTACCCCTCTGCCCTGGACTCCCCTTCTCCTGACTACTTAGGGGCCAAAGGTGATTCTGAGGTCACCAAACAAGGTTTGCTTGACTTTCTAGAATCTGTTGGTGAGTTTGCGAAAATGGAGCGCTTCAGCCAGGTGATCCAAGTGGCTCGTTGGGATCTGGAGGAGGAACAACACTGGGATGTTCTGAGGGATCGGCTAGATCACTTGGATCGCTTGGAGAAGGTGAACCGGGAAGTAAAACTGGCCTACATCGCCAAACTCCACGAGGAGGGATTTGATCTTGGAGATCTGGAGGAGCAGGATCTCTCAGATGTCATGGATGAAATGGGCAACATCGACATTCCCTGGAAGTTGTATAAAAGTGGCCGAGGAGCGATGGGAGACTCTCAGGAGTTTTCAGATGCAGGGGTTGACCTCACTGCTCCATCAGACTGTGAGGATCCTCTTGTTCCTGATTCCCTCACCCCTTCTCCTGTCGAGCCGCCACCGAGACCCCCCAAACCTCCAGCGCGTCATGCCAGCGTGAGCTCTGACCTCCACACCTACATCAATATCAGTAGGGAGACCACCTCCATGGCTGTGTCCACCTCTCCTACATTGTCTAATTTCTCCCCTAACTCCTCATCCCCCACTTTCACAACTTTTAGGTGTGAGAAACCCCTACCTCCATCTCCTCCCTCCATCCCTTCTCTTCCCACCTCTAAACTGGTCCCTTACCTCACCCTTTATACCACCCCATCTCCACCTCCATCTATCCCCACCCCAACTCCTCCCATCCCTCCCCCTCGGAAGCGTCACCTTGCCAGGAAAGAGGCACAGCGGCTCGCTGCTCTCCAAACCGAACAGGAAAAGACCCCCCTTTCCCTTCCTCCTCCCACCACACGTCCCCCACCTCTGCCTCCTCCACCAGTTATCTCAATCTCCTCCTCATCTCCCCCTGCAATACCAACTCCACCTGCCCTGCCTCCTCCCCCCTCCTTCCATGCACTGGATGTAGAGATTCGGAAGCTATTAATGCTTGCTGGATTGACCCAAGCTGAGCTCCTCAAACTCAGCCCAGAACTTGGTGTTTGTGTTGGAGGGTTTGAGGAGGATGAGGTTGATGGAGATCACGTTATCTCGCTCAGGTCTGGGGAGCTACATGAGTTCAGACTAAAAGATCAGAATGAGATGAAGGACTGTGACACAGAGTTGATGGCCAGAGACAGATGGAGAAGCAGAGGCAAGATGGATGGAGATCGAAGAGCAGATATAGCTGAAGATGGCAAAACAAATGAGGAGAGCACACAAAGAACCACCTCGTTCACTGATATGGCAAGGAGAAGGAAGAGAAGCAGTGGTCTGACCTCTGACCCTAACTACAGCACTGGTTTTAGCAATACACAGGAAACCAAAACAAAGAATATGGGCTTTGAGTCTTTCCGGTATCCTGCCGAGGTGCTAGATTCACCTCCCCCTCCTCCTCCTCCTCGCCCCTTACCCCCAATCCCACCATCTGTGCCACACCACAAAATCAGCACTCTGAAGGCTAACTCTGCACAGCCTGAGCGATTTGATTGGCTCATAGCATTCACACCTGACCCTGAAGCCCTACTACAGCATCCAACCCTGGCAGTGAGAAAATCTCTTGTGGAAAATCAAAAGAAGCTCAGTTCTTCAGGGTCATCTCCAGGGTTAGCGCCAAAAGTCACGACTTTTAAAGAGCTGCGTTACCGCAACAAGAGCACCTTCCTCCAAACAAAGGTGATCACTGATCCAGACCCTGACCCAACAGTTATTACTCCAGATGCAGATATACTGTACAACCTGAGGTGGAGAAGAGAGATGGCAGGCGGCGACGGCAACCAATGGGAGTACACCTCTCAGGCTCAGGCCTTTTTTATGCAGCCGCCACCGGCCCTCACCTCAATGGCCGCTCTGAAGGAAATGCTCCAGAGAGCTGACGAGGAGGGTAGACAACCGGAGCTGTGCCCATCACAGAAGATTGGCTGCTCAGTCAGTGAGAGCAGCCTGTGGACCATGGGCAGAGAGTGGGAGGGTGAAGAAGTTAAGAGGGATGAAAATGAAAGGAAAGAAGAAGAGGAGGTGGAGGTGGAGAAGGTGGAGAAGGTGGAGGTGGAGGTGAGAGGACAAGCCGATGGCGGAAGGACTTTAGAAACAAGAACTACAGGTGAGTGGGAATTAGCATGATGGTGCAAATGATAATAAAGGAGTCAGATTAATTTAATGACATAGGGGAAGGGATCAGCGTGTGCATGCAGTTTTGTGTGTGCATGGGAGAAAATAAACACATCAAAGTAACTCAGTGTAATTTAAACAACAGAGCAGATCTGGGATGGGCGGATGATGGACAGAAAGAGATGCACAAATAACATCCTCGGACAGTGGAATAGAAAGAGACAGAAAACCAAGGGTTGACTCATTTATGGAAATGATAAATGGAACGACAGTGAAGAGATGGAGGACGAGCATGAGTCGCAGAAATGCGTGATACGTGATATGATGACAAGGGATTGACAGAAGGTGGTAGATGAGGGAAGCTAACAAGACAGTGGAAGCTGCAGAGGGAACATGAGCAATATAGAGATGGAGGGATAAAGTGAGGGGAGTGAAGGTAATATGAGGAGAAAGAGAAGGTTGGAAACTTTCCAGCCAGTTTTCCTACACTGGTTATTAAAGTGTGATGTCATCACGGCCTTATTCAATTATTCATCCACTCTTTAGACCCACGGGGAGGGGGATAATGGAATGCCCACTGAGCTCACCACCTTTCTCCTCAGTCTTTCTACCTTCAACTTCTCGTTTCTTTCTATCTGTGTCCTAAAAAAATGTCTTCCTCTTTCTCTGCCTCTTTACTGGTTTTAAATAACATCTACTTGGGATGTTCAAATGCTTTTCTCTTTCTGCCTATCCTGTCTCTCTGCTTCCCCCACGTTTACTCCCTAGAGTTGCACAAGATCAAGTTACTTATCTCTTTCAGTGCTGCAGTTTGCTACATAAACCCTAAGGATTAGATTGTCAGTCGGGTTTAAGCTTGATTTAAATTGCTCATATTCTCCACCAATCAGCTGCTAAAATTAGTTCTCTTCTTGTATAATTACTTGGGCATTATTTAACCTTTGCTTTCTGATTATAAAAGTCGCTGAATTACTAATGATTTATACGCTGCAGGAGTTTCCCTCAGAAACCCCTGCAACAAGCCAGAAATAGGTGTGTACACCTTTAAGAGACCAGGGGGTGGATCCAAGTATATGGGCCAATTGCTGAAAGCTGGTGTCAGAAAAATAGGAAGTATCATGTGTTTGTTACAGTTCAGAGACAGCTCAAGTCTGACCAAGGTATGGTTGCTTTCCAGCTCATTTTGTAGCCCATAGCCGAGCAGTCTGTCACAGGTAATTGAGGAACGAAAATTATTGTAGCCACAATCTCTTAATCTCAACAGAGACAGGCATGGTGATTGTGCAGGAACCGACAGAAGTCTGCTATCTGTTGACTGACTCAGCATACTGCTGGAGAGGGGAGGGGGTGGTGGTGTGAAAGAAGCTAGAGAGGTAGAAAACAAACGGCAGCGCAGAGAAAAAGAGAAGAGAAGGTGATCCAGAGGTGATGATGGCACTGCAGTAAATTACAAAACTGTTACACTGTTACTTTATATTCATAACTCTTACTTCAAGTATGAAATAAAAGTGAAACCAGACGCTGTAAAGAAAACCCACATTGAAATATGATGAATATTTGCGATTGATGGTGGCATTTGAGATGATGGTGTCAGTGGGGAATACGTAGTATTTCTACTGTGCAGCTGTGAGAAGTTGTGTCAAACACTCTCAAATGAAAAACTGTGGTTATTGCCCTTCATAAATCAACTCCATTGACTCTCATGCACTGACAATGTGTAAGTGTCAATCAACTGTTTGAATTGTTTAAATACTGCATTACTGCATGATGTTACATGATGACGATTTCTGCTGGAATACACTCATGACTGTGCATTTTTCTCTCGACAGACACTAACATTTTCTGCATCTCTCTCTCTCCTTCCCATTTCTCTGCCACATTTTTTTTTTGTTGCTTTAAACTTCCTTGTTTTTCTCACCCATCCATCCCATTTTGTTGTTTCCATTGTTTGTCCATGGCTCCACTTTGCTCCCTCATAATCGCTTTGCTTGTGCGCCTGCCCTCTCCATCCTGACTTCTGCACCTTCAATTTTTTGGCCTTGTTACCCTTTCCAATAAGCAGTTTCCTCCCCACCACTGTCCCTCGCCCAGTCCTCCCAACCCTATTTCCTCCACACCGCCCTCCCTTCCTATCATCCAGGCTACTGTAACTCCCAGCCCTTTGCAGATCCCAGACCCCGCAGTCATGCAGGCAGGGAGTCCACAGACAAACACTGTAACACACAGTGGGCCCCTGCTGCCGGCTCAGCTTGTATCCACAGAGATGATTCCAGCCCTGATATAAACTCTGGCTATGAATCTCTGGAAGATTTTGGTGCAGACTCTCCTTGTGATTATGGGAAGATGTTTAACACACACAGGGTCCTTACGTCTGACTCTATCTGTAATTTTGACTCTCTATACCGCAGTGACTCAGACACACACACTAAGTCAGACACACCTGTTAGTGGCACCGCAGAGGCTCCTGGTTGCACGACCCCATATAAGAACATAGATGTCATGATGACGTATTCAAACAGTGTCAGTACTATGGACTCGCTGTATTCAGAAAAGCGCACAAACTCGTGCACGGATCACAACAGCAACAAGGCCAGGACATCTAAGGAGCTTCCTCCTCTTCCTACGTATTACTTGTACCACCCAAAAAACTGCCCTCTGCACAGGGGTGCCCCTCCCCGCCTCTCCCCTATCGGCGCCCTCTCCCCTCCCCAGCGCCCCGGTGCGCCCCCCCCAGGCGTAGCAGGCTCCTACCTCAGCTCCCCGCTTTTCCCCCGCTCTCACACCTTGCCTGCCCTCGCTGCTCCCCTCTACTATCCAAACCTCTACCCTCCTATACCGCCAAGGGCGCCCGCCCTACCCCCAAAACTCTACCAGGCTCCTCCGCAGTCACGCGTGGCGAGTAAGATTTCTCTCGCTCTCTCTCTCTCCATCTTATACACTCTCTTTGTCATCTTGCTTGCATGCATGTCTGTCTGTCCTTTTTACTGTCTGTTTCTGTCTTTGGTCTCTGCCCTGCATATAGTGTCTCTCAGACTTTTGTCACTTTCTCGACCCGGGGGATTTGCAGATTTGAAAGAACTAGGTAACTGTAGCTTCTTTTATGTATCAGAAGGTAGCTCCCTGCAGGTCATCTGGTACGTCTCATCTACACTTTCCTTTCAAATCTGCAAAGGGCCTTCAGAGGGGTGACAGCTGTTCCTGTCACAGGGTGCCTAGAGTTGCTCTCATGGCTCTCCCTCTTTCCTCGTCTCCCTGTCTGTCTGTCTGTCTTTGTGTCGGTCTGGTCTGTCTCCATGTTGTTTCCGTTTTTTGCACGGTATGTTGAAATGGACACATGCATTTCATGCCAGGCACAACGCAAGTATACTTGTCCATTATGTTGTAATGTCATTATTTTAAATTTTAAGTTCAACTTTATTATCTTTGTGTACATCTAGGGCAATTTCAAAGTCCACTGCATCTTGTTCATTATATGAATGTATTTATATAACTAGTTTATATAAATCATTTTATATGAACTGTACACAACACCTGCCCTTTGAACGTATGTGTGATTGGATCTGACCTGACTGATGTGGTAGCTGATACAACTGTGTCGCCCCTAGCTCGATAGTTTCTCCTGTCTATGCTTATATTAAGTATGTATGAGTGTGAGTCAAGATTAATGCATGGGATCCTACTTATCCCTGATGTGTCCAGAAAGTTGTCTTCACAGATCCAGATGTTGAAAGCGCACCACAACCAACCAATATTTACAGGATGTCTTCACACACTGTTTGTTGTCAGTAGCACCATCTGCTTCTATCTGCCTACTCCGGTGCTCCTCATTGCTTAACTGCTCCTACTAATAACGCAATTTTTTTAGTTATGGTATTTATTTATTTATACATTTAATGTATGTGGTGACTCATTTTGCTTCTGTTGAATTTGTATCTTTTTTATACAAATTGTAGTAAGTAATTGCTCTTTTGCTGTCGCTGTCAGCTGTTCGCAGTGTCTCATTCGCTGGCTCTGTCCAGAGGACAGATACATCCTGGATGGGCGAAGATGTGAAGCATCCAATGAGAGGTCTGGGCCTGTCCGCTCTGTGCCTGCAGGACAAAAAAGGTGTGTGTCTCACCTGTGTGTGTGTTCACCTGTCCGTCTGTGTGTCTCTGTCCCTGATGTCGAGAGGTCTTACAGTTTAACCAAAGACCATTGTTCTTCCCTGCAGCTCTGGTCAGTGCGGTCAGTATGGCAGTGGAAGCCATCTTGGCCCAGTTCAGCTCTTCTCGCACTGTAGTTCAGAAGGTCAGTCACTGCTAAATTTACGTCACCAGTGGGATTTTAAATAACAGAATTAAGACGTTTTTTTCTTTGTTTCATTAATGAAAACTGTTTTGTTTCACATCACTCTTGATAACGAAAAAAAATGTCATATTGTTTTGAATTTAGTGTTCATCTTTGAAAATGCTTTCCCTCGCTTCCTTCTTGTTCTGACTCTATATATGTTGTTCCGTCTCTCCTCAGTCTTTCTCAGTTAACAAGGTACTAGAATATCTTTAGATAACCTAATCTAGTAGTCTTATGAATTTGTTTGTAAACTAACTCCAACCACCCAACTCATGTCTATTCAAATCATACCCATACCCCCCCCCCACCCCCCTTTCTCGCCAACCTCCATTTATGTGTCCCATTTTCCTTTCTTCCCTCTTTCTTGAATCATCCTTGCTGTTCTATTCCCCTGTCCCTCCCTATCACTGCACATCTTCCTCCTTTCCCTTCTTCTTGTCTGCTCACCCCTCCCTAGGCCTTATCAGGAGACAGCACTATAAATCCATCTCTGGGCCGTCTGGTGCTGCAGTGTCTCTGCCCTGCCCTCCACAGCTTGCTGACCGATGGCTTGAAACCTCACCAGAGTGACCTGATTGCAGGCAGGAGGCCAAATTCAGCCTGGGGTCTGGTCCAGGCCTCAACCAGGCCAGGTAGCACTCCAATTGTCGGAAGATTAGCATTTATAGACTTGGATATTAAGGATTTGATATTAGTTGTGTCTTGTTGTATTCCCTGGTTGATAATGATAAGCTCTGGACTTATTCTGCCTCTCATTTTCCCACACATCAGTCAATACTTGTTGATTTTAGTGTCTAAAATGCTGAATTAACAACAGGATGCAGATATTGATTGGTTTATGAGTGCCAAGTTTCACTGCAATTTTCCGCAGACCTCTGTAAGTTCCTCTCTCTCTCTCTCTCTCTCTCTCTCTCTCTCTCTCTCTCTCTCTCTCTCTCTCTCCCTCCCTTCTTCCTCTCAACCCACTTTTCAAGGTCCTAAAACTCAAGCGTTGTTCAAACTACAAGTCCGTGTTGGAGAGCTGCCTCAGCTCAGACAGAGCAAACACAGGTTCAACGCATTCCTCCTTGGTCTACTGAAGTGAGTCATGGCTCCTCATCCTTGCTGGTCTCTACTGGTAGCATGACAAGTGCTCAAATCAGTCATAACATTATCAGTTTTTTTTTCCTCATTATATTTTAATTTCCCCGCACATGTTCTCTTTGGATCCTCAGTTTTCCTGTTCTCTATTTTTCTTTTCTTCTAGTACCAAGCTTCTTGATTTCTGGCTATCTCACCTTCAGTCTTGCAGTGGTAAGTTTCCATCACTTCCCTGTCATTCTTGTGGGCATGCATGTGCTTTTAACAGTGATCTCTCTTTCTCTCAGACGTGCTAGAGACATATTACCGGCCCTCTTCCTTTATGCATCTGTCGCTGACTGCCTGCCAGCCTCTGTTCGAGGAGCTGCTCCTCGTGTTGCAGCCTCTCAGCCTGCTGACCTTCAACCTCGACCTGCTCTTCCAGCACCACCATTTAGAGCCAGACAGTCCCACTCCAGAGATCCCCAGTCCACCTTCACAGGATGCTGGATCCCAGCGGTCAACAGAGGGGTCCAAATCCAAAATCACAAGCTGCAAATATATTGAAAGCCTCTCAGAAGTAGACTTTGGAAGCCCAGAATATCGGGCAGCCAAAGAGAAATTGTCACCGTTGAGCAATCCAAAGAATGGAGTACCAGGGGAGTCAACACATAGCAGCGCTGCACCCATAAAAGCTTCGGTCACTCAGACAAGTCCTCAGCTGTTGTGGGTGCAGGAGAAGGATATTGGAGACTTCCCTCTTCCTAATGCTGAGGACAGCCTCGCTCAGCAGGCAGGACAGGTACTCACCTTTGCGTGGCTGTTCAGTGTTTGTAGTCAAATATGTTGTCTGTGATCCTGCAGAGCTGACATTTTTGTTAATCATAGGTGATCCAGCAGGGATGGGGGGCTGTGATGCGCTGGGGAGGCAGACTGAGCCACAACCTGTCTGAGCCGAACCTGAAAAAGGAGGAGGTAAAGACGGATCTGCCGGACCGCCAGGCCCAAGCAGGAAGTGACTTTGCTGCGGTCAGCAGTGGGGCTCAGGTTCCCTGGGGTTTGGGGCGGCTCTTTGGAGCCTCTAAAAGCCTCAACAGCCCACCAGGTCACACACCACCAACCAGGTTAGCCAATGAATCACATAATTCATTTGTTTTTCTTAAGCTAGAGAGAAAAGTGATGAATTTGTGAATTCAACCACTGTAGTTACATTAAGAAACTCTAAAGTCACTGTTGTACTTGTTTGGTAGCTTTATGTGATTCCTCTCTGCCCTTCTGTCCCACACTCTCTCTGTTCCACTCGTCCTCTTTGTGTCTGTCTCTGCAGGCGTCCCTCTCAGTGGCTGGCTCCTGGTGTCACTGCACTGACACGAATGGTGAGCAGCAACTCCACTCCGATAATAAGGAGGGGCCCAGAGCCCCAGGGAGAAAGTGAACCAGAGTCAGAGAAGGAGGTTGACACACTGGAGATGAAGGACAAACCCAGACCGCTCAGGTACAACCGACATAAAGTGACAGTGATGGCTGAGACGCAGTTCTGTGGATAATGTTAGCTGATTTTTGAATGTTTTAAAACTAACTTGACCAGATCTTGCACATTGCGCCTTTAAATATGAGTTGTGGCATGTTTTTTTTCCTTTTTGAAATGACTTCTTCCCCCCCCCTCCAAGAGCACCAGTGGGTGTAGTAGACACCAGGAACGCTCCTATTGTCTTTTTCGTCTTTGAAAGTCTGTAATTGGTGACTCACCATCAATCCTGTGTTGTGACTCATCCAAGGATCGACTACCTCATATGTTGTCTGTGTAGAGAATTGTGGCTGAGAAGATCTCTGCTGTCTGTCCTCAGGTCCGTACGAACGCTGTGTGACCACTCTGGAACAGGTTCGGAGCTTAGCTTCTGCAAAGGGGAGAAACTGGTGGTGTTAGGAGGAGTCGATCAGGACTGGATTCGCTGTCTTCAGGGAGACAAGGAGGGACTGGTACCTATTGGCTACACCTCCCTCATCATGTGACTTCGGTACCATAACTGCTGCACTCAATCAATAAAAAAAACAAAATGAATATATATAAATATATATATTTAGGCGAGTGTTATGGTGAGGCTTCACTACTCTAAAAGGGATATTTCACACTTGCTCGGTTTGAGTTGAGTGTATAACACCATCTGTTCTGCTTTACGTGCATCAGGAGCAGTCTGCAGCCCACTCCCTTTATGAACATATGGGAGGTTTTTTTTCCCCATCACAATCCATCCAGTTTGGTAGCATTAAACTAATGGATGTTGGCAGCAGGAATGCAGCAGATGCTGTGAAATAATGACTCGAGTCAAACTTAAATCATTTCATACCTTGATCTTGGGGTGAAGTATCCCTTTAAAATGTTCTTTTCTCAATGTCTGCATTCCTTGTCAGCCACTGATCTGAAAATGATCTCAGGGCAACTTTTGCCCGATCAACAACTTGCAGATGTGAGTGCTTTCAGATCAGAGGCTGCCTGTCATGAGGAGGCGACAGTCATATTTGGTGCCTGGTGGTAGCCACGTTGATATCTCTCGCCGTCAGCTGTAGAGAGTCGTGGCTCGCAGGTTGTCGAATGGAGAAAGGATGTGAGAGTACTGGGCCGTAGCTCCTGTTGCATACTGCGTAGTAATGTAGTGAATTGTAGCTGTGTAGATCTGTGTTCTATTGACCTTTCACCCCTATTGACCTCTCACCTTTATCGCCTGGTTCATGTGTGTTTGACATGTTTCTGCTACTATATTTGACTGTATAAATATACATAAAAAAATATATATATATAGGTATATAAATTGAGATTGATATTACCAAGATAGATAGAAAGATAGATGAACAAGAGAAAGCAGATGGTAAAACACGAGCAGCAGCTTAATACTGTGGCCACATTGAGGAAGTGGATGATTGAAAATGAATGGATTCATTCTAAATCTTTACATTTGCAACTTTACACCCACATTAAGTGGCTGTCATCCATGCAAAAAAAAAAAAAAAATGTGTAATGTGTTTAAGTATGAAATCCAGTATCTTCCCTCCTGTTTGCTTCATGTATTGCTATTGTCTTGACATCATATTCATACAATTATTAGATTTATCCTCATACCTTTAACACTGTATGCATTGTAATGTGCCATGAATGCTTTGAATGAATGCCAAAAAATATCTATCGATCCATCCATCCATCCCACACAGTTATAGAAGATAATATCAGACAAAAGCAATCTGGAGCTCATCTCTCAACTCGTCCAAAACCTCAAGAGGCCAACACGTGTCAGAGTAAACACCTCACACAACTATGCTCAACTCTTGTTCAACACTATCTGACCTTAAACTTAATGCAGTGAGAAAATCCCAGATGTATTTATGAAGTATTCATAAATGCTACTGTAAAGTCCGTAGGTTTGGTGGCTGGTCTTCACCTCATACCTCCGCTGTTGTATTTATCTTACCCCTTCCCGCCATGTTTGCTCATCATAATCATTGATATTAATGATAGTGGTAGTGGTGGAAGTGATATGTTGATTCTAACCCCATTGCTTTATGTCATATATTTATTAGTTATTCTCTAGATTCTGTATTGATGACTATGCATATGGTTAAATGTACAACTAACAGCCTTTTTGTTTGTTTTAAACTCAAAGTTTTGATTTGATGTTGGCACATGAAGCCAAAAACAATCGCTTAGATAGTTAAAGTTAATATGAAAGAGATGGATTTTAACTGGTCAGGAAAGGCTGACACTAAAGTACCTCCATTTAATACAGCAGGAAAGTTTCATTGCTCTTGATCAATCAGGGAAAGCTCAGTTCTTCAAAGTTTCCTCGTTTTATTGTGTCAATGCCATGTAGCATGACATTACAGTCACGATGGCAACTGTCCAGTAGCATTTCATCTAACCAGTGCTCATAACCTATGATCACAATAAAATGCCATCAAATGGATAACACCTAGGTGTTTACAAGAAATAATGTCTCGATAAAGATGAAGTATCAGTTGACACATTCAATTCTGTTTATATTTTTTGGTTTGTTTATTTGTGAGATTCTGGTCTAAATGCATTTGTTCGAAAGCTGTTAATTTATTGGATGTACTATTTATAGATCATGAGGTTTCTGAAAGGAATAGCTCTATCTGACCCATCTAATGTCTCTCTATCTATCTGGGTCTTGTGTGTGTGTGTGTGTGTGCATGAGAGAGAGAGAGAGAGAGTGCATACATGGCAGCGTGTTTGGCAGTGAAAGCAGAGATGAGTGTGAGCACATCGTTGTGTCTGCACATCCTGCACTTTCACTGCGTGTGTGCGTGCGTGTGTGCGGCTGCTTGCGTGTAACATTGAGATGTGTACCTCCCTCTCCTCCTCCTCTTTCTCTCTCTGGTGTCATGTAGCCTGTAGACATCCCTGTGTCCTACTATTGCATATAGTTCAGTGCCCCTCTAGTGTCAGTCACTGTCAACCTCCTGCATGTGCTTGTTTGTAAATACACCAAATAAAATGATCAGTATAAACCAAACTTGGGCAGCTGTTTGAGTCATATTTCAGCACTTAAATTGATGTTAAAAGCCCTATTAATCAGTTTATACATTAAACCATCATGGAAATATGTATGAGATACCTCACTCAGAAATATATATGTCAGTATATGTCCTGTATTTGTATCTGAAATGTGACAGGAAACTACCTACATGTGTCAGATTGCAAAGGAAGTCAAGACTGAAACCTAACTACAAATGTTGTCTTTTTTACGTTCATAGGGGACATTTCTATTACTTCTTGGTTTAGATTAAAAAAAAAAAATGGGAAAAAAATCCCAGGATACCCTCGGATGTTGTGAAGGGCAGAAAGAGGGGAACAAATCTCCGGAGTGAGCTGCAGCCCTCCCCCATCTTGTAACCGTGTTCCTTTGATATCGTCCTCCATTGTGGGTCATTATGGAGGACAACACAGTGTGAGATATACATGCAAACACCACTAGATAGCACTGTTAGCTCAACCTGATTAAAATCACTGCAATAACCTCCCAAAACACAGAAAGCCTTATAACTGATACACCAAGAGTCTGCAGGGTTTAGTACTAGTTGACATAAAATGCTTTTATTATTATGGTTATAGAGGCAAATAGTCTGAGCTGACATTCTATGGCATTGAGTTATAACTGTTTTTGATGTTTTGTTTTTTAGATGCATATTATCAGAGGCAACAGGCAAAGGTTACATGTCATGCAAACTAGATAAATAACTCTTTATGTGTACCTTTGCTATAAAGTTAATCATCCACTGGCAATAATGTAGTGCTCTTAGTTAAAAAAGGAAAGAGGAAGAATATACATACAGTATGTAAACAGTCAAAGAAATTGCACTTTCTTGGCTTGTTATTAGAAGCCACTACTGAAAGAGAGCAGAAATGTAACACTGGAAAGACTAAATCACTGTCACTGATTGTCTAACCAATAATTAGAAAATGAAAAATGTACGCTCAGCTAAGAAAAGAGACAAATTATGTAATTCTACAAAATAAAATCATATACAATCATAGTCAATTTTAGGGACAAATGACTGGTATATTGGTCAGCTTTATACTCTGTTAAAAACATGTTAGTAAAACGAAAGGTTTGATTAATAAGTTGTATGTATAATCCCAATAGTATTGTCACGTATAATACTCATTTCACACGCTACTGCTGATAGAAGGAAAACAGGTCTCTCTCTCTCTATGTACATTCATGAAACTGAACGCTACTTCCACTAAGTGGATTAGCCCAATCCTCCTAACATGAGGACAATCTACTATGCAACTGTACAGAAAAATGACCTCCAATCCTCAGATATTCACAACTAAAAAAAACACAACAACAGAAGTCCTTATATAGTCCTTATCAGATGAGATATTGCTTTTAAAGACTGCATGAGTTCGCTTAGGTACGTACACAAGACAACATGGCACTTCTACAGAGCATTTGGGGCAAATCAATTCTAGTTTCGTCTCTCCTCTTCCCCCTCGGACATTCTGATTGTCAATGCTCTGGAGCAAAAACATTCTCAAAGGCAGTCTGAAGTAAAGAAAACCCTTTTTACCCCTCTCTCTCTCCCTTCCCCAGGAAGCAATACTGAAAATAGTCAACAATAAACATTCCTATCATGAATATATTTTGCCCATCTCTTAAGCAGACAGTGCTCAAGCTGTCTTTTTTTTTTCCAAAAATAAGTTCTTTCTTAAAACCTCATTTGAAATTCTCTTGCAGCGATGCCAAAATTCCTATCACAAAGCCCACCCCCTCCCCTGCCTATTCACTGGTACATAGCAGACATCGTCTTGGTAAAGTGAAGTAAAAACCCCTACCACTGTCTCAACAGCTTTCAACTGGTTCATTTCTCTTTGTGTCATTTCCCAAAGGTGCAATGTGACTTTGAAAGCTTAATGAGTAAATGAGGGTTCAATTTTGACCTACTTAGGGCCCAGGCTACATTTTTATATCCCCGGGCAGCTCCTGAGCTTCTCGTCTCTTGGAAACTTCCGAGCTGAAATGCTAAATACCATATATGTCCACTTTCAGACTCGGACCGATGTCTGTCTTTGCTTAAGGTGCCTAAGTAAGAGCAATCAAAGTGTATGTGTTTGTGTGTGTGTGTGTTTATATTGTGTTCACTCAGCATACATACATACAGTCTTTAGTGTGCTTGCTCATCCAGCACTAGTGCAAATTAATTTCAGCTGGTCTGTTTCTTTTATTTCTTTCATCCGGGACAGTTTGTCTCAGTTTGTCTCATCCCTTGCCGCTTGGACAAAAGATGTGTTTCCATGGTTTCATCCTTGGTGTGATGCCCTTCAGAGCGCTAGGTTCACCACACTCATCTGTCAGTGTGTGAGATGTCTTTCTTGCATTTTTCAGCTGCTATAATTCTCCATCTCGCGTTTTCTTTTTCTCGCTTGTTCTCCGCGGCACTACTACTGTTAATAGCAGTGTTGTGACATCAGTTCCTGTCCATCTGTCCGGTGGTGGGCCTGGTCCCTTTCTCAGAGTGGTCCCACCTACGTAAAGGCAAGACAATATCAACAAGACAATGCGTATACATCAACGAGACAATGCGTATACATCTCCGAGTCCCTCCTGTTTCTGTATCTGATGCTCTACTTACCTCATTGTTAGCTTATGAATGCTGCAGGGTCAAAAGTATATCATTCAGCCGTTTCCTCCTCTGTTCTCTGCTGCAGACCTCTTCTTCCCCTCGTTTTTCTTCCTCTCCCTCCTCCTCTTGTCCGTTCTGGGCTTTGGTGGGCTGTGGTGAACAAGTATGCACAACTAATTGCAAAAGTAGATTTTTATCATTGTGGAAACATGCATTCTTAAAAGAAAAGACTTGTTTTTTTTAGTAGGTGGGTGGTGTTTCACTCACACAGGGGCTGGCAGTGAGCGAGCTGGAGGTGTCCTGACTCTGATGGTGGGGGTCACTGCTGATAACCGTCACCTCCACCCCCACTTCCTGATCTGAGGGTCAGAGTTCAAACAGTATTCTGTATGTTAGTGAAGGCATTGTAGGAGGGAATGGCAACAGCGCATAATTTATTTTACAGATATATCTGTAATTATGCGTGTGTCCTTATTTTCCCTTGATTCCTATCAGTCAGGGAATCTTTGATGGTAACGATGTGGTTTCACTGCTAATGGGGAAAGTTGATGTCAGCTGGGTTCTTGGACACCAGCGCTGGATGACAGAAATGGGGAAACATTTCTGCAGGCTGAAATTCTGTGGTTGGAAAACCACTTAGTTTGTGCTGCTGAGAATGATATGGAAAGACAGGCCAAATATGAGGACGACGGGCTGTAAGCAGAGCACACACACACGCACGCACATACATGCACACATTAAGTAAATGACAGAACACGGGACATAAGAAGAAATCTATACAGATGTTGAAATGAAAATGTATAGAGTTCAACCACATACACGTATGCATACACAAACACCTACAGGAACAAAAACTAACACACACACTTGCTTCATGGACCTGACTTGATGTGGCTGTCGTCTTCATTGGCTCCATCACAGGACAGGCGTCGTGAGTTCTGCTCCTCTCCCTCTGCGTCTCTCTCCCTCTCTATCCTCAGTCGGATCTGTCTGTCTCTCACGAGCTCCCAGTTCCTCACAAGGAACACGTGGTGTTCCACCACAAAGCTCCTGGCCCGGCACACAAGGAAGACACATTAGCTCACTGACATTAATTCAGTAATAGTTTACTGTATCTATGTTAATCGCGCCGTTCTTTCCGTACCGCTCACTGCTGGTCAAAGGCTCCATGTCGAGGTGCGGAAACAAGCTAGTAATGTCGCTAGAGCTCTCCTGTAAAATAAAAATAAAATGGAGGGACGCTTGTAAGTTTAACACTTATTAAAGCTGCGCTCTTCACTGGAGTGAACAACCCCAAGCCACATGAACTCACCGATGTCCGATGAGAGGATACAATCCTTTCCTTCAGCCGGCCTGAGTGAGAGATACAGAGTAAGACGCTGTATGAGAGACTTGATTTGATCCATCTACTGAACTTGAAGATAACACATTGATTACTGGCAACTCACAGTAATGCCGCTTCCTCTTCAGGGGGACAGTAGGCTGCTTTTGAAGCTGTGACAACACAACATCAGAATTACATGCACATTCATGACACTCCACAAATTCCCTCGTAACACTCTTTTATCTTCAATGATGTTTCAGGTTGCCCGTCTAACTTCCTGATTCTGTGTTGTGGGGCTCCACTGTACCTGATTGTTCTGCCACAGGCACATAACATCATAAGGTAACTGGAAATGAATCTTCTTCAGCCTAAGGTACTTCCCTGGAGGACACAAAGACAATTAGGATGAACAATCGCAGCTACAACAAACTGGAATTTTATTAAATACTCACCAACATTTATGGGAGCAGGTAAAAGGCTGTATTCATGCTCCCCCGGTGAGTAATCCATACTCTCTTTGCACAACTGCCGGGCTTGGGAGGGCGGGCTAGGAAAGAGACTTAAAAACATTAAAAAACATAAACAAACAAAAAAGAAAAAAAAAATGTTGTAATAGTTTGTTTATGAATTCTGTCAACTTACTCTGTAGTTTTGTAATCATCAGAGTAAAGACCCGCCCTCAGAAACTTCTTCCTGGGAGGCCCATCTGCTTTCTCCTCTCTTTGGATGGTTACTGGTTGAGAGGGAGCCTGGTCGACATCTAATGGGCTAAAACATTCAGGGGGGGTGTCACACTCGGGTTTATCCTCAGCGACACTAAAAGGAAAGCATGAAGAGAGAGAGATAGAATGATAGAGAGGAAAAAGAGAAAGAGAGAAAAGGCACTGGTTTAGCACACAGTGCTGAAAACAGTGGGTTAATAAAGCAATAGTGAGTGGTTGTATTGAATTTTCAAGTCAACCAGCTCAGGTACTTTATAATACAGTTGTGAGTGTTTACCTCTGATGACAAGGAGAGTCACCATGTTTTCTTTTCCGTCCCCTTTTCTTCCTGGCCTGCAGCTCCAACTCTGTCACCTGCTGCACTGTGTCACCTCCTCTATCTCTCTCTGGCCCTCCCACTTCTCTCCAATCTCTGTTGTGTCCTGGCAAGAGGTCGGGTGATGACATGGAGGGAGCTGCAGATGAGTGCATGGGGGAGGACACAGTGGAGGGCAGTGGATGCTTTCTGGGCCGCCCTGGCCTTCTTTTCCCCCCTCCTGCCACACTGTCTGGCGTTGGCACGGTTTTCTGCTGCCCCCGGCTTCTTGAATCACCTTGTAAACCTGCAGTCATTGAAATGGAAAGAGGGAAGGAGGGGTTGAGGCACAGGAGGAGGGGTGTAAGTGGCAGAGAGGAAATGAGACAGATGTGGATCAGCGATTGAGCCAGCAGGAGGTGTGATGTGAGCCCAGTCTGGGCTGAGTCATGCGGATGGGACACAGATTATGTGAGTCACAACATTTCCTCTGACCAGTTTACTTCTGGGAAATGCATTAAGAGGGGATTTATGTACGCACATTCACAGCAAAAAAAACACAAGTATGTCCACTGTGCAGAATGCATACTTTATGGTATGAACATGCACACGTATGCACTCTTCCACACAAATTGTTTTTGCACGATCGGTTAATGTGGAACACAATCTCAAAAGGCTGAGCAGACAGAGAAAAAATGTGGATGAGCGTACCCTTACTGGCGTGCTAAACTTAAAAATGTGTGTTTAGTTAAATGATGAATTGATGTCAAATGTTCTTTTAAAAACAACATTTTCCCCTCACAAGTTCTTTTTGCACCCACTCTGACCTCCATGCTATTCCTTCATTAATCTCTCCTGAGGTCATCTATCTTTATGATCCATTTTCCACAGTCCCTCACAGACTGACCACGCTTTCCTTTTTCCAAGTCAGTTGGCCAGCAGTGAGGGGTAGGCCAGGCTTTAAATAGCCAATCTGGTGGTTAACTAATGACTGTGTTCACTGGGTAGCCCCGGGCTGCAACAGCGTGTGGTTCGCTGCAGGCCGGGAAGATTTCAAAGATTTTCTGGAAGATTCCCATAAACATGTATGTGCGTGTGTGTGCGTGTGTGTGAGCTAGGCACATATCCTGCACAGCAGCGTGAGTCTGAAATTGGCTATAAAAAGAACGGAGTCTGATTTCCCCTCCAACACCCTCCAGGCTTTGATGTGTGGCTCAACAACACCTGAGAGAAAAAGCAATGCTATCACTATAGTGGGCAAACTATTGGTGCCAAAATCTCATCTCCACATTCTGCAAATAAAGAAATCTGTCATAACCGCGGAAGTGTAAAGAGCCTCTTGGCTTACAACCTATTCACACAGCTAGCTGTCATGATTTGGGTGCTGTTGGTGTATTTCATTGGTAAGCACAGTTGATGTTAGATTTTCTATATCATCTGTCAGTATTCTATGTATGCATGTTTTTTGCCGATGAAACTATAACACAATGCAACTACGCATTCACACAACACATAGAGCATGTTAACAATGGAGATTTTTTTGTAGCATTTATCAGCACAGACAGCCAGAGAAATACTAATATTGCAGTATTTGCACCAACTTTAGCACTAATGCTAACATGACCTCACAGCCATCACACAGAAGCACAGTCATGTCTATTCAGTCACAGATTTATTGATCAAACCATTCATGCATCCTTACCTGCTTCTCTCCTCTCAGTCCATGCTGGCTCATCTTTCCTCCATGACCTGTCCCCACTTCCTGGATTCCTACCGGCCAATCCGATCCTCAGACCCCTCCCCCCTGTTGCCAACGCAGCTGATGTGAACAGGTTGGTGTGTGTTGGGGACGGTGACGTCCTGTACAGGTGTGACTCGTCCTCCCCGTCTTCGTCCTCTCCGTCTGATGCGATCAGTCTGCCTGTATGTTGCTCTCCAGTGAAGCCTCTCCAGCTGGGAGTTGTATTTCCAAACCCTGTCCCTCCAAGGCCCCCAAATTTTGTCCAGCTCTGGCCCAGACCGCCCCAGCTTCCTCCAAATGAAGACAGGTGAGAGGAACCCAGCCCCAGTGAGGTGAGAGATGTGTGTTTGAACCTCTCTGCTGAGGATGATGTGGCAGCAGCAGCAGCGGACCCCATTCCTCTTGCCCCTTTCCTTCCTTCTTCACTTTGCCCCAAAATGAACCCTGACCTTGGCTTTGAACTAGCCAAACCCTCTCTCTCCATTCCATCTTCCTCCTCTTCCTCGTGTAACTCCTCCTCCTCATCCATGTCTCGTTCGCAGTGCCGGTGTTTATGTTTGTGTTTGTGTTCGCTCCTCCCACAGCCACAGGAGAGGCTGGATGTGAACCCTGAGCTGAGGTGTGGGGCTCCTCCACTGCCTCCTATATCTCCCTCAACCTCTCCTCCTAAAGCTCCCTCCCGCAGCAACCTGCTCCTCCGCCTGTGGAATCTGGCAGGGTTGAGGAGGAAGTGGGCATGATGGGACTGATGGGGGGCATACTGGTGTGGTGAGGGAAGCTGGTAGGAGCTGGGGAGGTGGTGGTAAAGTGTCGTGGCTGGGGGATAGCCGCTGTAAAAGCCCATATTTTCAATGCTCTCCTGAAATTTTGACGAGCAACCACATTGCCTGCTGTCTGGCTTCCTGCTGCAATGCACAGGCTGGCAAGGGTAGAAAGGCTGGGGAGAGAAGGAGGGATTAGCAGAGTAAGATGAAGGGTGAGGAGAGTAGAAGCCATTCAGATTGATCCTGAAGATGTTGGAGCGGAGAGAATGGGAGGAGGAGTGATGACGCCTTCCCCCAGCAGCATTCCTACTCGCATCAAAGCCCTGTCCCAGTCCTGTCCTCGCCCAACTTCGCCGTCCGATGTGGACCTCACTGAACTGACCGATCACCTCTTCTAGCTCGGCCAGAAACTCTGGATCCTGCATGTGTAGCTGCTGGTGCTTCTTCTTATGTTTATTTTTCTGTCTCTTCAGTGCATTGTGTCCAAGGCATGGGTAATAGTCCAAATGATTGCACTTGTTGTGTCCCGGGCAGGAGCACAGGCACAAGCAAGTACAGGAAGAGGAACAGTCATAATCCCTTCGCCTGTGCCTGTGTCTGTCTCTGTGCCGCTCCACAGTAGTTAAGTTGGTGATGGGGTTTGTGTGTCTCGGCATTAGAGAGAGGGGTGAAGAGACAGGAGAGGGACGGTCGACAAGAGAGGAAGGGTGCCTTTGACCCCCCAGAGTCACTCCTGACCCCTGACCCAACCTGAAAATGCCTCTAACCCCCCTCATCTCCGCTCGCTCAGAAACACTGTTGTTATCCGTTCCAATCCCACTATCGCTAGGCAGCGTGTCCTCGCTGTGTGACTCACTCCTGGGGGAGGGGGTGGCCTCTTTCAGGTGGCCAGGAGAGCCTGGTGTGTGATGCAGTGGAGGGGTGGGACAGGAGAGCTTACATGAAGACTGGTGAAAGGGGAAATGATGCCTTCCCTGACATGGACAACTCTTCTTCACAAAGGGAGAGAGGGATGAGGAGGAGGGAGGACGGGGGGAGGTACAGGAGGATGATGGGGAAGGGAGGAAGAAAGGGTGAGGAAAAAGTAGGGAAGATGTTGGTTCTGTGAGGCTGCCTTCACTATAAGGGCTCTGGGCCCCACTGGAGTGGGTGAGAGATGGAGAAGGAAATGGGTGAGAGGGAGGATGCTGGGGTTGGTTAGATGAGAAGAGAGATGTTTCAGAGGGATTGTTAAACAGGGACGACTGTGTGGTGTTCTGGGAGTTGGCGTTAGCGGTTTGGGCTTTAGGCTTGCGTCCTCGTCTCTTGCCCATGTAGATGGTCCCTCTCTTGCTCACATTGATCTGAGGGCCCAACTTGCTCCCAAAGGAGGAGGACAAGGCTGAGAGTGTGTGTACTGTTGTAGCCTCTATTGATTTACTCATTCTCAGAGAGGTCTCGCCATCTGCTGCCTGGCCTCCCCTTCCCTCCTTTCCCACATACCCAGACAGCATTACCTTGTGAAGTCTCCTCTTCTTTCTTTTCTTCATCTCATTAATCAGCCTCCTGATCTTTAGCTGCCTGTTCCCCTTTTCAGCAGTGTGAAAATCTTTACTCCTGTCAGTGCGATTCAGTGCATCGCGACTGTGGTCCTCGGGGAGGGGTCGCTTAGGAGGACGGCCACGCTTCTTGGGGCTGGATTTAGACTGAGTGGCGCACTGCAGTTTTGGACTTGGCTCCAGCACAGGGGCTTTTTGATCTCTGTCACACACCATAAGAGGCACCTCCGTTGGGATAGCGTTTGATGAAAGTCTCGTGAGAGGTTCATCTGAGCTAGAGCTGTGGGATTTTGGCCGGCCCCTTTTTCGGGCAGGGGTTATGGGGCATCTGGAAGCAGGGGGACTTGGGTCTGATGTGGGATGACTCTGCTTTGGGGATGGAGGTTTGGTTGCAGAAGAGAGAGGGGAGGAGCTGCTGTTTAAGGAGCTAGAGTGAGCTGTGTGTGACTCATCAGTCTGATGAATAGTGGCCTTGGCAGGAAGGGACATCTTGGGGTTCTGGGGGAAATTTAGTAAAGGACTATGTTGGGAATCTGAAGGGGCTTCCTGATTTTCCACTCTCTGAGCCCGGTGCACCAGCTTGGTCCAGCTGGGCCGCCTGGCTTTACGTTTCTTAAGCGGACGGCTGTCCTGCTCTTGGGGGAGGAAAGGGGGAGAAACAGGGGCACGGGCAGAGGGAGTTGGCAGAGAGGGAGGAGCAGAAGAAGAGGGGTGGCTTGGAGGCACAGTTGAATGTCTTGAGATATCTTGTTCTTTTGATTTACTGGTGTCACCTGTTGCTGTTGCTGGCTCAGCTTGTTTAACTGGCTGGCAACTGTCATCCATCTTGTCTATCTCATCTGGTCTGCCTGGGTTCACAACTTTACAGGTTTTATCTAGTTTACTCGTATCAACTGTTTCGCCAAATGTATTATCCTCTGGTCTTTGTCTGTCTGGGCTAAGCTTGTCCCTCTTTTTCTCTGCCTTTCCTCTTTCAGTCTTTAACTCATCCCTCCACGTATTATCAGTCCTATGTCCTTCCTCTTTTTCTTTGCCATGCCTTGATTTCCCATCTTTCCCTTTCTCCTTTTTCTTCTTCTTGCCTTCCTCCTTTCTGGTCTGACTCTTTGCTCTTTCAGTCTCCAATCTATCTCTCTTTGATTTTTTGTCTTTCCGCTTGTCTTTCTTTGCTTTCCTCTCTTTGTCTCTCTTTTTCTCTAGCGGGGCCTGTATAGAAGGATCCTGATCTTGGGGTTGGGTAGAGGAGAGAACCACAGTGGGGGAGGACTGTGGTTTAGGGGTGACTGAAGAAGAGGAAGGAGAGTCTGGTCTACTCTTATTGGACAGGCTGAGTTCTTTATGGGAGGTGGTGAAGGCTGGAAGTCTTGCCGAGGAGTCCATGGAGGAAACAGAGGAGGAACTGCTGTGTTTTCCAACTTTGCTTTTCTGCGAGATGGAAGTGCCAAGGATGTCGACAGAGCCTTTCCCATTAGATAGTCCCTTCTGTTTTGCTGACTGAACCAAACCATTATGTTTTTTGGAGGTCTTCCCTTCATTCCTGGTTTCCGATGAAAATGGGGCTTGGATGCATGCGGTGGAAGGAGTAATTGAAGCTGTCTGGTCTGTTGTAGGCGAGCAGGGTTTGTGTCCTGCAGAGACACTGGGAAGCTTCTCTTTCTTCACTTTCTCAGATGAGCCATTTGAATTCACCTCTGTCTTATCGGCCAGTTTGATAGGAACCTGGGGAGTGCAAACACGGAATCTCTGTCATAGACAACAATGGCTGTGACATCCACTAGTTTGTAAGGACAACAGCGAAGGACAATGGGGAAGAGACAACAACTGAAATGCTTTTGTTTTTGCCTGCCCATTAAAAGAGAGAGTGAGGACAAAATGACTCAATCAGGCAGAGAAAAGAGGGCATACTGAAGAGATGGAGACAGTGAGGTGATGGAAACAGGAATGGGGCTGACACAGAAAGGAGAAATACAAAGGCAGAGAAACAGAGAGGAAGGGAGTGGGACAGGGACTGAAGGGGAGAGAAAGATAAATTAGAGCAGGTAGAGAAAAGAGGGGATGTAAAAATAGAAGGGAGGGACAGATATAGAGAGCCATGCATAGACAGAAAGAGAGAGAGAAAGCTGTGCTATTGGTAGCTATAAATTGCCACTAATACAGATGAGAAGGCCTGACATTTCGTACTTGTCCTGTAATTTTGGTATGCTGCAGCTTGAGTGGTGTTTTTGCAGCTAAAGCAATAAGCTTCCCCTTGGGGGATTGTCATAGGGACTGATGGACCAATGTCTGTAATAGCTCCAAGTGGTTGCCGTGCTGTTGTCCTATTTATAGGTCGGTTTATTTAAATGGGCTGCTTAGGTTTCAGTATTGAAACAATAACCAATTTGACCTTATTACAGATAAGCACAAAGCTGCACGATTTTGCACCATGTAAGCATGTTTGTGTGTGTGTGTGTGTGTGTTTGTGTGTAGCCTTGTCCTTAACTTACCTGTTTGGCAGACTTGGTCCCTTGGCTGGTTATGGCAGGGACTGACGCTGTCGTGGAAGCTGTTGATGATAATGACAGTGGCTGCGATGATGATGATGATGACGATGATGCAAGTGGTGGTGAAGCGGCAGATGCAGTTTTTTTGGATGTGGTCTGGACAGAATCCAAGCCTGAACGTTGATCTCTGGTTGGCTCGTCTGGAGTGGAGCTGGTTTTGTTCTGCGGTCCTCCTTCTCCATTCCCCCTTAGTAGTCCCCCCCTGGCTTGTCTCTGATAGGTCCTGACGGTGGGCTTGCAGACGTAGCTCTCCAAGATCTTAGGCGGTTTCTTGGTGCGTTTGGCCTGGAGTCCAATCCGGAGACGTACATTCCCCTCAGGGCAGCTGGTCTCTCTGCCAGAGATCTGAAGCTGTTGCTGCCCTGCGCTTCCACAGCGTCCCTCGATGAGCAACTCCAGCACTGCCCCCTTGTCTCCTTCTCTCTTTTTCAATGCTCCTCTTTTCTCCTCCTTCTTTTCCCCTACATCTCCTTTCTCCCCCTCACCCCTCTTCTTTTTCTCTGCCACTTCAGAGTCTTCAGATGCAGAGGTGGGGTCCAGAGTGGAGTTTGTGGTTGTAGGGGTCCCCCCCTTCACTCTCTGGTCCATCGGAGAAGTCAGGGGGGAGAGGCAGGATGCTGTGGAGCTTCCAGTATAACACTATTAAATTACCCCAGTGGGGTTGTTGGGATCAAGAGCAAAGAGCAGAATGTAGGTGTAGGTCAGGAGATTTCCAAAAGAATATCCTGTAATAGTCCAAGTACAGTTGCTCTCCGTCATCCAGCGAAGGAAGGGTCTCTCTTGTCCTTTAGGCTTGAACTGAGATGGAGTAAGTTTGAGACAGAGAAAGAGGGAGAGAAACGACAGACAAACACAGACAGAAACATAGAGAGGCCAGTGATTAGTCATTTCAGTGAGCTCAGATGCTGAGTAGCAGCAGTACAGGAATTGAGGGGAAAGTCCCGTTCCTGCAGGCAGCTGTAGAGAGATGCTAAAGTCTCTGTCCACAGAGATGATCTCATCATACAGAACCTACAAATCTCATCCACCTGGGGGCCAATCAGAGCCACCGATTCCCAGAATGTCGGCACTAACTGGAAGAAAGACCTACTCACATTCCTCAAAAACAGCTCAGCAGGTTTTCTCAGACAATCTGTAAATAACGGCAGCTCTGAAAGACAGCAAACACTCTCTAAACCTCTACACTTTTACTGATGTTCTAAGCCTAACTCTGCCCCTTCTCCCCAAATCAATATATCAATCAATCAGCTCCTGACTAATTCAAACACTTGATCCAGCCTCCTCCCCTCCTCCCCCCACTGTCTTTGCGCCTTCTGTTCTCAGCTACTCCCACAAGCACTTCTCCTCCCACCCTTCCCTCTAGTGTACTTTCTTTTCTCTCCGAAACTCCGCTTTTCATGTTTGGCAGAAAGCTTTTGCATGCATTCTCTATTAGTCCCATCCTCTCTCTCTCTCCCTCTCTTTCTCTCTCTCTCTGTAGACCACACAGTAAAATGGTCAACTCATACACTGTACCCATGTTAATCAGAACCATATTTCCTCCTCCACTTCGTTCTTTTCCTCCTCTCCAACCTAAATCCTTCCATTCACGGTCCGACCATTCCCCTCCTCCCCTCCTCCCCTTTTCAGTAGTGGTAACACAAATCCGTAGGAAAGGGTAAAACTTATTTTTGGAAAGGAGTGCAAATTCCTTCTCCTCCCATTGCTTCCTCTAAGTCAAGTAAGCTTTTCATTGACCCCATTGTAAATTGACTTTTAATGTGACATTACAGCAAGTAACACACCCTAAAATAACATTCTCCCCACCAGAAAAAACATTCACTCTCGCTCGCACGGTGTTCAGCCTAGTTTTTAACATATCGAAGGGAAGCACCATCTTCTGTCATGCTTCCTTCATTATACTCTCTCATTAAGGGAGACGCTCATCCATTTTCTATTAAAACACACCCAGCCAAGCATTTTTGCAGCTCTCTCCTGAGAGCCTCTTATGAAATAGCTCATTTGTCTCACAACGCACTGAACTGCCCCGCTTAAACTTACAAGAGCATATCAGATAATGTTTTCATTTAAGAGCTCAGTGGGCTATCTCTCCTGACTCTTGGTCCCTCCACACCCAAACCCTTTTCTTGAATCATACGGAGCTCAAATCAACATCTGTTCCAGTAACTGCTGTTATGTAACAGTTTTGGAAAGCATTTCGGAGGCCAAACCTCCTTACAATCAAATGAAATGAGCACAGAGATGGACAGTGGTCCTCTGCCGCTTTCATCATGACCTCTAGGCCAGAGGCCTGACCGCATGAAGAAGAGGATACAGGTATGAGGAGAAGCTTGATATGGGTTGCAATCCTGTTTTGCAAAGTGGCTAGAAGAGAATAAGAGTGGCAGGTTTTCAAACTTAAAAGGGCAAGCCCATTCAACATCAGTCAAAGTGCATACTAATAGCTTTTTATACTCCCGAGCTATACCTCTCAAACATAACTCAAAATTATTCCAACATTAGACCAGAAGCTATTTCCAGTGACAGGATGATGGGTGGACTTGACACTGCAGTCAGTGTGGGTTCCTCGGCAGCGCTGAAGCGACGATTAAATCATGATAATGGCCCACCCCACCATATTTCCAGCCATAATCACCATCCCATGACGGTGTTATCATCAATAACTACAACACCATTATCCTCTGCCTGACAACAGTACAGAAGTCCTGCTGTGATGGCATCTTAAAATACTGAACCATGAAGCTTCACTCCACTCCACATACACATGGAAGTTTCTCACGTGAGTCCCCCCCCCTCACACACACACACACACACACACACACACACACACTTTCTTCTAGTTAGTGTATTGGTCGTAGGCCTACATTGTGTACCATGCAGGTCGCAGCTGCGTAGGTTGACTGATGTTGCTACTGTAGATACAGTATGGGCAGTGGGGGTGTTACCGCACTGGAGCAACCTATCCCCGGTTTACTGAGGACGTCCACAGGGGCTTCCTTCTCCATAATGACTTTGCGCACCTCTGAAAAACACTCTCCGCCTGATGCTATCGCACTTAAAAATGATACACACATGCACGTGTTGTTGTTGTCGTCACTCTTATGTCCATAATACGATATGAAACACATATTAAGCGTCCAAAAACATACACAAATTGAAACTCAACATGGAAGTGGGGTTGCTACGTAGCGTCCTAATGTGCTTGCTATAGTGTTTGTGATGTGGATTAGTCCCCGAGCCACCTTTTTTCCCCTCTTCTATCTGTCCTCTGCCAGCCCTGCTGGTGTCAGCAACATTGAAATAAGAAATATCACCGCGCACGGAGAACAGAGGGAGAAACATACTCGGCAACAAGGGATAAAATTAGCGCACCGCGGATGCACAACATTATCGGTAACCCTACAGTGCTGTGAGCTCGCTGGTGATGACAGGCCTGCACACATTAATACAGACTGCCATGAAAATCTGTAATAAGGCTACGTAGGCTACTTACCCGAGAGCGCGTCCCGGAGCCAACTGCGTTTAGGCATGAGGTTAAGGTGTTGCTGTCCTGCTTTCCCCTCCACACCAACAGCAATCCGGAGCTTTTTGGTGCATTAGATGTTGCTTTGATTACATAACTGAAGCCAGCGGAGGTTAAAACACCTCCTTAAACCGAGTTTCAGTCTCATCGGAGCGCAGAGCCTACTGTGCAACAACATTGGCGCGGGTGTTTTCATTTTCATACAGTCGACAGATCTTCGTCGGCGCGTCTCCGCAGCTAGGTGGCGGACTGGTTACACTAGATCGTATTTCTGCCCACTTCTCTCGGGGAAAGTTACATCGCTCCCCGCCAGTAATAATGGATCAGATTGTGCTCACACGAGCTGTTAACGTGTCAGTATGACGGGGGACGAAGGGCTGCAGCACCTCGTGTGTGTGCGGGGTTACAGGCGGTGACAGCGCAGAGGGGTTGGTGGATGTGCGGGAATGCAATTGCGTGGCCATTTTCGTGTGGCCAGAGGAGGGGATAAAACGGCGAATAGAGCACAGGATCTCAATGCGGTTCATAATAGGCGATTGGGGAGGGCTATTTAGACGTTTAATAAAATGGCGACGACTTGTCTAAAGTAGGCTGGTGGTAAGAATTAAGGGAGCAGCTCAAAAGTTGTGTCACTGTAGTGTAACGGGATTCAGTTTACTGTAGTGGGAGAGGAGAGAGAGAGAGGCAGCATGGAAGAAGCACTTATTAAAAAGTTCATATGTGAGAGCTGTTTATCATCACTGAAACATATTGATCCATACAAGCAATGTTTTCCTCCACTCAGTGGAATAACACAAAATAACATAGGGCTTCAACAAAACATATTTCTACTACAGATTTTACGTAATTTTTTGGTATGAACATAAAATAATGTAATCTAGAATTGCATTAATATTAATAATAACGATTATTGTAATAATCATCATATTAAAATTACATTATTATTACTGTTTATTATTCGTTGTTACAATAGTATATAGTACTAAAGCAGTAGTAGCAAATAACACTTGTTGTTTTGTTGTTTGTAAGTCTATTGAAGGCCAGATGACAAACATGATCTTTTGGGCCCCTATTGGCCCCTTGTTCCTCCTGCAGTCAATGCAACTCTGTAACAGGACAGACTCATGAATTTCACCTGTACCCAGTAAACAACCACTATTTTAAGAGGGATTGCTGTATGTACAATAGTTTTGGGTAGTTAAAATGAAAACCACTGTTTTATTTAAGAATATGTAGCCTACATGTAAGGATAATATCACAATAACGTTTTTTAAAACTAGGGTCATTCAAAAAGACAGAACTTCGGGATAAGGTAATGATGCAAATTTGGAGAGCAAATTAGAAATTCATTAAATTACTATACCAAATGACACATATTGAATCTGGGTATACTGGGGCTGTTGCCAACTTTGCATGGTTGGTAATCAATCTTTGCCTCAATGCATGGCCAGATTAATTCTTTAGGGTGCCCAGAGAACATGTTTATGGCCCTTATGCCTCAAACCCTCACTCCCCATCTCTTCTGCTGTGTTTATGTGTCCTGTCAAATATGAGTTCCTATCAAGTACAGTGCACACAAAAGAACGCCTTTTTAGGGGTCCTGGGAGTACAGGAGCATGGGGGCTCTTGGCATCTTTGCCTGGATGCTAATCCAGCCTGGGATATACATCTTGCACAGTATTATTTAAAAATAATTTTCTGTTTTTGACAACTGATAGTTTGATTGTTAAAAAAACGTAAATGCTTAGTTAACATTTACATAAAATGTGAATAATGTAAGTAATACAATTCATTTTCAAATAGGAACATCATAATAAGCAAATCGAGGCTTAAGAAAATAAAAGAATAAGGAGGTAAAAGCTGGCTGGAAAACATTTGTTTTTCATCATGCATTCACACTTTGTAAAAGGGAATTGTGACTTTTATTTTAATCTCCCTAGAGCTACTACAGATCTATTGGTTAAAGGATATTATAAAATTAAAAATACTGGAGGCCTATTTGGTTGAAAAGACAAACGTTGGCAACAGCTCTTATAAATCCTATCAAGAGAGTTGTGTTTAGTGCTTAAAAAGAGCACTGTTCTTCTCCAAAGAGTTAATTATGTATTGGACTCCTCCGCTGTGTGTTTACAGCCGTCATAACTCTAACAGCATTCATTATTATTACAGGTAAAATGTGTCAAAGTCTGACAAACTCCATTTTCTTCAGTTGTTGTCGTCTGGCTCGCGCCTTCTCATTGGCTAGAAATATTTGTGATGGTACAACGTCACTTCCGGCTCTGAGGTGCATGATGGCGGTCTCCATGACAGATCTGGCACATTGACTTCGCCTGGAGGTGTGCAGTTTACCCTTTCCTTAATCCACTCCGGGGAAATTTTACCAATAGATGACCTTAACCGAAATCGTCGTGACTGAATCTGAACTGAATCGCAGGTAAACAGCTTTCTGCGCTAAAATAACGTTAGCTAACATTGCTAATGTTGCCTGTAAGTGACATGCCTGCTGGGGACCACAGCTAGCTGTTAGCTAAGTGTTTACGCAAGGTTAAAGGACACTGCTGGGTTTTTACATACTACTTGATTCAGTGGCACTTGCGACCCCTGAAATATAACTTAAACTCGTGTCGTCCTCCATGTTTCAGATCATGGCGCTCCACAGACTGTCCTTCAGACTACGGCAAACGGTAAGGTCCATTTAAACAGTAGGTTTGAGTACTTTTGGAGAAGCTGCACAGACACATAACCTGCACAGTATATGAAGAATAATCCATTTTTTAAAATATTTTTGTATATCTCTGTTTATAAAGCAAGGATGCAGGAAGAAAACTGGAGCAAAACACCTGTATTGTTTTTTTTTTGTAGCGTGTGCATTACATGTTCCCAAAATGTACAGTATGTAGTGATTGACAGTAGGTCAATTTACATGCCAACCAATACCAAGTAGTTTTAGTAATGTAACACTTTAAAAAAAATAATTTAAAAACAGTGTTTTAAAAATGTTCAAAAGGAATATCAAGCAAAGCAAACTGTTATTAAGCACATGTTCAATCCAGAGCATTACTGTATATCTCACTAAGAATGGTTAATTAATAAAAACAGAGCTTAGATGTATCTATGTGCTCAGTTAGGATTCAGCATCCTACCTTAGGTTGTAGACACTGGATGCTTCCATTCAGTCCCAGAGGAGGACAGAAAGCATCACCTGTATGATCTTCATTTTATCATAATATTCGAGTAAATCCTTTCTTGTAATAAATGCCCTCTAGATATCCAAGTCATAATGACAGATTAATGTAGATGTTGCGCGCGGTGCCCCCGCACGCTTTCTCAATTAAATTTTTAATTAATAATTTTTTTTTTAAAATTTTTTAATTTAATTTATTCAAATTTATTTCTTATCAAAATGTTTTAATTCATCAAAAAATAATAAGTAATAAACAAATAGGAGGCCTTTTGTTTGAAACGAACAAAAGTGGAACAAGGGGCCCTCAGCTGTGGATGCGCGAACTGAGAGGACCTCTTGCCGGCGACGGACAGACACGAGCTGCCGCCGGAGTGACCACGGATTCACGGGACTCGTGCCCCGAGTTCCGGTCACTCCCTGTGCACGCCCCTGATGCAATAAGAGACTGCGAGAAGGGGGAGAGAGGCGGAGTTCAGTACTCTCTCTATGTGAATCGCTCACCTGGCCTAATGGTTACCTGGCTGGTAGCTCACCCCTCCCTGATTTGCCTCAATGCCTCCGCTTAAGAGAACCTCAGACCGGTAGCTGATTTGCACTAAATAGTAATAAATCGCCAACACGAGCCCAGTATCGATAGCTCGTTTGCTTTCTTTTCTGAATCGCCAAACAGTGATATACTAAACAGTATAATCGGTCGTTCGAATAGCCGTCGGTCTTATAAATTCTTTTATTGAATTTATTTATTTTATATTAAATTTAAATTTATCCGTCCCTGCTCAGAGCTCAACAGATATAAAGCTCTTTCAAAATCAAGCCGGACTTCTCCGGGTCTCTCTTCACTTATAGAAAACTGGTGTTAGTATATGTAGATGTGTGTGCGCATAAAGTATGCAATCAGTTGTGTGCCGTGCTGAGATCGCTGCAGACTTACCACAGGGGCTGAGTGGTCCCCTAATCGGAGGAGACCTCTCCTCTGCAGGTTTTCCAAAACAGATGAAGAAAAAGAGTCGGTCGGAAAAAGCTAAATCGTTACTTATTTATTCTTGTCCAATTCAAAGTATATTCTCTTGGTTCAAATACAGAGAAAAAGTGATTAACAGGAAAATATAAAAATCAACAAAGTATTTTAAAAACCTCTTGTGCCCTCAGCTGAGCAGGCTGTGTTCAATTGTCCGGAGAAAAAAGTTTAAAGATTAACCCAGCGCAGGTTCTAACCTGGTGGGCTTCTCCCCCGACTCAGCTCACGATCCTTCAAAACCGAGAATACTTATACTCTTAACAACACCTGGGGCAAAGTAACCCCCTCTTCTTGGTGCCTCCGTGGGTTAGGACAGTATCAGGGTAACACCCCTTACATTTTGTCATACCTGGATGACCGTACTGTTTATCCAGGTCAGAAGTATAGGCCAACCCAATTACATCTGCTAGTACTCACGACACATGACACACCCTGCTCACTGGTTGATGCCTACAGGACACAGAGATGCATGCCACTCCAAACAATACATGATTATAAAACATAAAACACCTTTTTCCCCAGCGTGAGATTAATACCAGGGTATTCTTATTTATATGTACCCATTTGCGTAACTGGCGTCTAAATGCAGGAATGCAGACGTGGTCCCATGACCCTAACTGAGGTTTCAATTAGCCCTAAAGGATATATAAGAATGCAGACGGGGTCCCATGACCCTAACTGAGGTTTCAATTAGCCCTAAAGGATATATAAGAATGCAGACGAGGTCCCATGACACTAACTGAGGTTTCAATTAGCCCTAAAGGATATATAAGAATGCAGACGAGGTCCCATGACCCTAACTGAAGTTTCAATTAACCCTAAAGGATAATAAGTAACTACCGTAAATGCAGAGACGTGATCAAGTGCCGGTGCTTAAGGCAACCGGGAAAGACAATAAGTAATAAATCGTGAGTGCAGAGACTGGATGGCGCCTGGGCCTCGGTATTTCCAGAACGCCAATATCGTGCGTGCAGCTGTGCAAACATCACATCTCCACCTGTCCCCTGAAGGGGGTTCAGATTAATACCAAGGTATTCTCATATTTATTCATAGTTTGACCAGCTAAAGGGTTAATGCAGAATGCAAACCTCAGCAGGTGCCTTCTGTGTGAACCTATGTGCAAGGGTGGGGAAAGTCCCCACAAGCCCTGCTACCATGTGTGTGTGTGGGTGTGTGTATGTGTGCTCACATCACGTCCCACTGAGGGTAGGTCGCAACCCTGTATTACCAAGGAGATCATGAACCTTAATCACCTACGAAATCGCCACCTGAACCGCCTCAGGAACGTGAGTGTGTGTGTGTGTGTGTATGCTCCCCTCCCCCGTACGTCCGTACGCAGAGGGTGTGTGACAACAGAATCTTGTCTGTTTTAACAGGTACAGTCTTACAAGAAACACAGCTTCCTATGTCTCTCTCTATTTTATTAAATTTTTTCTAAATTGTTATTTGTTGTTTTTTAAGGTGTTTGTTAACACCTAATAACCCTGGCCTTCCGTCTAGGAGCATCACAGTTTCGCAAAACACTCCACCATGTCTAACATAGATTACAGTACAAGTTTGCGTACAAGCTGTTTTAACTGGGCTCAGTTTTTGTTGAAGGCTTTCTATCAGTGTATTAATGTCTTGTACTTTATAATTGATTTATTAGGTTTATATCTGTTTTAATGTGTCTCATATCATTACAGTACCATGTGTTCTGTTTCGATCATTGTTCTGGTTTCTCAAGAGTATTCATTCTATAATTATTTTTTGCAGGTAATGCATGTAAGGTCCCTTCATACCAGTGGATGTGGGCAGCAGCAGCAGGAGGCTGTGGCTGTGGAGCCTGAGCAGTTCTCAGTTTTCAGAACGCAGGAGAATGATCCAGTAAGCAAATCTCACTCAAGCAGTGCAAATGTCTTCATCAAGCTATCAAGCAGGGAAGAACGGAGCACAGCTGCCTAGTTGCTGCAGATTTATATTCGTAGCAGCAAGTTGTCTATACATTTGCATGATTTTAGCTGTTGATCTCACGTATTTTGGCTCTTTCCAGGCGTGTCATTCAGAGAAACAAATGGGACAGTATTACACGCTGCCCTCTGCACACATCCGCACTCTGTTCCCTCACGGCCTCCCTCGGCGCTATCAACAACAGGTATGTGCTCATGTGTGTGACAGCATCCACATTATTTTAAAACGTACTGGCTCATAGATAGTATTTTGTGGCTTGATCTATTGTTTTTGGTTAAATGTACCAATGCCGACAAATGTGTGTCTTTTAGGCGAAGACGTTTAATGAAGCCTGTATGATGGTGAGGCAGCCGTCTCTAGAAGTCATCTCTTACCTGAAGAAAGCAGACTACAGCAAACCTTCTCTACGATATGTATTCTGTATCCTTTGCAACACGTGCTCACAACCACACACGCAGATAAATATACTCTTGGTGCTTCTGATAAACGCCGTTGTTAACCTTATCAAGTTGTTCAGATGGCTTGAAGGGCAGTGGGAAGACGATGTCTCTCTGTCACACACTCCACTTCTGCTACACACAGGGATGGTTGGTGCTGCATGTTCCTGATGGTGAGACAAACGCAATCACACGAGGGCCTGGCTGCTACCGCTGCACAGAGGGTGACCTACTTCTCTGTTTTTTTTTCTTTCTAATATAGCTCACCTCTGGGTGAAGAACTGCAAAGAGCTGCTGCCCTCCTCCTATAACACCTCTCGCTTTGATCAGCCATTACAAGCCACCGAATGGTTACGCAACTTCAGAATCACCAATGAGCGCTTCCTCTCAAAGGTAGAGATCTTTCCGCAGTGTGCCTTTTTATAAACATCCGGCATCAGATGATATTTATATAGGCTGCAATTTTACAATATGAACTCGATGACTCTTGAGTACTTATCGTCAAAATAAAGGCTTGTGGAGTATTACATCATTTGTCACATTATTAACAAGCATGTCGGCATTTATAAACCTCGAATGAGCCATGACAGCATCTTCACAGCGGTTTCGGTCACATGCTGATATACATAATTAAACTGGTTTATGACACCACCTGAATTTCCCCTTATGCACCGCTCTTAAATGCAGCGTTCGTAGCACAGTGTCTTTGCATGACAGAGTAGCTATATAACAGCATGATATGGTTTGAGGTTTATTATTTGAGGGATTTTATATTGTAATGTACTGAGGACGGAGCATGTTGAGTACTTTAGTGCTCTTTAGCATGGAGAAAGGAGTGTTGAAATATTAATAGATGTAATTTGTGTCATGAGGCAAATGAAAAACATCTGACACCTGGAGCATGAATATAAATGAGGACCATGAACATGGTCAATTAAACGGTGTGGTTTCTCTCCCAGATAAAGACAAAGCAGCGCTATTCATGGACAAAGAGAGAGTTCACTGAGGAGGGAAGTCCACTCGGGCAGCTGGTGGATCAGGTGAGTTTTCTCACAGTATTTATGTGTGTTTATTTGAGATGCGGTTTATCTCGCCCTCCGAGACCTTCTCATCAATTCTGTAGTTTTATTCTTTTTGTTACCTATCCTTTCCTTCATCTACCGATTTCCCCACTGGGGGTCATTAGAGTTTCATCTTTCACCTCGACTGTGCTGCTTAGTGGTGATCAATAGCCAATGAACTGAGCACGAGGATGATCAGCACAATATGTTTGTACCACACTCACTGACAAAGGCGGAAAAGAGCAGGAGAGTTATGTTCAGTCGGGGGATTTTTCACCTCTTTCAATCAATCATTTGCTCCTTAATAAGAAAAACACGTTTTTCAACACCGCTGGTGTTGCTGTGAGCTTGTTGTGGGCTTTAATTAGATCTGATATTAATAGCCAGCCTTCTGACAGCACATTATTAGACAAAAGAAATCAAACCAGTTTCTAACCTCCTGCATCTGTACCTAAAGAAACGGAGCATGAAATTACTGTTCGCTTCGAACATAACTCAGTGGCTCAGAGTTTGACCTACAAAGTTGTTTGTTGATACTCAACAAAAGAGTAAAATGCAATAAAAACATTTTACATTACCCACAATTGGGGTTGTAATGGTATACTCTTCAAGACCTGTAAGCAGACTTTGATGTGTTAAAGAGATTGTCATCGGGCATCTGATGGATGTTTCTTTTGCTGTAGGGTATATCTCGCGTGAAGAGCAGCAGTGATGTGGTGGGGGCGGTGATGAAGGAGCTGAGGACGCAAAGCGGGCAGCCAGAGTCAGACTTCCGCCTGGCCGTGGCTGTGGATGGTGTCAACGCCCTGTGGGGAAGATCCACCATCAAGAAGGAGGATAAGAGTGCTGTGAGGAAACGCATCAACAAACGTGTCACTTCTCATTTTTTGTCTTCATGCTTCTCTGTCAGCTGACGTGTCTCTCTTTCTTACTGTCATCAGGTAGATCCAGAGCAGCTCACTTTGGTTTATAACCTGAAAAAGCTGATGACGAACAGCTGGGTAAGAAGAACGCACTAAAGGAGATGACCACAGATGCATGAGAATATTACATCTCAGATTTCTTTATAACATTCACTCTTTTTGTCTCAGACTGGAGGCGCCATCATCACCACTCTGTCTCAGACGGGGTCTCTCTACACTTCGAAATCTTCCTACTTGCCTCAAGAGCTGCTGGGAGAGGTCAGAGATCATTGTATTGTACTTAATAATCTGTAGCACTTCTCCTCGAGCTCTGACAGCAGATTAGTCTTTCCTTCTCTTTTCCAACTTCATTCATTAGTCGGGAATTTGCAAACCTGGCCTCCGTACAGGATCAGGGCAATCCTCAGAACTGAACTAGTGCTGAAGATGTTTTTCAGATTTAAATAAAGTGATACACACAAGACATAATGGTTATGATTTGTTGATATTTGTGGCGAGCATCTCATCTTTTTGTTGTCTGTCGAGCAACAAAACAGCCTGTAAATCCACCAGTGTACAGATTACTTTTGTCAACGGAGCATTCTTGAACAGAAACTTAATCATCATTGAATCGTCAGATGTGTCAATACTGTCCCGATCCCGTCTACCTTGTTCATTCCGTTTTATGCCAAAAGCTGTACCTGTTTGCAGTGTGATACCAGTGGTTGTGTTGTTGCAGTGGGCTGAAATATTATTTATAGCGGCCGTATTTTTTTCATGTCTGCATTTCATAAGCTCAATTGGGGGTCATAAAACATTCTTGTCTTATCCCCCCAAAAAAATATGCATTTAGATGCATTATTATGCATATTTCGCAACTCTGCATTTAAATTAAATAATTATGAATATCTCAATTTGCTTGACTTAGTAACAGGGCCTGTGGTGCATTATATATGATGATATAATTGTCCGTATTTTCTGATTCATGTTAGAGATTAATTTAATCTAAAAAGTGTTTAGACGTTCTTTTAACATGACTTTTAAAGCGATGTTTGATGTCTCATATGCTGACTTCCTGTCTGCGTTTGGCTCATCAGAGGGGGTTTGACACCATGGACCCGCTCATCCCGGTGTCGGTGCCCAACTACAGCGAGAAGGAGTTTGAGAGCTGTTACCTCTATTTCATGGACCGCCAGTGGCTGCAGCATCCACAGAGTGAGCGATGATACTGTGGATGCCTTTCTTCTTCTACAAAATAACATTTAAAGAAATGCTTTTTCATTAACTTTAAATTATTTTTCCTCTCATCAGGTCGAACAGAAGATGGAAAGAAAGAACTCGTCTTTTTGAGCAACAGAAATCCATCGATGTTGGACAGAATTAGTTCCTTCCTATGAAGTTACAGAAAGACTTAACTCACACACACACACACACACATATCAGTGTCCTAGAAATACATAAATATACAAATGTCCATACCCATATTGTCTGTAAATTATGATGCATGTGTGTAACTTTGATAATAAAATGTTGAATAAAGTAAAAAAAGAACTTTATTAAAAATTAAACCTGCAGTCTTTAATTGCAAGTAGTTCTGTCTTGAATCGAATGAATCTCTATGTGAATCTGAAAAGCATTATTTAGGAATGCAAAGGTATTATCTGCCACTTAGTTAATGTCTTTGTGTGATAGAGATGGGTAAAGTGGGAGAAAAAATAAGTGCAAAAAAAGTAGTTTTATTTTGACACAGATATTACAATTTGCACAAATACATTTAAAAACAATACTAAAACATATTGAAAAGACGTGTTACAGGCTTTGTAAGCGTCTAAAAACAAAACAAACCTTGAATGAGACACTTATCAGTCTGCGTCCTGCTTTTATGGCCAAGCGCCACCTGGCGGCGGTTCACAGTCTTCAGTTCACGTGATAGTTTACAAGGTCACGTGACTGAGCAGCAGTCCATTTGATCGCCTAAACATAGTGGTGGTGATAGAGGAAGCGCTGGTATGGCAGATTGGTTAAAGTGACGGCCGAGTGTATTTTTAAATATTTTTAAAATCAACCCGCGGGACATGACAGAGTTTCTGTCTGCGTCCTCTGAGGTGAGGACATCTCTTCAGTGATCTGAATGACATGACAATAACGTGTGTGTGTGTGTGTGTATCAGCTGATCGCAGCAGCTGGGTCTTTATTCACTTTTGTTTTACAGTTTGAAGTGCTTCCGGGACACTGATTCAATCCGTGCTTTATCGAATTTGAACTCTTTTAACCTAATTTAGATGTTTGTTTCTAGATAAAATGGCGTTGTTGTCGCCATCATCTGTGCTTTTGGCACTAGTTTTCCTCGCGGCGGAAGTGACCCTCTCTACAGGTAACACTGCACAGGTTGTCCCAATGCTTTGTATCCTCTCGCTTGCATGCAATCATACAGCTTCTGTTCACCAGTACAGACATAAATTAATGTTGCTGTGACTTCTTCTCCATTCCAGGAAGCAATGCATGTGTTGCCAGAAACTTTGGCCATGACTCTGTGGTGTGTGAGTGTAACTCAACCTACTGTGACAGTGTTGGGTCAGTCACTTTGCCTCCACTGGGCCAGTACTCCTCCTACCTGACCAGCAGGGCCGGCAGCAGACTGAAGGCGGGCCGGGGTCCGGTCCAGGTGAACAGCACCGGTGCAGGTGAGGGATGATGTGGGCTTCAGCTGCAGCAGTCTGTGGTGTTGGAGCATCTGTCTCATCTCTTTATGTGTCTCCTTTCAGGCCTCAGGTTGACGATCGTCCCCTACCAGAAGTACCAGAAGATCAGGGGGTTCGGTGGAGCAATGACGGACGCAGCGGCCATTAACATCCTGGCTCTTTCTGCTGGTGCACAGGACCAGCTGCTGCGTCAGTACTTCTCCCCCGAAGGTACACTCAGTGAAAGGAATCTCCTGTGTGCAACAGTAGGGTGTCGGGTCAGAAAAGCATAACGTGGCCATGAATTCCAGGGATAAGATACGCATTTGTTATTCTTGTTTCTTTATTTTTCATGTAAAAACACTTTGCAACCAGTGTTGTCCTGCTTCAACACAATGAAAATACATTTCACACGTTCTGTGAGAGGTGTCTATATGTGCAGGTTTCCCACGTCAACCGAATCACCATCACCATCCACGTCGTCTACATATAAGGATGATAATGATCAATTTGGAGAATAGAAATTTGTAAATATAAAACGCAATAGCATTAAATATATAGATATATTCTGGGATCAACTGCTAATATTTGTTATGTGTTCAAAGCAAAGAGTAAACAAAGATGAATTCTCTTAAAAATCTGATTTATATTGCTGTGTCTCTGGCAGGTATCGGCTACAGCGTGGTGCGTGTCCCCATGGCCAGCTGTGACTTCTCCACCCGTCTGTACACATATGCTGACACACCTGGAGACTACAACCTGGACAATTTCACACTGGCCCCCGAGGACGTCAACATGAAGGTCCCTCTCGTCTCCTCCTCCTCTCACAAAACGCATGTCCATCTCTCCATAGCTCTAACCTCTCCTCTTCCTCTGATCAGATCCCCCTCCTGCAGCGTGCTCAGGCCTTCTCTCCTCGCCCCCTGTCTCTGCTGGCCAGCGCCTGGAGCGCCCCCGCCTGGATGAAAACTAACGGTGCTCTCATAGGAAAGGGCTCCCTGAAGGGCCAGCCTGGGGGCAAGGAGCACAAAACCTGGGCTCAGTACTATATCAGGTGCCATGTGGGGGGCTTTAACCTAAATGCAAAGTCACATGTTGGTAATGCTTTCGACAAGGGGAAATTATTCTGATGGTTGCTTTTTTTTTTTTTCTTTCCTCTCAGGTTCCTTGAGGAATATGCTAAATATAACTTGACCTTCTGGGCTTTGACGACAGGGAATGAGCCCTCTGCAGGACAGATGACAAACTACAGGTCTCTCCTCACATTATATTACAAATAATTAACCATCACCATGGATCATGAATTGCACAACAGACTGAGAAGTATCTAACTGCAGTTTCCAGGCTCTTGGCTTCACTCCTGAGGAGCAGAGGGACTGGGTGGCTCTGGACCTGGGCCCTGCTCTGCATGCTTCTTCACACCCACGCACACACGTCCTTATCCTGGATGACAACCGCCTGCTGCTGCCTCACTGGGCCAAAGTGGTGAGTCCAAGGACGGAGAGATATAGTGGGTAAAGTCATGGTAAACTTTGTTCTACCTGGGGCGACTCTGCAGTTGCAGGCAAAAGAAAATTGGATTTTTAACATAAATCAGTGCAAGAAATGAAAATGTATTAAACAATACTAAAAAATCTTAACATGATAACTTAATATGACATAATTCAGATGCATTCATCACAATAACGAAGATGTTGGGTCCAGCTGCAGGAATAAAGGACTTTTATTTACTCTTTCATTTTGAATTAAAGAGTCTAAAACTATCAGATAGGAATCAACCTGAAGAAGGGGTTTGTTTTGTGGTTTATCAGGGCTGCAACTAAGGATCATTTTCATTGTTGAATATTTTATCGATTAATCAGTTGTTTGATCTCTAATATGGTGAGATAAATGCTAACGTTGAAAAATGATCAGAGTTTCCCACAGCCTCAGGAGGAAGTTCTTAAATGTCTTGTTTTGTCCACAACTCAAAGATGTTCAGTTTACCGTCATAGAGCAGAAGAGAACCTAGCAGCTGGAATCAGAGAATTTTTATTTGAATTTTTCTTAAAAAATAGTTCAAACTACCTAATCAAATATCAAAATAGTTGGCAGTTAATTTAATAGTTGACAACTAATTGATTAATCTTTGCTGCTCTAGTTTTGTTGTTTAATGCCACAAGAGTCAAGGACAAGATTTAAAAAAATAGATTTCTGCAGGGTTCAATTTAATACTTTTTAATACTGTTTATTGACACAAAGAACACTATTTAATAATGTATTATTATATTACACTTTTGAGTTTTTACCAGCAATATATAATAATAATTCTTAATGTTATAATTAATAACGTTATTGCAGCCTGGACCCAATGAGCAGCATAAAACGTAGTGATGGATTAACCAATTAAAAATGAATTTACGTTCCTTTATGTTGTTGCTAAAATTGACACTTGCCCAGAGTGAGCTACTGTAGTGCACAATCCACTCAATCACATAAAATAATATTTACCTGACATTACCTTCTTCAGCAGGCAAGAGACGAAATAAATACTCTTTAATTCCATATGAGGAAGAAACTAAATGCAATGTGTTTATGACTTTTTCAGTACCTGCAGATATCCTGAAAGGGGAGGACGTCGCCCTCTTCCTGCATGCATTTTAGGTGTTTAAAAAAAATATTTTTTAACTTTTCCCTCCAGGTCCTAAATGACATTCATGCAGGAAGGTTCATTCATGGCGTGGCAGTTCACTGGTACATGGACAGCCTCGTCCCGGCAGAGATAAGCCTGGGAGTCATCCATCATCTCTACCCAGAGTATTACCTGTTTGGCACAGAGGCCTGTTCTGGCTGGAGCCCACTAGACAAAGGGGTGAAGCTGGGTAGCTGGGACAGAGCGGAACAGTACGCACATGACATAATAGGGGTAAGATCATCTTATCTGTTGCATGAGGCTTGTTCAGTCACATCCACTGTGACAGATTTGACAAGCTGTGAGCTGTTCCTGAAAGCTGAATCACCTCAGGTTTACAAGTTGCTGCACACAGTCTTTAGAAATGACCCGCAGGCCGTCAAAACATGCTGGAACTGGTGTTTTCTTTCTTCTTTCTTCACTCTCTCTCAAATGAAATTGGACTCCCTCCGTTCTATCTATTTTGCATGACCGCATTCAGACTCTAGACATCTTGAGAATCAGGAGGGATTTGTTTGTGTAGATATGCTGTCCTGAACAAAACGACACCTCTTAGTGCAAAGTTACAAAGCACAGACTAGATGCTGAACTGTAAGTGTTTTCCCCCACGGCAGGACTTAAATCATTATGTTGTGGGTTGGACTGACTGGAACCTGGCATTGGACCAGACTGGTGGGCCAAACTGGGTTAAAAACTTTGTGGACAGCCCTGTTATAGTGGATGCAAAGCGGGATGTCTTCTACAAGCAGCCACACTTCTACAGCATGGCCCACTTCAGGTATTAAACTGGCTCCCACATGATCTTTTTCACACTGAATGGCATTTTTCACCTGTTCCATCGTTACAAGGTCTAATGAGATCTTCCTTTTTCTACAGTAAGTTCCTGTGGGAAGGGTCTCAGAGAGTGGGCGTGTCCGCCAGTCAGGAAACAGAGCTGGAATACTCTGCTTTTATCAGACCAGATGGATCAGTAGTGCTCATCATACTCAACAGGTACGTGAAATGTTTTTATGTGCAAATGACAGGAAATTCATAATACTAAACCGTGTACTTGTGTTTTTTAGGTAGGGCTTAACGATGTTGAAAAAAATATGTAATTGCCATTATTTTTATATAATTTGTAAATTATTTTTTATATTTTTACGTAAATAGAAATTGCGTTGTGATTTGTAATATTAGAGGGGATGATCATTTTCGTTAAACCCGTTTGAATGATTTTGGTGGGATGTTTGCGTAGATATGTACCAGACAAAGATGTCGTTTAGGTCTGTAGAATATGATACAACTCCTTTAACTAATATTGTGCCTCCTGCGGTTTGAAAATTTCAGTAAGCCATATTACGATTGTGTTAAAATTTCGATTAATTGTGCGACCCATTTGTAGGTCATCGTCAGTGATCCAGTTTGAAGTCGGGGATCTGGCTGTGGGCTACATCTCCTCCACCGCACCGGCTTATTCATTGCTCACACTGGCTTGGAACACACACTGATCATTAATACAAGTTCACATACACCTCGACCACATTACTAATGTTTTATGCACATTTCATGTTGAAAACCTATTACTCTGAATGCCTTGTCTCTATTAAGCCACTCGCACACGTTTTCATAATCTGCTGTGCTTTTCTGCACAGCTTTAGTAATTCAGTAGTCACTTAAAATAACCTCAAACATGAATAACGTCATTAGATTTTCCTTCAAAAGCCTAAAATGCAGCGATTCCTATTGGGAACCTGAATGTATCAGTTCATCTGACTGACCTGTGCCAGAACTACTGCCTTGATTTCCAGCTAACAAGATGCTTCAAGTGTCCTCACAATCACCAAGAAATCATGTACAGAAATTGTAAATGCCTTCTGTTGCTATTTAATTTTTAAAATAAAGCGTAAATTGTTTGAAAATACACGTTTTAAGTATTTTTGGGTGCAGTCACCCAGGTTTGAGAACATATACCGTATATAATATTGAGAACAATGAAAATTCAACTACGACCATTTTTTTGTCAATTTATTAATACATCATAGACATTTTTTCATATATATAATATACAGTTTGATAACCAGGTAATTTCACATTTGTGTCAACATTCTCAATGTTTATTTTTTTTCCTTTGCAAACGATAAGTTGGACTAAAATTATTTACATCAAAAAAGTGATAAAAAAATGTGAATGTCATAAACGGAGGAATCAAACGACAGAGGGATGCCATCTGTTAATATATATACACCAGGAGGACTATTTTTAATCTAAATGACTGGATAAAGGGACAATTGTATTCCCTTACTGGTATATTCAATGTTCTCCCCCCCGAAAGGTGTAAGGAATCACTTGCTTTCATTCGATGTCAGCTTCCATTTGGGGCCGTGAAACAGCAGCGACTCAACATGATTCCTAAAAAAAAATGTGTTTATTGAAGTACACCACAGAGAGTGGACACAATAACATGACCACCTTTTACAATGCAATCCAATAAAACACCGCCAGAATAAATAACAAGAGTTCAATCAAGATCATCTCAACAAAAATGTATCATTATACCCTTCATAAACATAACATTTATTGCAGGGCGATAGGTGTTCATGTTGAGTCCAGGCCCTGTAAATGCTGAACGAGCGAAGGTAACCCCTACAGTATTCCCATCTGCCGTATAGGGCTCAGTTGCAGGATTTAGCTAATTTTCTGATGAGTAAAGAGGGCATGGTGTGATATAAAGTCTGGAATTTCCCCACAATAGTGTATTGCAGCAGTGCATTTCAAGACGGATGGCGTTTGCGGTGGAAGTAGAGAAGACATAGGCTTGATCATCATCAATCTAGGCTGGTTTTTATGAGGCAAAAAAAAAAAAAAAAAAAGAAGAGATCTCCCAGACCTCAACTGACTGTTAAGACGTCTGTACGGGTATCTGTATGGTAGGTTGAGGAGAAAGGCGTTAAAATAGAAAATGAAAGTACAAAAAATATCAGACTGAGATGATTAAGACGGCAACAGAGAGGAAAGTGATAAGCGCTTTGTCTTCTCGGTGTGTTGTTGGATGTAGGCGAGGAGAACCGAGGGATGAGACAGGTGGGCGTCTCAGAAGGACCATCTCTCCTGTGTGCGGGGGTCCATGGAGAGGGTGGGGGACTCTGATGGGGGCTGGCTGCTGCTGTCTTCTCCATTCAAACTCTTCCTACACACTGGACATGTGTCATGCTGAGTGGCCACAGAACAGAACATAGATAACGTTAGCTTTAGGCGGGAGTTTTCCAGAAGTTGACTCATTATTTTAGTCCCCTCAGGCTGCCAGGGTCTTTCTGTCTGGTCTACCATTTAAATAAATAAACTGATCCAATTAACTAACAAGTATTTCCTGTCTCACACAGCTTATTCCCCTGTGCAATTAACCTCCGTTGTCCGAAAACTATTATGAACACATAAATGAGCCACTCGGTTGCACCGGGCAGCAATGTTTCTTGTTTACTTTGAGCCGCCAAAGCATTTGTTCAAATTACCTTTAGGCCTTAATACTTAATGCATGAGCGCTGTGAATATCTCATATACAGTATCACATGTCAGATCTATTTTGTGAGTTTGTTAAACCCTCTTTGTCATGACTCACCATTTCCAGCCATGGTACTATACAGTCTGAATGAAAGAAGTGGTTACAGGGTAGCTGTCTGACTGGCTCTCCCACTGCGAAGTCCTCTTTGCACACTGGACATTCCATACAGCAGTCTACAGGAGTGGAGATAGAAATGTTTTATCAATACCCTTGTGGTTTCTAGTGGTAATCATCAGTGACTTAATGACTTGCTACAGATCAGTTCTTTAGCAGTAAAGCGGTACCACGCATGGTTTTTACTAATTACTAAAAACAATTATGGAAAAGGGTAAAGGCCTGACTCCTTAAGACACATGGAGAGTCATTTCTCCAAAGAAGTCAGCTATTGCACACAGTTAAAGCAAAGTAGTAAAATATGACCGTATACATAGAAGAGGAAGTCAAGAATAAAAATCTAAAAGTAATTTATGGAACACATCGATACTCAAGGTTAATGGATTTTTCGTTCTAAACAGACAGTTTCAGCGGCTTCTCTTGGCAGCAGCAGCCTTTTGAAGCTGCATCTAAGTGCTGCTCAGCCTTCTGAACAAATAAACATGTATTCACATGATGGCAGCTCTGTTATTAGTAGTCCCTTTGTATGCATATATAAGCCATTAGTTAGTGTGCCTTTTCATACAGACTTAATAGATTCACAAACAGCTGGTCCAACCCAAGGTGTGCATTTGGATAATTGTTTAAATACAGTTATTGCATCCACAGGTACAGTCATGTCCTGTGGGGCCGCGTAACAAGAGCAATATTGCTATTGGGGCCGCGTAACAAGAGCAATATTGCAATTTGTACTTAAGATAAAAAGGCAAACATGAAAAAATAAGGAATTACTGACCTGCTTGTTCCTGAGAGATATTGACAGTTGGGAGAGAAGAGATCTTCTCTTTCTCTGCTGGAGGAGGTCCTGTGTTCTCCAACTGACCTAGTAACTACACACGCAAACACATTAGTAAACTGCAGAGAAATTGAAAGGTGACCGGGACAAAAACGTTCTATTAAGTTTGGTTTACCTGTGTTATGACGGCGTCTAACCCTCCCTGTCCCCAGGCGTAATCCCCCGGGTTAGAGTGCAGCATCCCTGTCCTGAGAGAGTCAGACACCACAAGTTGATAAGAAATAGCGCTGACACGGTGACGCTAGCACTGTGATGCTACCGTAATGTCATCTTACCATGAGAGGGGGGGTGAGCCAGGGACCCCAGAGTTGGCAAAGAGGCCGGCGAGGAACTGTTGTACAATCCTGAGAAACGGAGAGAAAATACATAACTGTTAATGTCCTCACCAAAACAAGAGTATATAGTATTAGAGCATAAATAGCAATGTTGTTTATAGACGATGGTAAGGAAGACTGAACTTTACTCACCCCTCAACAGCAGGCGAGCGGTCTGGTCTACTGCTGCCTCTGGACCGGTATCTCCTCTGGCTGTGCAGGCGAGGGGGACGTCCTGGTCCCCAGTGATCCCCGGCTCCTAGTAGACCCCCCATAGGTCCCCCTAGGCCTGCTGGGACTGACCCCCCGATTGGTCCCCCTCCCAAACCCCCCAGGTCACTGAGACCCCCCAAGCGCCCTCCGGGGAGCCGAGGTTCTGAGTCAGGTGTGTCGTTGTCTGCTGTAAATGGCCGCTCCAGTAACAACAGGTGCCATAGCTACAGGGATGGTGGGAGGAGACAGGTAAGGGGTCGAAGAAATAGATTTTCAGACAGAAAGTGGGATTAAGGATCGGAAAGCAGGAGGGACAATGGGAAAAGAGAGGAATAAAAACAGAAAGTTCAGTCAAGAACCGGGCAGGGAAAGAAGAAGTACAAGTTCATTAAACACATAAATGATTGCAATCAATTCTCTTTGCCCACTTCCCCACCCAATTCTCTCCGAAATCCGTCAAGTCAGCTTCTACCTCTGCAAATTGTGTGGCTGCGTCATCTATCCCGTTAGCGACACCCTCTAGGAGACTGAGGGAAACCGCACACAAAGGGACAAAATACACTTTATTAGCAACGTCCACTGAACCCTATACACATGTTCAGGTTTAGTGCTAGCCTGGGACAGAACTGCATGATACGCCTACACGTTTCTACAGCACAACATCTGGCTTCTTGTTAATAGCAAGATGAAAACAGCTCATGTTGCTGCTTTTGTTCCAGACTAACAGTGAGAATGAGGTAGATTCCTAAAATAATAAATGTCTCACCTGGAATCTTCTGTTACTTCCTCTATGAATCCTGAGTCACATCTCGGACAGATATACTCCTGAAATAAATTAACGACATTTTCACCAGTCCCCAACCCAAAGATTATAAATGATTATAAACGCAGAGAAAAGCTGCTTTTTCTGTTTTAAAAATGATTGAAATGAATAATTGATTATCAAAGTAGTTGCGGATTCATTGTCTGTCGAGCGACTATGTTGATTATTTATTACATAATTTTTCTGCTCTACTTTAGTAAAATCAATTTGTGATGATACGATCTAGTTGTATGATTTTGTTATCCAAAGGAATAATTACAAGAAAATATTTATTAAAAGAACAAGAAATTCATGGTTGAGGCTTTTGTACACATGTGATGTCTGGTGTAGTGCACGAGAAATGAACATAGATGGATTTTTAAAAAGAAATATCTCCATAGTATTTGCCAAATTGTGATATATTAATGCCTAGAAAGTCATAAAAACAGAGTAAAGACATTATGCAGACCGGTTTGATTAACAAAACAAAACTTAATCAGTTTGTCTTCACGAGAATAATATCAGATTTGTATGACGCTGTTTTATGAATGTAGCCCAAGAGGTAGAGCTGGTCTGCCAACCACACCTAACTGTAACATGTGTGTGTGTTATAGAAGCCACTAAAATAGAATGTGAAACACACAACTGGTAGCTTGTACAGCTGGATCATATGTTGTCTCCCTAGTGTAAGAGAGGGAATCCCCGACTATGGGAACAGGACTGAAGTCGGGTCATTTAATATACAGAAGAAGAAGTGATTAGACTGATATGTTTATGTAAACTATGTTGATGGAAAAAGTAGGTCAAAAACATATTATACATTTTAACTCAGTTCTATTTGGAGCTCACTGAATGCGTTTGAAAACAGAGAACAATAGAATACCATGCTCACATGACGATATAACATCCTGTATTAGCGTAGTTTACAAACATTTGGGGATGTAAAACTATCGTCATGTCTCGAATCTGTTGAGTGTGTGTCATTTGCTCATAGACAGGTTATCATATGTTGCATAAATGGATCCACGACTCTTTGAGATATACTGTAGTAGTGTGTGGGTGTTGCAGAAAGTTGGCTCAGTGACGACATGCCACAGGATTGAGTGTTCTTGAGACAAGCAGATCAGTTGAGAGTCAATGACGGGGCAGGCTGGAATTACCCTCAAACATACCATATGAATATGGATTCAGCTGACAGCAGGATAATCTGGAGGACTGAGTTACTGTCACAGAGACAATGCCCGTTTATTAGGTACTTTTTGTTCACCTCATTTATATCAATCAAGATAGACCCAGCTAAAATGTTACATATTTGGTCAACACCTACTTTCATATTCAGTTAATATACCAATTATTTGATCCTTTAATGGATAAATCATTTCGTCAGTGTAATAACGATATAGAAAAATAGCTTGTGTACAACTAACAGACTTAAACCGAAAGATATGAATTTTACTATCATAAAATTAAAAGACTATGAAAACCTTATCATCTTAACATTTGAGACTAGAAACATGTTTGCATTTTACTTAATGACTTACATCATTAATAAGTTACCAATATTGTCTCCTTATCTATTAATAAACTAATAATTTCAGCTCTAGTCAATTTAACACATAAGTCAGACTGAAAACAGAAGCTTCCAAAATAAACCAATAAATTGAACTGAACACCTTTTTAAAACAGTTTAAACTAAACCATTATAACCTTGATGAACCTCGGGTTTAGTGCTGGATTAGTTTGAGCTAACGCTAGATGTACCTAATAAACTGGCGACTGGGTGTAAATAGAGAACCCTAACAAATACATAGGACATGTATGTGTAATATATGCTGAGGTTAGCAAAGGCCTGTCAACATGTGGACCATGTCAGCGTCTAGACATTACACTACTCTCACTTTTCACTTTATAACTGAAACTGAAAACGACGTGTTTATGTTCCTGAAAATTCCCCCAACTCCTCCTGTCAAGTGTGTTTTTAACAGGAACAACCCTGGAAACGAAAGGAACCCTAATATCAGACCGCTAATGTTAATACCGTGTATACAACAAAACAAGAATAACATAGCTTCTTCTCTCAGCTGTTTCTGTTATTCTGATCAAAACACAACATCCACAAGCTGTCAAAGCGAGGCGTCAAGCACAGTGCTTTAACTGTCTTAAACATGCTAGCCTGACAAATATGGATATCTGCTTTTGATTGCCTGTTTTTTGACAACACATTTGGAGTGTCACGAGTTTTATTTAGAGAGTTAACAACAACAAACGCCGCTAAATGCTAACTGGCTAGCTAGTGTTTAGCTGTAGCGAGCAAGCGAAACAAACGGCATTTCGGGAAAAAGGTTGACTTGTCAACCGCACATTTTGCACAAGAGAGTACAACAGGCAAACAAAGAAATACATCTGCCTTACCGGGAGTTTAGGGTTCACTTCTCCCTTACAACAGTGACAGAAAAACCGATGCGGTGGAACAGCCGCAGCCTCCGCCATCTTCCCCGGACCAGCACAAACACTGACGTCGGTCCTCCACGAACTGAAGACAGCTGTCCGCCTCCAGCCCAGCATGCACCGCGGCACCGCGGATCAAATCCAAACGAGCAGAGCTGAATACCGGAAGTGCTCGAGTGTTGTCTGTGATAAGACTCGTGTGTCCGGTTGACTTTCAGTGGGATGCTTAAGGCAAGGAATTCCCTGTGTACTGAAACTTGTCTGTGGGAAAGGTTTGTGAAAAATATCAGACTTTTCGGATGACATAATGTAAATATTAGCCGTTAACTAGCTAGCTAGTATGTAAAGTGTTGCTGTTGCATTGCTACCTGCGCAGCTACGTTCACTTGTAACCGTGTGAAATAAGGTTACTTGTTTCTTATGTTTTTAAACTAGTCAAGCTGTGTATTGCTGAACGGCTGACAGTGGATACTGTGCGTGCGTGTGCGTGTGTGTGCACGCTTTAGCCTTCTGTTTGTATTGTTATTATGTTGCGTTTTGACAAACACTGACATTTATTCCTAACGTTACACTACCAAGGAGGCGTTTCTGTACAGTATCAAGCAATACATTCATTAATAGACTAAATTAGAAAATGTAATTATGGGGAATAGGCACAGTTGAACTCAGGAATGCTGGTAACTTTTTCTTAGAGAAGTGACCAAGTTTCGTTGTCCAAACAAGTCTCTTAATCATAGTTGATGCCTTAAATCACTCAAGTGATTTTGTACAGCACCTCCATAAAGTTGTGGGAGTTTTGCATGATAAATTAACAATAGAAGGCCCAGATATTTTGACTTTCAGTCAGCTCAGTTAGTATGGGTCAAGCTCCAAAAATGCTGTATTTTATTGGTGCTGGAACGATCAGTTGAATATCGGACAGAAATTTAATCTGCAATTGTCATTTTTCAATTCAATATGCCAAAACATCATCCAGTTCTAGCTTCTCAAATGTAAGGAGTTTGCTGCTTTTCTGTGTTTTATACATTTTAAACGGAATATTTAGCGGGTTTGGACTGTTTGTCTGACAGAACAAGAGATTTGAAGATGTCACCTTGCACTGTGAGAAACTGTCAGACATTTGTCACTGTTGAGACCTGATAATGTTCATCTTGGCTCTCTGTCGCTGACTGGAACACTTCAATGAAACGGAGCCATTGTGAATTGTTAATATATTAGTAACATCTGTGCTGCAGTGAAAAAGGTGTATGCAAGTCCATGCACTTGATAATACATCAGAAAAGCATGACATTTGTTTGCAATATACAGTAATAAGAGTGTATGTTTTTCATATAACACATAGTAACCAGTGTTTTGCACATAGTCTTACTTCAACATAAACACATTTTACTCATTGTGTAAAATGCTCGTATTCCCCTGTAAAATAGCATAATTCCTTGCAATTATGACAACTTATCCATGATACGTTTATTTGTAAATCCTTTTATTCAGTGACCGTTTACTTGGCAAGCTACTTGTTCCTTAGTATGTTTTTAGTGAGTGATTTAGAATCCGATGTTCTAGAAAGGTCAAGCTAAGCCTACCGTATATAATGTGTATTAAAAGGCACATAGATAGTGTTGTATTGATTGTTGTGTTTATGATATAGGTGCTTAATATAGATTGTAGTGTAAGGTTTGTATGGAGTCTATATGTGAGACCTTTCTTCCTCTGTATGTGTTTTTCTGTGCAGATGACTGCCCAGGAGGTGCGTCTGTGTGGTCTCCTGCTGCGGGAGCATTTTGGAGAAGTGGTGGAGAAAGTGGGAACACACCTGCTCAGAGGTGGAGCACAGAATTTAAGAACCATCATTCATGAGACTGGCATCCCACTGGACCTGGTACCACTCCTACCCTTTCTGTTTCAAGGCTGTTACTCTCTCCACTTCACACCATGGAAATATAATTACACATGTTGTATATACTGTTATACACACACTGATTTTTAGCATTTTCAAATAGAGTTCAGCAGTCTTTCTGGTTTCATCGGTGGACTATAAAGCCGTTCTAGGCGTAATTTACAGTGCGTTTACATAGAGTAGTTTTTTGCATCACCCGTAACCTGATTATATTAACACCTTGACAAGTGAAACAATACCATGGAGAAAAAAACAACAATCAGCTTTTGCAAGTTTTTTTATACAAAAATGTGCTGTTTATTGGAACAATAAGAGTAGCACAGTATGCTAATGCATATAATATACAAATACATTTTCTGCCTTCATTTGATTAGTAGTGCAGTGGCCATTTGTCTGAAAAATCCAAAACAAACATTAAACAAAGGGCCACTGACGCACCATGGGTTTGTGGTTTACGCAGGCAAAATAATGCGTTGTCCATACAGAATTCTGTTTTTCTCATTATTTATTTAGCAAACCAAACTCCTATCGCTGCCTCTCTTGCCCTAAAAAAAAAAAAACACAGGCCCACCCCGGTGCATGCTGGTCCTGTACCTGCCTACTCCGATAGATGTATATAGTGTTATCCAATTCATAAACAAACCACAAAACTAAGTATACTTAAACAACAACAAATAAAATAATTAAACTAAACGAATAACTATCAAAAGAAAAGGCTATCTTAATGTATACAAAAATCTAACCTCAATAAGCAAACATCTATAATAATTAAACAATACTACTTATGAATGAAATAAGTAAATACTGAAATCAAATAAATAGCTCTTACAAATTCTATTGTTTTGTGTGCATGTGAAGGGAATGGTGAAGGTAAAGCACCTCTTTGCTCCCCTTTCTTTCTCCTTGTAGGTAAAGAAGTCCTTGTGTGTACTCGTGCAGCATGGGGCCTGTGTGTTCAGCTCAGGCCGTAAAGGACCAGGGAGCCCCACAGAGTATCGGACCAGCTGTGATCGGATTCTGAGAATTCTGAGATACCCGCGTTACATCTACACTGCCAAAACCCTGTACGGGGACACCGGAGAGCTAATCATAGAGGAGTTACTGCAGAGAGGTCACATGACCATGAGTAGCACGGTTAAGACGGTCGCCGACCGCCTCACACAGAACATGGAGGGTCAGTATCTCAGTGTCTGTATTAATCAAAGGCTATAGAAAAGCTTCTCCATCAGTTTTCTGAAGGCATATTTCGAAGCCTAGTTTTGGGTTTATCACTCAACACTTGGCAGTTATCCAATCCAATAATAAAAATCCAATTTTTGTCAAATGGCAGCCTTAGTGGAAACCAGGCAGGATGTCAATCAAGCAAAATGCACCAAAACATAAACTTAATTTATGATCTTATTATCTATATAGAGATTGAATATGACGAAAAAGTAACAACAGCAATTTAAATTGTCCATGTTGTTCTAGAGGGTCGCTGCATGGATTACAGTGAAGTGTCCACTGCCTTCTCCAAACTGGTGGAGACCCATTTTCTTCAGCGCTGCCCCCCGATGGTGAAAGCAGGAACAACAGGCAGTGCAACTCCAGCTACCCCGGCGACCCCTGGTACCCCAGCTGCCCCTGTTAGCACTGCTCTGCCCACTCCGGAGAGCTTCCCCGACTGTTACAAGGTGCCTCACATGACACTTGTCGGGCGAGGCAAACGCCAACTCTGCAGTGAGGAAGGAGAGGACCAAAGGAATGCAAAGAAGGCTAGAATGGATTCACAGGTGAGTGTTTGGAACATGATAGTTACACTTTAAACACATTTGCTTTGCTTTTAAAACTCAAATGACCTCTTCTTTTCCCTGCCCCTTGCATATAACGCGTTGCTTATCTTTTGTGTGACCCTCCGTCTCTCTCTGTGTGTCTCTAATGCTCAGACTCATGGTGATGAAGGGATTAGCTGGCAGGTCAATTTTGAGAGGTTCCATCTCCACTTCAGAGACCAGGCCATCATCAGTGCTGTCGCCAACAAGTGTGATCAGGTCAGCTTTTTACTCATGACTGTTTGAAATATATTGTTTATGGAATAGTCATTTTGTGAAATTCGCTGTCTTTCAGAGGGTTTAAATGAGAAGATTGATACCACTCTCGTGTCGATTTGCTCCAGCCAGCACTACGTTAGCTTAGCATAAAGACAGGGGGAAACAGCTAGCCTGTGTCTGTGCAAAAATAACACATCGGCACAATTAATGTTATTTTTCGTCCACCGTTTTCATAGCAACCTCAAGGTGACGATAAGACTCAAAGAAGTCACTGTGCCCGCGCCAAAAAATAAAGAAATTGTTAAACTAATAATCTTGGAAGATTTTCATTTAAATAAATGTCTGTTAAGTCACTCTCTTTTGCTGAATGAGGTAACACAATGGGGATTGCGCCAATGATAAAAATATTGCAATATTTACATACTTACAGTATTATGAACTGGTTGTTTGTGGCGTCATTCCTGGAACAAAATCTAAAAAGTTACTGCTAATGCAAACCAAACATTTCCTACTGCTGCAGCTTCACATTAAAAGTGTTTAATTGATGAAACACAAGTTGACTATTATTATTATTATTATTAGAATTTACAGGAAATGCAATGTGTTTGTCAGTGAGTTTTTGTACAAGTTAAACAAATATAAACCATGTCAATTAGTGAGCTTTAGAGGCGTTGGTCGGGAGATTTTGATACCTTTAGACAGAACCAGGCAAGCTGTTTCCACCTGTTTCTAATCATGTTACAGTCCGCACTGCTGTACCGATATCTGCCTGTCTGTTTGCTTTACAAGGAAAAGGTATTATTATGGTTATAATGATTGTCTTTCTACATAATTGATTCCTAATAACCCAGACGAGCAGTGAGATATTGAGGACTATGCTGAGGATGAGTGAGGTGATGACCTCGCCCACAGCCACCTGTACAAAGCCTCTCTCAGCCAACGAGATCTTCAGGTCCCTCCCGACCAGCTACAACATAGCCAGACCCATCTTAGACCAGTACCTCACGCTACTGGTTGATGACCCGGTATGACCTTTGCAAGGAACCTGTCAAATTTTAGAATCTTAAATTTTTATCTGCAAGATTTGTTTTGATCTCCTTGTCCTTTTCATATCCTAGATGGAGTTTGTGGGGAAGGCTGGCGAAAGTGGAGGAGGAATGTACGTCGTCAGTATCTTTTTTTTTTTTAGGCTCATGACCATATTATCAAGAACCAACACACACGTTTTGTACCATTTTAAATTCATGAAACACAAGGCGTGGGTGCTTTTCTTAACTCGCCTCTCAGATCTGCACACAGCGCTGGCCAATCTGGCTCGAGCCACGCTTGAGTCTGTAGTACAGGAGAGGTAAGTGTGTTTTTTTTAATCGTGTATACATGTGATCACCCGGTAATCATTATTAATCACTTTTAATCTGTTATCAGATTTGGCTCCCGATCAGCGCGCATCTTCCGTCTGTTGCTGAGGAAACGTCACCTGGAGCAGAAGCAGGTGGAGGATTTTGCAATGATTCCAGCCAAAGAGGCCAAAGACATGCTCTACACGCTGCTGTCACAGAACCTGGTCCAGCTACAGGTACGAGCTTGACCTGTGAAGAGGCTTTCACGATGCCCCTCTTTGCATCAATGCATTCTTAGGGTGATGGATTGTTGACCGCTTTTCCTCCTGATTCCCGCAAAAACACTTAAATACAACGTGGAAGAACTTCCAAAGCAGACACTCTGAACTGTTGCCACAAATGATTTGTAACTTTGGCAAAAAAAAGAGAGGACATACTGAACACTGTGATGGATGTAAATATACAAAGCACGTCTCTTCTATTTTCTTAGTGAATTAACATGAGTGACAACGTAGCAGTAATAAAAAAATAAACCTGATCCAAAAACCTACTTTGAAAATTATTTTGGCTTACTTTTTGAAGATACACTAAGTGAATGAGATATTCTTAATTCCTTACTTATAAAGGACCGTAGCCTTATTCTTTATTCTGTGTGTGTCTGTGGACAATGACGCAGGAATAATTAAATATAAGTGACCATTTGGCAGTTACACTGAGACATTGATAATCTGAATGGACACACTTTAAATCATCAAATTTGAGGGAGCAGCCCCAGCTGGTATTCTTTTAATCTATCTACTTATTCTCTCTGAACAGCCATGACATTTCTTTCTATTTATTCTTCAGGAAATCCCAAAGACTCCTGACTTCGCTCCCTCTCGTACTTTCTATCTTTACACCGTCAACCAGCTCCCGACTGCAAGAATGCTGCTTCAGAACTGCTACAAGGTAAAAACAATGAATGCGCCGTAGCCTTCAGAGCTCTGGTTAGAAGAGGACTACGTATGGCATGCTTTCTTTGTCTTTAAATGTTGGTTGGTTTTGCCTTCGCCTTCAGTAATGTTTTGGGTCTTCACGTTTTTCTCTTGCAGACAGTCGCTAACCTCATAGAGCGACGCCTGTTTGAGTCCAAAGAGAGCAAGTGAGTTCATCATGCCCAGGAAGTCAAGATACTTTCACATGAGGAACTCTTAAGAGCTGTCTGGCTCACACACACTGTCACACATCAATGTTTGATTGGTTTTCTGCTTGACTGGTAGGCGTCTGCTGGAGAAATCCCAGCGAATCGAGGCCATTCTGGCATCTCTTCAGGCCAGTGGGGCTGAGCCTGAGCAGCTGACAGAGGTCGAGGAGATGATCACTGCTACTGAAAAGCAACAGCTGGAGGCATTACGGCTTCATATCAACAAGTAAGAGCACAAAACAAAACTACAACACCCTTTTCTACTGGTGACTGTTGGTTACAGTTCTCACTCCTGTTCTTTTCCCCTCCAGGTTAGATTCAGCAGAGAACCAGGTAGATGAATCCATCTTTCTTATTGAGTCCTACGTCACCTCCACTGCATCCACAAGTTGAGGGCATTACAACTCACACGCAGTACTTTTGAAGATTTGTTCCGTTACTTTTTGTGTATGAATGCTGTCAAGTATGGCTGTTTTATAGTTTATATGACTGGATTGATGCAGTAAAATCTTAATAGATGACTTTGCTTGTTTTTATTGCACGTGTCAGCAAATCAATAAATTGACCACTTCTTTTCAACAGTTTTAATTTCATTGAAGAACAAACACAAAACTGAAAGACAAACATAGGGCAACGTGATTGTTTGAAATGTAAAACCATGAAGATGCCTGTGTATTAAATAGAAGAATTGTGGTTTAGGACACTTTGGTTTTTCCTTCAAATTAGAAAAAGATTATTTACATAAGTGCTCCCGACCCTGGAAATAGTGGGTAGTGCATTTCCGTTGGACCCTCTCTCTTTGGTCCTGGAGGTCCCTGTTGCATCTGCGTATTGAGTCCAAAATTGTCTCTGTGCCTGGAAAGAGGTGGACTCGGCTCACGTGGTAGGCGTCATGGCAAATGACTGTTGCAAAAGTTGGACTCAGTCCTCGTGGTTCTCATCCTCTCCTCTCTGTTTGCGTGCGAAGAATCCCATCTGACGAGAAATAAGATAGAGATTGATATTTTGTCCACAAGACACTTCATTTTCCTGAAGATATTTTAAGGTAAATGTAACATGAGAATACCTTCCATAGTATGAAAATGATGAGGGCCAGTAGCAGCAAACCGCCAATGATGCTACCAATCAGAATCCACAGCGAGATGGGAATAGCCCGGCCCTTTAGCACCTCCAGTACAGTCTACAGAAAAATGGATGAAGGGAGAGATTGGAGAAAGAAAATTCCATTCCCATTGTGCCTCTCAAAATCCTGCCACAGTCATCTTACCTCCCTCCAGACTGTTTCTGTGCCCAGAGTAATAAGGTTAGTCTCCTGAGCTGCGAGGCGATAGGCACCTATTATCTTCACTGACTTGTATTTGGCCTACAAAAGGAGAGACAGAGGTGATGACCAGTGTTTGTGTCACAGGACAGAAATATTAAGGCTGCGTGCGGTTGTGTAACTCACTTTTCTGAAAAAATCATCATGAACTTGGCGACTGACGCGAATGGCGGCGGTCTGCCCTTTTAGAAGCTGCTGGACTTCACACACAATCTCAGTGCACCAGGATCTGCTGCAGTTCTAAAAACATAGATATCAAACATGCATGTTAACTTGTACACTGACACAGTGTTCAGTTTTCAGCAGCTGCTGTGCTACCAGAGGCCTCACCAGTATGTCATTCTGCATCATGTCTTCAGGATGAAGGGAGCGTACATCTCTCTGTCTGGCCTTCAGCTGTGCCAGATCACTCAGCACGCTGCAGTTCACTCCCGTGGCCTACGGGGCAAATTAAATCTGTCAGATCTGATGTAAAAGAGAGATACAAACACTCACAAAGCAGCACTACTCACGTTGTGTGAGACATCGGTGACGGTCATGAAGACTCTGTCTCCTGCAGCCACGGAGGGCAGATGCAGCCTCAGCTCCAGATTACTCACAGAGTAACAGCCGAGGTTCTGCAGCTAAAAGCACAGACAAAAAAATGCTCTAATGTTGCCTCGTTTTTATGCCTCCTCGACAGTCCGTCCCTCCCATTTTGTGATTGCAAAACGACTGGATGGAATTTTTACAAATTTGGCCCAAACGTCCAATGTGACTCGAGGATAAACTGATAAGATGTTGGCTGTTCAAAGGTCAGGTTCACTGTGACCTCACAAATCATGTTTTTGGCCATTACTCAAAAATGTATATTCTATTTATGACAATTTTCACACACGTCCAATAGGATATCATCTTGAAGTGTTGACATTTTGGACGGACATGTGCATAAACTGCAACTTAAATGGTTGGCAGAGGCATACAAAAAGCTAGGCAGTAATTCTAGTTTAGAGTGATGATGACAAGAGCATTACAAGAACTTGACCCCGTGGGTTGCATTAAAGTTCATAAAAAAAGAGCATGTGAGCCATAGCTTTACCCGGAGGTGAGTGTAGAATTCTGGTCCAATTGCTTCCGACACTGTCCGAGTGGGGTGGACCTCATATCGGTTCAAATTAGAGTCACTGCACAGATTTAAAAAAAACACATTGATGCAAAAATATTTAAAGTAGCTAAAATATCTGATTGTTGAAATTTCAAAACAATATGCTGCGCAAACATACCTGCTAAGAAACAAATCTGGTTCATACTGAACAAAACTCTGCAGCTGAACACTGTTGTCCCCCAAAGTATCCTCTCTCTCGACACTGTCGCTGTAAAAGAACCAGAGAGTTGCAAAAACGAAGGTGCTTTTTACAGACGAAAAACCAAATGTTTATTGAGGTTTTCAGTATTTTGTGAACTGTGCGTGTACGGAGTATGTTGAACTTGCTGCTTTAGTCGGCTACCTGGCAGCGCGAAGCTTCATCTGCACTCGACTGTGCAGGGATGTGCAGCTGAACTCAAACTCCAACATGAAGTTAACCTTCAAAAAAAGAAAACAGCATGCTGCAGTGAAACATTTCACCTGGAGGAAGTGAAGTATGAGTGGAAGTCGAGAGAGTGATGGGAGCTATTTCCTTGGTGCGGACGTACTTTTGACTGGGAGCGAAATACTGGATAGCTGACATTACACGAGTGGCTGTTGGCGCCAAGTGCTGTACACTCGATCTTGAAGTGGGCATCCTCCTACATCCAAAGAAAAGGTGAGTTTGTCAGTGGTGTGTATAAATGTTTATGGTGAGTTAAACATGGTTCTTCATGTGTTTGCAGTATTTATGTGTGGTATACCCGAATACTGAGGCTGGAGAAGTGCAGGTTGCGTGAATAGTGCAGCGTCAGGCTGGTGTTGTAGGCGTTTTCCAGTCTATTCTGAAGCTGCACCTCCACCGCCATACGCCTACGAGGGCTGCGAATCACATAAGGCTTCTGTCTGTGGAGGAAACACAATGGAAACTCACTGAAACCCAACAACCGAGTAGATATCTGATCTTGATAAACCGATGTGGAAATAAATGAGTATAAGGAGAATATCTCAAATCCGTACCTTGTCCCAGAGATGTCCATGTGAGCCTGTAGCACCAGGTCTGTTGTACACACATCGTCCTCACCACAGTCTTTAAAGAACTGGATCTGGAGAGGTACAAGTGGAGAGGACAGTGTGTTTGATGGAGAACAGAGGGAGGAAACGTAATGCAATAAGGACGCTAGAAATCACAACCACTCACAGATTTCTTGACAGTTGTTGGCCAGCCTTCATCCAACACTGGACCGCTCTCTGTATTATTGATCTTAAACTGCAGTGAGAAGCTAATTGGTCGGATGTAATCTGCCGTGTCCTGCAACAAAGACAGAAACAAATGTTAGTGATAAAGTAAAGTCACCACATCATTTCAATTTCAAACTTGTGGTTGATGTGTGTACTCTCATGTGTGTACTCTCACATAGACATGGAAGGGCAGCTTGTAGCAGAGAGTTTGTCCTATGCGAACTCGGACTGCTAGCTGGGTCTGCCGGTGGGAGCTCTCGTCAAACAGCGCCCTCGCAGACAACTTCCTGTCATCCAACATGGCCGACACCCACAGATCTGAGGAGAGAGCAGGTAATTGGGACCAGTCTATGATTGGGACAGATGGTGAGTGTTGGGAAAAGTCCCATTCTAATTATTATGTGTGTCTGGCCAATTCACAGCACTAACAGTCCTCGTTACGAGGATTAGTGAGGGTAGAATATAAAGTGTTATACCGAAGCTGTTGCTGTGTGGTCCAGGGGAGCGTGAGACGGTTGTGAAGCAGGCGGTGGCGATGAGACAGGCTGACTCTCTGCCGCCCCTCTGGCAGGTCTTCTGAATGACGTTGATGGAGTGAGGCTGGAAGGACAGACTCACGTTGATCTGGACGATGCTTCGAGAGCTGGGCACAGGAGGAACAGTGAATAAAACAGGATTTCAGTTTTAGCCATGTGACACCACAAAATGTAGATCATTTCAGTCTACATAGGAAATTAATTAATTATTTTTTCAATGTGAAAACTATCTGTCTACAGAGGGCTGCGGGAACGAGTCCTAAAACCTGGAAATTAGTTCACATAATTGAACTACCGGTTCCCTCGTCTCGAAGTCAATAGGTATTTTGAATCACAAGCTTAAAAGAGTTTTAACGTTATAACATTTTGTTCCACAATATAAAATACATCAGTATATACCCCTCTCCTGAAGCTTTTAAGTGTCTAAAAAAAGGCAGTTGCTAACTAGTGGCTAAATAAAACCACAAAACGTCATCATGCTGACTAGTCCGCCTTTACAGCCTCGTTGTGCATACTCGCGCTCATGCAACCGTGGTGAAGTTAGTTTGTTGTAGTTCGCTTGTCGCCTCACATGAGCTTTTTCTGACTGTTGCATTCATGCTTCAATAATCATTAAAGTAGAGTTCAATTGTAAAGATGACCTTGTTGAACAAAACTTGTATCAAAAAATGTATGTTTGCCATGAAGCTCATTTTCTGCAATAATCCCAAATCCCATTGACTTCTTGTGAAGGGACCGTGGGAAGCTAACTTCCGGGTTGGCCTACACAAATACGTTATCCCTGCAGCACTCAATAAGGGGTGCATTTAATGTGCTGTTAACCTTCATTATCTCCCAGTGCTTACAGCTATAAAATCTGTTCTGGCAATGCCCTTCCGTCTTATAACCCACCTGAGCAGTACAGCGTTGCCCTGTGCTCCAACTGCCAAATCTATTAGCTCATCTCCATCCAAATCCAACCGAGCACTCAGACTGCGGCCAAAGTACTGCAGGGAGGGGGAAATGGATGACCCTGAGATACGCTAAGAGGACGAGAGAGGCAGAAAATTAAACATCAGTTTGATTGAATACTGAAATACACTCAGGGAAAATGTAATTGTAGGCAAACAACAAGTACCTGCTTGTAATTGTGTATGATGTAAATACCATCTCCGTGGTAGACATAAATGGCCCCCGTGTGCTCATCCTCCAGCGGGGCTCCAACCAGCAGGTCAGTGAAGCCATCGTGGTTGAGGTCTGGAGCGGCTGCCAGGGCGTAACCAAACCTGGCATCCTGGGACTTGTCCTCAGACTTCAGCGTACCGTTAGACACAAACACCTCCTCCTGGGGGAAAAGAAAGAGGTTTTGTCAGTCGAAACTGTTATGGAACCCTAACAAGAGTTTGATAAATGTTGTGTTATAAGAATCCATCAGCAGAAGAAGGAGATGATCAGTGCCACTGCTGTCTTACCCCACTGAGGGTGTAGATGTAAACTCTACCAGTCTCCTTGTTTCCTGAGCCGAGGTACATTGGAGCTGCAACCAGAAGGACATCAGTGATGCCATCCTGGTCAATATCCAGCCCACACACCTCACTGCCATAGTAAGATCCAATCTACAGACAGAAACATGTGCTCTCAGTTCACTGCCACTAGGTGGAGTCCTTGCTTCAATCTCTTATCAAATGAGATTTGGGCTTTTATCTTAAGAACAAACAAAGGTGGCAGAAGGATTGAGGAGAGATTCATGACTAGACAGCTTTACCTGTTCTCCATTGAGAGCCTGTACGATGTTGACATCGCCCTCATCGCTGAGTTCAAACAGGATGACTTTGCCTTTGTGTTTGAATCGAGGAGCACCAGCTACATACAGCGTCTTCCAGTCACCAACGATCACAGATGACACTGTGTAACCTGGAAACAGGTATAATGAAATGATTTTTTACATCATGTAACACAAGAGTCACACTGTTAAAATATGATTAAAATGTCCTTGATTCAAGTTATGTGTCACATCTTGTTGGCCGTATATATTTTTGTCTGTTTGCGTCATAGTACACATTCGTGCTGTTAAAAGTGTGGGCTGACTTCAGCCTACTTTGAGGGCGGTGAGTTTTTAAGGCTGGTATAAAAGACCTCTGACTTCACGAGCAGGCCCGCCTATAGGGGGTGGAAAGGGGGAAGCTTTCAGGGGCCCAGGCTTTAGGAGGCCAGCAGTAATTATGTTCATATTCAAGCAATGATGGGCAGATCTTATTTTGAACCAAAATATTCACCATTACTTATTAAAACAACAAAAATATAAATTGTATTTATTAGTAGAATGTAATCTGTTTCCAGTGTTGGGCAGTAGCTGCATTACAGGGTTATTAGTTCAACCACATTCCTCACTGTTTCAATAATACTGCGAGCAACACCACACAATAACACAATAATCTGTGATAGAAAGGCATTAACATGGAAAAACCATGAGCATGGTCCTTTTTGGTATCATCTTCAGTGATGAGATATGCGGGTACCTAAATAAGCAGCATGGTTTTTGAGCTCCAGTGGAAACTCGCTTTCAAAAGCCTCTCTGGGCGGCACGATGCGTCCGTTGATCCCTTCCTTCAACACTCCACCGTCCCAGTCGTAGGCGCCCACCATCCCAAACAGTATGCCATCCTGAAGAGTGGAGCAGGGCATGGATGAGACACACAAGTAAAACACATGCACTTCACACATAGAGATTAACAGCTACTGGGCTTACATCCAGTGTGTGTGTCGAGAAGCCGATCTGAGACATCTCCATGTGGAACGAGCTCTCGTTGTAGCCCAGTGTGCCTAGAAGGGTAGAGAGAGCAAGTCAGCATTCTCCGTCGTCACGTTTCTTCACACACGTTCCTGCGACTATTGTGAAAGCTGTACACTCCTTCCACCGTCTTTTTCTTGCTTTCTCTGCAGCTTCCTCCGACACTTTCTTCCACCCTCTCCTAAATATTCTTTCTCCACCTTTATCTCGTCTATTTCAGACTCTGCTTTCAGTTTTTGTAACGTCATGCTTGTGTCCTTTTATAGTGGTTGACAATTGGAGACGTCAATCTAATTTAATGGTTAATTAATTTATTAAAAGTAGTGTTGATTAATCTGACAGTGTTACTGTCATGCAACGTAAATAAAATAAGTGTGACCAACAGCTAGTCCATCCTGTGACAAATGAACTCGACTGATAAATGATGTGGTTTGCAACCCTTGAGATCCTCAGTGCTAATCATGAGTGACTTTAAAAAAAGTTGCTGCTTTCTTTTTCTTTTTTTTAAACATTGCATCTTTCATTCCTCCAAAGCCTTTCTTCCCGTATCACAAACCTTCCAGCGTGAAGATGCGATCTCCCAGGGCATCCACGATGTCATTGAGCGCAGCTTCATCAGCCACATTGAAAAAGTATTTCTCTTCGGGGTCGCTGGCGATAGACTTGATCTCTTTAATGAACGTCTTGGGGTCCTGCTGCCGGCGGATGTAATGACCCAAAACCTAGAGGCCAGCGTGAGAGAACGAGGGAGAAGAAAGATGATGGCTTAACGCTGAAAGCAGAGAACGGGGGTGAGAACAACAAAAATAGAGCACATGCACATAACTTTGGCATGTATCAAAGCAAACACTTCTCCAGGTTTGTGAAGGGACAGTGAAGAGAGAAATATATCATAGAAGTCTGAGGGAAGAGAAGATATTTACTCTGAAGTAGCACACAAGTAACCCGGAGCTGCAGGATTTAAGTGTAAATGAAGTGAATATAAACAAACATTCATTGCCTGTGTAATCTACTGGTAATTATGCAACACCTAAAGGCAACAAGATGACTGGAGAACGGAGGAAATGGTAGCCACCAGAGATTTGTAAATGAGGAGCGCAGGCCTAGCCGCGAGGTGAAGAGATGACTGATGCAGAAGATATACTGTAGCAGCAGCGGCCTATGGCTTAACGCCTGAAGTACAAATGAGAAAAATTCCATAAGAGAAACCAAACCCAAGAATCTCCCCCTGTAACTTCAGCTGCCAAGCAAACTAAGGAAATCCTCTGTTTTCAAAGGGTAGGGGGTCAGGGTTATGGGATGGAGGGGGCTGCAGTGTGTAGAGAGCCGACATATAAATATGTATATTAAGATCATATAAATTCCTCTCAGGCTGCCAACCGCCGCTGGCTTTTACATGAACAGAGAAAGAGAAGAATAAAGACAGAAAAGAAGAATTTGTGTTAAAATTGAAAGCAAATTTACAGATTTAAGGGACTTGAAAACACAATGGAATTTGAACATAAGAATACAAGTGTGTGTGTATAGATACATGGCCCTGCATAAACCCCTCCACAAACACACACTTCCAGCTCCTGACACTGACGAACACAGTCTGCAGTTACGGTGCACACACACACACACACACACACACACACACGCACACACACACACACACAGAGCAACGTCAGAACAAGGCTGTTGTTACAAGAAGCTCTTACCTGTCATTGCTTTGGACTTTTTGGACAAACACTCGACCACAAGCCACCTTGTTTGTTTCTTTTTGCATTGAAGGCTGCGTATACAATTTCTGCTCTGCCCGTACTGTGACTCTCTATCTTTGGCTGTCTGCCTCAAACTAAACGTTTGCTGACCTAGCATTATGTTGCGCCCATGTCAGATAGAGTTGTTGTTTCTGTGGATTGTCCAGAGTAACGGTTGCTGTTGAATAGGGTGGTTCTGTCTGCATGTCTACCACTTTGATCCAGAGTGACATATCTCAACAACTACTCGATGTATTGCCTTTTAGATTTTGGATAAATATTCATGTTCTCCAGAAGATGAATCCTAATGACTTTGGTGATCCCTTGACTTTTCCTCTAGCGCTACCATGAGGTTGACATTTTTCTGTTTTTAGTGAAATGAAATGGTGGATGGATGGTCATGAAATGAGGCACACACATCCATGTCCCCCTTACGGTTGAATTGTGATCACTGTGGTGATTCCTTCATTTTTCGTCGAGCTCTGTCATCAGTCTGGAGGCTCCTGTAGGCTTCTCTTGTGGGGAAGGGAGGGGTCTGCAACCAGTCCTGCCACGAGAGTCTGCCTGTCCCTCTGACACTAAAAGCATGCCACCACCACTCTGTGTGTCTCTGTGTGTTGAGGGGGTCGGGTGGGGCTGAAAGGGAAGAGTTTTAACTCCCACTTGGCTATTTTAGTAGCCCCAAAGGTTTCATCTGGTAATTTAGAGCCATGTTATTTTTGGGGGAGTGGTGGTGGTATTGTGTGGTTGCTTGAGGGTTCATATGGTCACACAATGTGTGAGGAATGTCAGGGATGCTCTATACACCCAAATGTAGGTTAGTTGTTTGTGTGCTTCCCACTATAGTTTCCCTGATTGTAGAAGGTTCCCAAATCTACATTTTGAGCATCACAAGACACTAAAACTCACTCAGACATTTCAAGTATTTTAGGTTTGCAGGTGCTTGAAGCAGAATGACCGATTGGACTTGATGAGATGTACTCACAGCGATGGCGTATCTGGTGATGTTTCTGTCGATGCACTCGTCCAGAGCGTCTTGTAGCTCCTCCCCGTCATGCGACTCTCCGTCCGTCACTACGATCATCACCTTGGTGGCGCCCTCCCTTGCGCCGCGCTCTGCACTGAACGCCTCGGTGCTACAAAGAAGGAAAGGGACAGACTGAGATAAAGAATGTCATCCAGCTGAAATAATGTTGAATCAGGACAAACGATGCAAGAAGAAGAGAAAATGAAAATAGAAGGGGAGTGCAAGGAGTGAAAGAGCCTGAGGGAGAGGGAGGATGTCCGAGAGAGTCAGTTACTTGGTTTCATAAAATCTCAAATAAACATCCCCTTTAAGATAATATACGATCTCCTAGTAGAAAATGAATAGCCAGTAAAACACTGAGAGATTGAATTTAAGTTGCTTCCCATCAAGCCAGATATATCAATGGTCTAAATCACAAGTGTACCACAACTATATTAGTCATATTTGGCACACATACGTTTGCTGCCAGTTGACTTGAATTAGTCATGGCATGCAGTGTGCATGTGTCATTGCACACAGCGGCCGCATCTGTGCATTCCCATCCTGTTGTGCCATGATACAGAGAGGGAACCTAAATGACAAACACACGAACAGACCCAAGCCGCACCCTGTTTGTGTCCAGAAACCTGTTCTCAGTGGGACCTGATTCAAGCGTTGAATAGGGTTGGTAAGCCTCAGACCAACACGCACACACACACACATTGAACTGAGGAGAGTAGTCACTGCGAGTGAACTCAGTCATTTTCAGGCCTGACTCCAGCCCTTGTCTAAATATAACATTGTGGTCAGCCGCAAGAAACTCAGAGTTAAAAACAACCGTTTCCCCCTATGCAGTCTGCAAATTACATAGGGTGCAGAGAGGAGAAAACAGAAGAGAGGAGTGGAAGGAAAATAACTGGGAGGAACAAATGGATGAGAAATAAACTGGATAAAAATGAGAAAAAATAAATGGCAAACAGTTAAACAATTAGTCTGGAGAAAAGGGAGAGGAACAGGAACTCGTAGGAAGAGAAAAGGGTTGGGAATACAAATTAAAAGAATGATAAAATACGGAGTCAAATATTACAACTGAGAAGTTCAAATCCTGCTCTGATGTGGCAATACGATTGCGTGATGTATCCAGTTAAATAAAACTGGTGGGAAAGAGAGAAGAGGGAATTTTACAAGGGAGAAGTAAAATGGTAGACGAGAGGGAGAGAAATACCGTGACAAGACAGACATGAACAGGTAAGGAGGGATGGAAGAATAAAAAGTAAAAGAGGGAAGCATAGAAACAATTGGATTTAAGAAACCTGGAGATGAAACAGAGGGAAGGGGAGATAAAAGAGGATAGAAAGTGAGTGGCGCTAATTGGGAGGCCTGGTTGTATTTACAAGCCATTTTATGGAGTCACAGCAGTGTGGTAATGGCACGGCGCAGCGGTCTGTGAGTGTACTTTTGTGTGTGTGTGTGTGTGTGTGTGTGTGTGTGTGAGGGTGAGCGGGAGCGTCTCAGACGGGTGGAGCAATATAGAAATCAGTGGCTAATCCAATTGTAGAGGGCTGTTTGATGTTCATGCATCAGTCTGTCATCTACTTTGCATTCAAACCATTACTGTCATTTACATCTCAACATCACACTGTAAGCAGGCTCAAAGCAGCTCATAGTTTTGCCCTACACACATTTATGCGTTGGCAGCTCAATTTTTTTTTAAACTGCATTATCACCGTTCTTTTTGAGACCATGTCCCTTTAAATGATTAGTTGAAAAATACATTATTTTCTTTTAATGTGAACTAAAAACAAAGAGTGACATTGTTATAGGCAGGGATGGAAGTTACAATTTAAATTGACTCTCGTTACTGTAACAATGTCTTTTTTGAGTATCTTTAAAAGCAGTTCGGCACGCTTGATCTGGCTAACATTCCGAATGCTAACAAGCTCATTGAGCCACCAGCTGTGACTTCTGTGTTTACGGAGGAATGTTTCACCTTCCATGAGGTGTTTGAGGACTTTCTGCTGTTTGAGACTGTCAATCCCTGATGTGATGGCATGTGATTCAGAATTTGAGGAACGCAGTGGAAAGTGGACTGGTTATATTATGTTTTGAGAATGAACAAGTACAGAAGTTGAACCTGGAGTAGTCTGTGGAGGACATTGTGGTGCTCAAGACTTGCTGTCTGCGCGCACTGCCTCCATGTGGTCTTGTTGGTCCACTTTTCCCCCGGTGTTGCCCTCATTTTCACTTTTATCGTGTTTGGAGGTTCATTCTTTTGCAAACTGGTCAATGTGAGCCCTTGTGAGAATAGAAATACAATGTATGCATGTGAATTTGAGTGTACGGTGTGAGCCCTTAATATGTGTGTACTGTAAGTATGAGAGTGTGTATTTTTACAGCTGTAGGAGCGCTACTTGTCTGACCAGGCTGGGTCTGGCTGTGTCGCACCTGCAGCCGTGCTGAGCCAGCAGCCCACTAGTCCAGCTCAGCTAATCCACATGTTTTTCTACCCCGTCACTTTCCTGCATATCGCAAGCTCTGCTATCTGCCCATCTGTGTGTGTGTGAGCGGGAATATGTACTGTATGTTTGTGTAAGTCAAAAGTTGTTATGTTTTGACATTACCTCATCTTGATATCAAATTAATTTAAAATGATTGAAAAAACTGTAACCCCGGCTTGATTTCTTTACAGTGACAGACACACACTTGAGAAAATCTTCACTAAAGCAATTTATAAACGTTCTATATTTAGTTTTCTTGTTTTGAGTCTACTGTTTGATCGTCTGTTTTCACCGTCTGACAGGGTAGTGAGATCAAAAGGTCAAGTATGTAGAAGTATCTGGATTTTCCATCACCAGTGTTTTAATGCCACAGTTACACTATTTTACTGGCTCCATTTTCCAGTCACTGCTTTTCAACTACCTTTTAAATGTTTCTCCTACACTTCCTCAACTTTTACCTTTTTAAATGTAGCAGAAAAAACAGGAACTCTCCAATTACCTGTGTGTGTGTGTGTGTGTGTGTGTGTGTGTGTGTGTGTGTGTGTGTGTGTGTGTGTGTGTGTGTGTGTGTGTGTGTGTGTGTGTGTGTGTGTGTGTGTGTGTGTGTGTGTGTGTGTGGAACAAGAACACCTCTCCAAGACACACACATCCCAAAAAGGAAGCTGTAGCCACACATCGGGTCTGGGTGTGGTGCTCCATGTGGGTATGACTTTAATAAAGCAGGAATTTTATTTTGAAAGGAAAGAGATATTTTAAGACTAAGAGGTTTTCACTGACCCTCAACGTATAGAGCTGTTTCTTAACACTTGGGTTACCAGTTTAAATACCCTAAAAATACTTCCACAAAGAACAGTCATGAAGGTGATGACAAACTGGGCAACAATACAAGTTTATAGGAGAGTATTTTACAGATGGTCTGAACATTTTGTCAGGATTTTATCATTTATATATCGCTGCTCAAGTGATTGTGCCCCCCCCCCCCCCAAAAAAAGAGAATAAAAAGCTATATGAGCCTAAAAATTATATTAGCTAAAATAACTTTCTTTAATTGAAACCTGCATTAATTGACTTTTGGCCACATGGCGGTAGCACAACAAGCTGTCAACACAACATTGACATATTATCGCCTCATAAAGTTATGTTAGTAAATAGGTGCTTATCATACATCACACACAGAGGAACATTATCAAGACATCAATTAAAAAACTTTTCTTTTAGCTCTGTTTTTGGTCTCCACCGACTCCTGAGTGAAATATCTTTCTCGTATGAGCTGCTAAATGCTCTGCTACATTCACCAGCTAGTCTGTAATTTTGTTTGTCTGCTGATTGATGCTGTGCAAGTCACATGTAATGGGTTTGTATGAGATTTTTTGTTGTTGCTGATAACAGCTGCCCGATCTAGCTGGAAACGTGTTTGATTAGAGTAGTGAATCGAAACAGTAAAGTTGAAGGACGCAAAAACAAAATGTATCATAATTATGTGTGGAATTGTCACTATGAGCGATTGATGCATGGTTGAGATCACAATATTGGATTGGAGCAGCTTTATGTATCCTATGATACAATATTTAATCCTTGGCTGTTTTGGAATTCACATACTAACATCACATAGTAAGATTGTGTGTGAGCAGCCTGATGGTGGCAGACTTAATTGTTCATTTAGTTGGCAGTACGCTGTACACTGATTGAATAGTAGTATACAGTACGTTAGTATGCGATTTAGAACAAAGCCCTTGTCTGATATCTTAGCAAGCGGTTAACCAAAATCAGCCTGATGGGATCATACACATATTATTAGAAAGACCAGAAAGAAATAGACCTAATTGTACTTATAACTACAAATTATACAGTGATATATTTAGAGATAAATGTTATACCAAAATCTAACCAGCCAGACAGTTTCCAGTTAGCCAGCCAGATCTAGAGAATGTTTTAGTACAAAGAACATCAGCCAATGAGAGTGAAGTAACAGTGGTTGACAGGCCTACCAGGCCTTGTGGATGGCGTATGCAGTGCGCGTCTCTCGTCCCTCCTGTCTGCTGATGTTCTTAGCGGCCTCCACCACCTCCTGTGTGGTCTGGTAGTCCTTCAGAGACCACTCGTGGACTGCTACCTCGCCATACTGCAGTATACCAACCTGAATGTGCGCACACACACACACACACACACACACACACACACACACACACACACACACACACAAGTATTTCAACAATGCCACATGTTTATGGTTGTGCTGGCACATAATTGTGGAAAGCAACATCTGAGACTCTTGTTTCTGGGGTGAACTATCTCTTTAAGTACCAATCTTGTTCTGAAAGCAAACAGTGCTCTTGGGGAATTTTTGAATTCATTCAAAAACCAGAGGTATTTCCTCTTCACCTCACTTTGCCTGCTACCCCTTATCCTCCCTTTTCAAAACCCAAACCCCCTCTCTCTTCTCTTGTTGTTTGGCTCAGAATAACGTCCCCAGATCCCCCCCCCGACTTCCATTCCTCCTCAACCTCAAGCTAGCTCTGCTCACGTCCCTTTACATTACTAACGCAGTTCATTCTGGACATATTTGCCAAACTGGCTCCTCTGTCACTCTGTGCATGTTTTCACTCAAGAGACTATAGCTTGTCTTACTCTTCTGGGCAACAGCTATGGGGTTTCAGAGATTTAAGTGGGAGACTCACTCAAATTCAAACCCACAAGTTTCCATTACTAATGTAAATAATATTTATAGGCAGTGCAAATAGACATTGACTTGCACTTTTACCTGCATCTGGTCCAAGCTGATGTGGAACTTGCTGAGGATGTTGCTGAGGAAATTCTGGACCTCGTACCAGGGGTAGATACTGTTGGAGCCGTCCAGCACGATCACAATGTCCATGTATGTGGAGCACCCTGCCACATGTGGGAGTTAAAAAACACAAAGAAAAGAATTGGTTGGCTAAAGCAGGCCTGTGCAGCATGTTTCTGTGCCGAAATGTGTGTGTGGAAATGTGTGGTTACTTTGCGCTGTTGGAGCGATGGTCTCTCTCGGTTCTAGGTCGTCGCTGACAGAAGCACAGATGCCAGTGCTGAACAAAGACGTTCCACACTCCTGAGACCACAGAGGGGCACATGCCTGCCAGACACACACAGACACATAGGAACACATCAGCATCTGTCTTACAGATGAAGCAATTTCGGGAGCAATTTGAGCGGTTTATATTTTCAAGTGTTTGTGTTTCGCTCACAAGACGCGTAGGTGTATTTTTTTAGTCGTTATCAAAGGGTTTAAACACGTAGACAAAAATGGTCGGGTAACTGAATAAACACACACAAAAAAAGGCTAAACTAGGGCAGATGGGAAACAAAAAGAAAACAAGTCATGAGAGGGAATAAGTCATGAAACTACAATAGTGTGGTTTGGGGGGCGAGGCAGAGAGATGGAGACTATTGTTGACGTGTTGGCAGTCGCTGTTGTCATGAGTGGTTTAACAGAGCTGGAACACCAGAGCAGTAAAGCAATTTAAATCTGATTGTGTGAAGGGGGGTGAATAAGGGGTGTGGGGGGGGGGGGGGGGGGGGGGAGAATCGTATAAAAATATTTCTGTCTTCAAAGCGGGCCGTTTATTTGGCTTTTATACCAAGAGGGAGGAATCAGGGGGGAAGTGCGGAAGGAGAAGATGAAAGAGAAACTCATGCATACAGCAGAGAGACAAAAGAAAGAGACCGAAAGTGGGGTTAGATGGGGGAGAATGAGGGACAGAGAAACATCCTGGTTTTGCTCGCCCTGTCATTATGAACGTGTTTCTCCTCAGGCACTCAGACAGGCAGAGGGGAAGGGATGGAGAGATGGATCAGAGAAAGGAAGGAGGGAGAGGACGGAGGAAAGCGAGAGAGGTGCTATGGCTTTTGGTAGGTCTGTCATTAACAAAGGGCCGGAGACGCATTCCGATCCTGTTATAGACCTGACCACTGGGGTTAAGATAAACACACACACACATTAGAGTGGGATAAGCTGGATGACGTTCATGAACTGTACTCGACTCAACACCCAGAGCAACAGTAAAAGCCTGGCAGACACCAAAACACGCTAGCACACTTGCTTGACATACACATGATAGACACAGTATCTAACATACAAAACACACATTTCTGCCTGCTGGCTCATGCAGACATGTGTTCCTCTGCAAACCAGAAGCCTTAAAACTGGAGGCTCAGCCACCAGATGTCTCCATATGCTCTGAATACCGTATATAGAACCTTTTATGTCACAAAAATGAGGACTTGCACTTGACTGATCTGAGATTTAACTTTGACTTGAAAACCAAAACAGTATTAGTCTCAAAACTGTACCTCCTACGATCTCGCAAAAATAGAACAGAAATTAGCCAGAGGAAGGCGGGCTTTGCATAGCTGCAAAAACTTGTGTAATTACACTGTTATGTGTATTCATTGAAGCATGTTGTCAGTTCAGTCAGCCGACTCAGTCTGTGTATGACTTTGTAAATGTGCATATGAATCTCCAAAAAATGTATCCAGGAAGGTGGGGATCAGTGAACCGCACATGGTCACATCTAAAGTCAAATTGAAAACACACCAACGGAGATGATTCACTAAAATTCTGTCAAACAAATACAACCTGCATGGTCTCACCACATCCCTGCAGGCTCCCAAACACAACAGAATGCCCACGTAGCATAAATACAAAGTCAGTGTTGAAACCACATACCAGGAAGCCATCAGGGGAGTTTGGAGTCAGTGTCATTCCCAGGTGAGAATTTCTCAGGTTTTTAGAAACGTTCTGGAGAGCAGTCTCACCTGAGATAGATAGACAGAACCGTTTATTGAAGCCTCTGGGTAAAAACAGGGAGAGTTGAGTCGTTACGGATATTTGTTTCTCTCACCTAGATTCACTTTGCTGCAGTTTGAGTTCCTCTCCTCTCCCACGATGCATTTGTACACATCGCCTTTCCTGTTGTTGGGCGGCCCGTCCCAGGGAGCACCGACCAGCATCCTTCAACAGAATGTCAGTCGTTTATCGTCAAAGTATTCATTGTACATCCTCTCTGTCTAAGAAGTATGACAGTTTAATTATTTGTTGCTCTTTCTTCATTCCCACTAACACAAACGTACGATTTCTCTCCGTCTGATTCATGTTGTAACACAGAGAAGCCAAACAGAGCGTCCTCTGGACCGGAGAAGATGCGCGGATGCTTTACATCTATGTTGAAACACTGACACAACCCTGAAAAAAATAACAGAAAAGATAATTAAACATAAAGAAAAGTATTTTTTGTATTGGCATTCCTTTAACCTCTTTAACTCCATGGCTGGTGGGTCAGTCATCAGAACCATCTAAACTTTGTTCAGTCCCACATAATAACTTAATGGTAAATTCTAGTGAAGATCACAAAGTTTCCAAAGATGCCAAATATGTCAGGATGAATTCTGAGAAATGTATATAAAATGATTCATAAGACATCTACAATATTTCCATTTGATGAGATGGTGTAGTCATAAAATAACATGGAGTCTCGGGTTTAAATCTTTCACTCAGTGTAAACATAATATAGCTAAAATGAAGAGTTGAAACAAGCTGATGTGAATATAGATGTGGTAATACCAGATAGTGTGGAATAATAGGAATTTTCCAACCGTAACGCAACCGAAAGGGAAAACTGGATGTTTGCTTTTTTCCCCGAGAGTTAGATGAATGGATCGATACCGCTCTCATATCTGTCCTCCGTATGAGGCTACAGCCAGTAGCTTGCTAGCTTAGCTTAGCATAAAAGCTGGAAAAACCTTGTGTGATCTCTCGTTTGTTTAATAAGTACAAACTAGAATTACCGCCTCACAGTTGTGTGCCTCTACCAAGTTGCAGTTAACATCCATGTCCGTCCAAAATGTCATCATTTTATCCTAGTAGACATTCATGTGAAATTGTCATTATTAGCATATCGATTCCTGAGTTGTGGCCAAAAATGTGTTTTGTGGGCTCACAGTGACCTTGAGCTTTGCCCACCAAATTTTGATCAGTTCATGCTTGAGTCCAAATGGACGTTTGTGTCAAATGTGAAGAAATTCGCTGAAGGCATTCCTGAGATATTGTGCTCACGAGAATGGACCGGATGAGCGGAACCGACAGACAGACAACCTGAAAACATAATGCTTCCGGCCACAACTATCACTGGTATGAAGGCGTAATCACACAGCTTAACAACGACAAATCCTACGGTGGGTTACTTTTTAGTAGCTTTATATTCACTGTAAAAACAATGGAGCGTTATCAATCTTCTCATCTAACTCTTGACAAGAAAGTGACGCACATTTCCTATTAAGATGAACTTTTGCTTTACGGCGTTAAGAATACTAGTTGGCGTAAACAATATCGATTAGCCGCTAGAATGAGTGAAAAATATGAAAACTTGGAGCAGTGTGTACACAACTGTACAGTCCAAAGTCGGATTATTATTTTCCCTCTTGGCCTTGGGAGAGGGGATTCGAGGGAGGGAGAAGGGGGGGGCGTGAAAAATGGATAAACAGAGTGACCAAAGGCAACCTCTGAGGAAAGAGGGAGTTCAGTCTGAGAGGAGAGGGGGAGAGGAGAGGGGAGAGAAGAGGCAAGGCAGGGAAGGGTGTGGGTTAGAAAAACTATGGAGTATAGTAAGCCCCCTGTTGTAACACACAAGCCTGCCCTTCATTCAACGAGAGAGAGAGGGGAGAGAGACACAGAGAAGACAGAGAGCAACAAGATGGTAGTCAGTTCACCGAGTTGTGAACATTTAGGTGTAAACTGAAGCATGAAAACATGTTCCAACTGGCAAAATGAAAGACACACATCTTATTTGTTCACAGTCTGAATGGGAAAGTTTAAATATAGTTTTCCAACGCCAGAAAAAAATACATAAAGTTAGATAACACACACCTCTACTCAGATTAACTGTTTCTCTTTGTTCATCAGAGTGAAACTAAATGCACAGATGAAACAAGGGTTAACTGATGCTTTTAAAACGTTACATGAACCATAAATACTAGATATATAATTCAACAATATTTTTTCCTTATATTTTGTGCAAAAATAATTTTTCCTTTTGATGGATAATGTCATTATCTGGCCTGCTCCGAGGTCATGTTTTTCCTCGTTTCAAATCACTACCTTTGTGTAATTTACTGTCAGTTTTGATTGTCTGTCCCACACTTGTTGGTTTCACCTGTTCCCCATTAGCCCTGCAGTCACCTGACCTCCTGCTCATCATCTCTTCTCACTCCCCCAATGAGTCTGTCTCTATAAATACCTGCCTCGTTTCTTTGTTCTTTGTCGGTTTGTCTTCATCTTTTGTGTGTCCTGCTTGTATTAAAATGCACAGTATACTGTACAGACCAGTAACAAATAGATCCACATTTACTGTGCGTTCTAATACCCATACTATTTTGTATGCCAGAAAAAGTGGATGTATGAGCAAGAGGATCAAAGCTCAAGGTGCAATGTTGTGGAAGTAGTATATCCCAATTGAATGCACGCTGCATGCAACAGTACATACTTTGTAAAGGAAGCTACAGTATCTACTAAAAGTGCAAAGCATGTGATTTGAACACAGCCTTTCAGCTAAAGTGTTAGCTGATGTTGTCAGCGACTGACAGGAAACTAACTCTCCTTGCCATTTCCTTTAGATACACAATTCCATCTAAATGAAAGAGCATCATCACGTAGGCTAGTGTTTAGCCTCAGAAACACTAAGCTGTGTGACAGTCCACAGTTGGTATTTGACTTGTCACACTTGTGCATCTACAAGTTATTTGTGGCCCTGGAAAGCAGACTGTGTTGGATCTGTTTTGTTAAAGGGGATTTCTAAATACATTTGAGTTGACATGTAATTTAGCGGCATCCGGGTCATCTACAGTAACTATCCTACTGTGCATAACTCAGTGATTCCACTACAGAAAAGTAGTCCAGATGGGGAACAAGACCAGAACCCTGCTGCTGTGATTATACACCAGCTCACGAACAGATACTTCCCCACAAATACACACTGACATACACAGACCGTTACCTCGGCCAGGCCAATCAGAGGGGGATTCCACTTGGTTTTGAGAAGGAAACTAGATATGTTCAATGTTTCTCTTCCATCTTTGCTCCTGCCTTTCCCACACACTGTTGTTTCTTTTACCTGCGCTTTCATTTTCTCTTCTGTACAGATGTTTTCCCTGTATTGTCCTTGCATTTTCAGCCAAGTCTCTTCTCTTTCTCGTACCCAGATTTACTCAACAGACATACAGCTGCAATTATGTGGGTTTTTTAAAGCATGACTCCAAGGATGGCAATTTCGTATTGCTGATTGGTCAACCAGATAGCTACAGACTTCCATGTTCCCCAAAGGATGAATAGTGTTGGCTTCGAAGATCCACTGAGTTTTGTCCTGACGTTGTTCAATTGTGGTTTTGAGTTCAATGTTTCAACAACCATTGGATGAATTGGCCTGACATTTGGAGCACACATTCATCTCCAACGCAAAATGAATTTGAATGGCTTTAGTGAGCTGTTAACATTGTATCTAGGCATGATCAGGTCAAACCTTTACTTTGAATTATGACCAAACAGCTGCAATAGAAATGGCAATCCCATCATCCTCAGCTGTACTTTAGTAGATGTTAGCCTGCTAAGATATTGGACATGATAGACATTAGACCTGCTTAACGTCAGCATGTTAGCACTGTCATTGTTAGCATGTTAGCATGCCAACATTAGAATGTATCTCAAAGCAGTGCTGTGCTTAAGTAGGGCCTTACAGAGCTGCCAGTATCTGTAGACTCATAAGTCTTGTTTCTGCTCATCTTGCAGATCCGAGTGAGCTTCCAATATTTCAACATCCAAACCTCCAGTGACTTTGAGATTCAGCCATCTACCTGATTCTACACAGATGCTTAATGCACTTCACCGATGGGACTATGCGTAGGCAGGGACAGATTCAGTTCTTGATACTAAATCTTACGTATTCATGGCCAGAATGAATATGAATCTTTCCATCCAGCCTTCGTTATTCTCTCATATTCTATCCCACCACCCGTCTTATACACGGTGTAGTAAAATGTTTCTCTCTCTTCTTGTGGCAACATCAACCACCCTCTCCAATTCCAAATTGCTTTCCACAACAAACCAGCCCCCCTGATAACAACCCCTGCTACTGATTTTCTCTGTCATCCTCCTATTTCACTCATTCTCTCATAAACCATAAATTGCTCCTTTCTTTTACCCCCCCCTCCCCCCCCCCCCCCCCCGACCCCCCTCCTAAAACACACACGTTACCACAAGGCCCCCTCTCCCTTCACAACCCACAAAACTGTGCCATCGTTCCCTGTTTTCCCTGTCCTGTCCTCCCTCCTCTGCTTCCATTTTCATTTGGGTTTATATATGACACTGTGCCGCAGCCTGTCTGACCACCCATCGCCGTGACAACTGGCTGCAAACATTTATCAAGGCGAACTTGGTCCAGATTCTCTCAACCGCACATACGGCTCTGGGCGCTCCTGCTGCTGGATGTGTATGGCTGTGACTGTGCAGTATATGTTCACAGAAAGGGAACTTGACACTACGATGTTTTGGATGATATAGAGACATGCCAGCACTTATAGCAGTATGCAGAGACACTGATGTATGTGGTTTTAATTGGACTAGCATATTTAAATGTCCCTTTCTCCTTGTCTGTTCCTCTGGTTCTTAAATATACATCCCTGACTTATAGCCCCTCTGTGAAATGTCCTGCTGTAGAGAATACTGCTCGACTGTCTGTTTCTATCATCTTTATTTAACTGACTCATGATGTTTCCCATGCACCCCTCCGCCTCTTCTCACCCCCTTTCACAGATTTTCTCTCCATTATCTCCCTCGCGCTCTGTTCTCATCTCTGTCACCCTCTCGTGGGGATTTGGGGGTGGAAGAGGGGGAGTAGGAATGAAAGTCAACAAATTATGGGAAAGTAATAAAACACAAGAAGATAGCTGGGAGAATAATAGCAAAAATGTGGAAATGACTGGAGTCAAACACACACACACACACACACACACACACACACACACACACACACACACACACACACACACACACCCCTCATATGAGCAGTTCGACATCTCAGTAAAGCATAACAGAGTGTAACAGGCATGTTACAGTGGGATGCCTGCTGTCCACATCAGGGGAGCTCTGCTGAAGCCATTAACATTACACACATACTCACTCACCTCCATGCTCCTGTATGACACATGCAGCAACACTTACGGTCACATAAGCTACAGTACAATTTACATCAAAGATTGCAGAGTAAAAAAAAAAGGGGGGAAACAATTACAACAATTACCATGTACATGCTTGATTTAACCTGATAATGGTGAGCAATGTGTAAAAGCTAACCACAGGCTGCTGGCATTTGTAATTGGTGTGTGTGTGTGTGTATGCATTGCTGTGTGAGTATGTCTCGTTCATTCCTCAGCTTCTGGATGAGAAGCATTTTGCATTGCATCAAAATTGATTGACTAATCACTCTTCAGGCTACATGCCAATGTCTCAATCTACACATTGACTTCAGCGACTGTGTGATTCAGAGCAGGTACAAACTTAACATGCCTTGCACAACATAATATCTCAGCCCATTGATCTCATTTTGCTTCACTGCAGGCCATAATACAGCAGTTAAACCTCTGCTTATCAGCTGCACAATCACTTTTGTAGACAACAATGGTCTTTTTCTTAGGTTCCCTGCCGGTGAGCGTGAATGGCTCAATGAGGTGTGTGAGGCTGCTCTGCCACACCGAACATAAGTAGAGGAGGGGAGCTGATGTTCATGCTCCATGGAGGAAACGCACATGGCACAGACGCCTTATTAGGGGAACTTTAGACATCAGGTCTAAGCGATGGATGGATATGGCCGGTAGGGTTGAGTTACTCAGCTGCCAGGGTCAAAAGGAGTCGGCTGTAAGAGGAGAGGAACTAACCTTTTGGCAAAGGATACATGCAAATATCGCTGATCGTTCCAAACATCTGGTAACTTAAGGCCTCCAAGGAGAATGAAATTCTTCCACTGACATAACTGATAGATTTACTTAAGGGTCAGACTTTGAACAAGGAACCATTACTTTGTTGGACTCATGCGCAATTTCCTTTTCCTTTGATCTATTTGTCAAATGGAGTGTGGACGTATGTTTTAATATTCCTGCTTTACTCTCTTGCACACGATCACGTTCGGAATGTCTTCATGCTTACTCACTTATACTGTCACACAGAATAAAGCTCTTTGGGACTCAGGGAGGCACATGTGACACGATCATTCACACAAGTCTTGAAGTGCAAGAGTTGTGGAGGTTAAGGACCGTATCACCCAGTGAGACAACGCTGGAGGAAAGGAGAGCAACTGGGAAGTGAAGAGGCATCAATCATGGACAAGAGGTTGACTTAAGTTCTCCAAAGTTCACAAGTTGACTTTAAGAGCAGTGATCCCCCCCTCCTGTTCAGACTCCCATTATCCTTAAGTAGTTCCATCTTATTTTGAAAACAAAATGTTCAAAACACAAATTTAAAGTTGACTTATTAACCCAAATGTATAACTTTAAAAATGACCATAAAGTGGTTCTTACCTGTTAGAAGAAGGATGAGCTCCAGGCACAACAGGTATTTACGCAGATCCATTTATGAAGCCGAATGAAAGAAGAGTATCTCCTCTATTTTTCTCTGTTTACAAAGTTGTCTCCCTTGAGCTGTTGTAAGTGCAATGCATCGGCGTCGACCACACACACACACACACACACACACACACACACACACAAACATAAACGCACACGCGCGTTCTCAGCTCTCTCTTTCCCCAAGAGATGCGTAAAATCCAGTGAAACGGTGCTCCAGTGTCTGCGTTCTCGAGTTTTTTAATATAAAAAAATAAAACAAACCTCGACACGATAATTCGTGAACGTGGTTTTGTTTTTGTTTCTTAAAGTCCCTGTGGAAATATTCGGGTGACACCACAGAAAGTTATACCCTCTTGTAGTGGACGAAAAGCCCTTTAAGATAAAGAGAAAGGACTAAGTTGACACCTCGGTGACCCATGTTATACGGGCGTGAAAATCCTGCACCTGTCCCATCCAACAAGAGGTTGCAGTTGAGAATCATTAAACCATTACTAATGTGTAACACCTTCCCAAACAGCCTGTCAGCACCGCGCGTTATCCCCCTTGGCTCCGGAGCGCGTCTTTGAAGCTCAAGCTCTCATGTGGACAGAAACTCCGTTCATCAAGACAAACGTTTAAGTTGAGGTTCCTCAGATAACTTGTTATCCATGATCCTCTCCGCGGATTTTCTCAATTAAAGAACAATCTGCTTGTTCCCCGGGAGTTACTGTCGGTGTAAATATGTGCCTCTATCAACGGATCACTCTCACTTTGAAATGAAAGAGCGCATTTATCCTCAGAGTTCCCCTCCCTCTATGCGTCCTCCTCCATCCACCAGTCCTCTCTGAGCAACTGCTTCACATTGACAAACCTCAAACCCACATCTCTCTCCCTCTCCCTCTCTCTTCTTTTTCAAACTGACGACTTCTCTCAGTTTGCTCACCTCTGACTTACTTATTTCTTTTCAACAACCCTTCACACATAGGCCTACGATCTCAAACTTGTGGAAAATAACAAAGTACTATGCTTTTTAATAGGGCACCATCTATCGAGGGCTACAAGCTCCTAATTGATGGCTTAATTATTGCTATTATTGGTTAATAACTCATTTAGATCTGTTATAAGCCATTAATAAGATCAAATTGTGGGTGCAGGTTGTGGGAAAGTTGTTCTATTAATGGCTCACAACTCACAACTTTTTCATTTGAAAAAAATAATTTTTTCAACTAATTAATGACAGCTTATTGACCATATACAGGGTAAAAAGTACAACAATTCAGATAAAGGGAAATACAAGTCTGAATGTTTAACCCTCACAGCTGCTCTGCTGTATATAGGGACATTCAACTGGCCTGTCAAACAGGTGTAACTGATAACTAGTGATGCACCAATCAGACTTTTCTCCAATCCTGGTACCTATAGCGATACCCGGGCTTTGGGTATTGTCAAATACCAAGTACCGAGTGTTTAATTAATAAGCTGTATTCCTCATTGTGTGGAAGTGACTATCATTTCTTTGTGTAAGGCAACTACAGGCTTCACTAAAACATTGATTTCTTAACTTCAAAATAATAAAAGAAATAGGCTGCAAATACCAGACTAGTATAAAAGAGCATGAGGTGCTGTGCAGTAAACTGTGCAAAAGTATATCCCTGGTTATCATATTTTGCCATGTAATGAAGCTTTTGGTCATGAATTTATCACAAATAAAAGACGTGTATAAATGTGTTGATGGACCACGTCAAAATGGCAATTTTGTTTTGAGATTGTCCAACCTTGTCCTCGGATTGCCATCAATGCATTTATCCCTATTTTTAGATTTAGTTTGGTGTGCCACCATCTAGGAGGGATTCTGTCGGATGAAAGTGGAAAACTCTGTAGACTGTAATGAAAACATGTTTAAAGAAGCTCTCATACATACTGCGCTACATGAATCCTATTTGTGAGCCTTTCTTAAATTCCCCAAGTCAACTGGCATCTTAAATGTCTTCTTTAACTGGACCTATAGATTTAAACTGAAATCAAATGATGAAATAATGTCAACATGGATAAGGAATTGCACCTGATACACTGACCCCTCTCCAGAATATTCTTGTAAAGCTCTTGGGCGCCACTCTCAGGTCTCTACAGTTACTGCTCCACAGTGACTCAAGATACAAAAATACAATTATGCCAAATACATGGGATTATATGGGGTGCATAACTTTCTTTAAATATCATTTTACATCATAGGATAGTAGCAAGTGTTTAGTGCTAAGTCTTATCTTTATCCATAATACATCATTTTTTATGCCTATATTTTGTATTTTTCGAATCTGCAAAGCGTGTGTACGTGGAGTGGAGTAGAAGTATAAAGTGGCAGAAATTGGAAACACTGAAGTACAAGTATCTCAAAATTGTACTTGAGTATAGTACTTCAGTAAATGTACGAGCCCTCATTCAATCAAATCCTTGTGGGTTTAGTGTTGATGGTGGACATTGGTGTAACTGTAAATTTGATCTGCTGCAACTATAGGGAAGAAAGGATAAAACAAGAAAATATTAGGGAAAGGGACCGTGTGGGTATTCTGGGAAGGTGCAGGACACACAGAAACAATTGTGAACTATTTGAATACATCATAGAACATAGGGATTGTTATTAATTATTAGTACTGTCATTTAATTCTTATTACTTTTGGCAATTTACCTAATTATATAAAGTTATCCAAGGACAATATATTGTATAAACTCTGGTAGATTAGTAACGGTTGCAACCCATCATTAAACCAAAAGAAGAAGAAGGAGGAGAAGAAGAAATGTAAATTTGCAAAAGTAAAACCTCACTTTCATGTTTTCATGAAAGAAATCGAGCTGTATGTTAAGACAACAACTTCAACAAAAAGCAAAAAAAGCTATTGAGACTGTGCTTACAATTTAATGTTTTCACTTTCCTTTCTATTTATTTATGGTGATCCCTGGCATGTTTTATGTTATTATCCTGTCATTTGCGTTTATGTTTCCATATGTATCTGTTTGGATGGATTTTTTTTAATTTATATTGTTCACTGACTTAAAAAAAAGGAAAGTGTAGGGTGGAGTTTAGGTCTATGAACGGCGATGACCATTATAAGTAGGATTGCAGAATACCTTCCTACCGTTAGAGGCAGTATTGTTCAGCAGCACTCAAGTCGGAGCGAGGAAGACATTCTATGCCATATTTGATTTAACGTCAGTTGTTTTAGCATTTAATATAAATCATCCCCTCTCCATCGGACTAAGTCATGTTTTTGTTACTTTACACACACCTGTTCTGGACATTCCCCCACCTGAAAAGTCACCAAGAATACTGTATTTTGTCCGGTGAGCTTGCTTCTACAACATTATATCCCTAACGTCCTAAATTGAAACCTAAATGATTGAAGTTACCATATGCTACTTTCCCCGCAGTGAGGTGAGTGACAGGTGAACAAAGTGGAACATTTATGCTATTTTTTTAAGACTTTGCTGGCCAAACGAGGACGATAATAACAAATAGGAATATTTATCAGGTGCCATGAAGAAGACCTCAAGGCGTTGACCCTGTTACCGTGTTTCTGCTGGATGTGTAAGTAGTCAGTTTCTGGCTAAGAACTTCATAAACTAGCTAAAACTTCTGACCACTAGTGACCAAGTGTCACTGCACCAGGGAATAACTTAAGTTAGATTCGCAACATTTTGTATTTCAGTTAGTTTTGCATTAATTTGAATTTTGGTAAGTGGACACACTTTTAAATTGTACAGGCCCATATCTGCCACAGAGCAATTGTTGTACGTTTGTCCTTTGCTCAAGTCAAGAGTTGCATTCATTTGGAGGCTGAGGACCTAAATCCTGTTCCACTTGTGCTTGTACTTTGTTTGTTCATCAACTCCCTCAATAGAGGGGAATATAATTGTGACTGGGTCTGTACTGAGGTCATTAAAGGTTCAAAAGTGTGGGGACAAAGCAGCAAAGAGTTCTTTTAGTGGTGGATCAGACAGGAAGCTTCCTTGTACACTCTTCCCACTGTATCAACAAAAAACATTTAAAAAAAATTCCCTTAACACAAAATTCTGAAAAAGAAGTTGCTGAATTCTGATACTGTTTTGTAACATGCTGTTGCAAACGTGGAAAGGTATAGCCTTCAAAAACTGCGAAGAATCGTAGGCTTACTGTTTATAGTCTGATCGTTTTTATATTTAGTTTTTTCTGCCTCAAGAGCTGAGGTTCAACCAGAGAGGTTTTTGGTGTTATGTGGTGTCATCTAAAAAAACAACAACAACCAGCAGTTCTGATTAAATGTGCTGCTATTGACTGCTGTTAAAACAATTCTCCCCTGTCACCACTTGGTGCCGCTCCGTCTCAACTATTGTACTTTCCGAGCCTGTCTGCACTAGTCTGAACAGCTTCCTGGTGTGCTTCTGTACTATAACAGCTTTTCAGAATTGGTAGGTTTTCCTTTTCAAACGCTAATTGCAAAGATCATCCAAGGGCCAGTTTGTCTACTGATTCTCATGATGCTCAGCTGATTTATATTATGCTGAATTCCGCCTTTCACATTTGTGGTAATGTGTCTATTTCTGTCTCTTGCAAATCAGCGCTCCCACTCGAGACTCGTCATGTGGTGATGGATTTCTGCCTGGACTGGGAGAGAGAGAGAGTGCAATGGGTTTGGAGAGTAAACTCATGAGTGGCTAACACATCCAGGAATGAGAAGAACTTCATTAGCTTTAGATTTATGAATCCGGTGGTGTTGAAAGATAATGATTATTGGATAATTGACCTCTGTCTCTCCATCATTGCTCTCACAGTTACTGCCTCGTTGACATTGGTCTCCATCAGTGTCCTTGCCATTATTGCCCCCTCTTCTATCTTCTTCTTTCTCCACCTTCTGTCTTCTTCCTCTTGGATCCGAGTTCAGTTCTTATCTCATACCACCAAAAGACACGCACACTTTTTGGGTTTGCAGTGACCTACCTAAGCATTTTTTTTGGCAGCTGCCGTTACTGTAACTCGACTGGCAGCATAGTAATGCTGACTGGCAGCAGCATGTTAAGTCAGATGCCCTCGCTCACAATTAACCTCACCGTACACAACCACAGATTCCTGCACAGAGGTGGAACTGGAGTGGGAGCCAAAACACACTCCCACACACAGTTTCACATGGAACTATAAAGGAGCCCACTAACGTCGGGCATAAAATCAAACTTTGCAGAGTTGCGCCGCTGTAACAACACCATTTGAATCAATGAAGAGGAGCTAACTTTTACAGCTTTTACAAAGTGCACAGTAGAGTGAATACTGAATACAGTAGACGGCACACTTTATTCTCTGTGTTCCCACTTGGCGATATAACATTGATCAGCCATTGAAGACTTGTCTTAATGGTTTAGATTTTCTACACAGACTTTTAAAGCAAAGATTAAGCATTTTAAGCACTTCCTAGATGCATATTTGATGGAATATGTATATAAGATTACTCCTGATTTTGCATATTATATTCCAATGTGCATTTGTGTATTTTTTTGGTCTGAAATCGAGAAATGCACCAGCAGAAAATCTTCTACACTTCATGTGTGCTACATCACAGACAGCAGCAGAGTTTAAACACTGAACTGACGTCTAATGCTCAGTGTGCCGAGTTCCCCTTTCAAAGCAAATACACATTTTAGGATGGGGAGCAGAAGGAATGTCTGGGCGTACTACATTGGCTGGCATGTCCCTGGGACATTTTGCCTGTTGGATGATCAGTAAATCAATGTCAGACACAGAGTCTGGCTGCATAGATGGATAGGTGGAGGGCAGTAGGAGACCATAGCACAGATGTGTTACATATCATCGGTGCAGTACAGTAGCTGTGATTTGCGGACAAGTTAGACGGTAGTGACGGTGTAGTGTTAGCAGACGAGCCCATTTTCTATCTGTCACCAGGTGATCCTGCAACATCACTCCTGCTGGGTTTGGCAGCAGCCATGCCAACAAGTTACGCCTGTGGTTTTCATGATGATTTCCTGTCAATATGCAGCGCTTCTTCCCACGAAGACTGCATGGCTTTGTTATCTCAGAAAACTTTGCTTTCTCACACATACAGCAGCTTGTGGTTCTTTTCATGCACACACATGTTTCAGTGTGTTTGTGCAGCAGCTGGTATTTTTTTTATTATTTTTTTTTAGTTTAGTTTTTACAAGGTGTGCTTCCTCCACGTCTGTTTCCCAAATCACAGTCCTCTGCCACCAATCAAACGACACCACAGCACAACTCAGCCAGCGTTACGCTGTGTCCAGCTTTGACAAACTGGTCTCCGGTATGTGTCGGCCTGGAAACCGTCTGGAGCTTGTCAAATGAGGAAAGAGAAGGAGCGAGTGAGGAAGGGAGGGAAGTGAGAAAAAAAAAATGGAAAAGAAAGAGAGGGTGATAAGCTGAACCTCATGTATGCAGTAATCAAATGCAGGCTCTTTAAAAGTACCACTGATGTGACTCCAAGTATTACTTTTCCTTTTAAGAGTTCTTCATGTTATACCTCATTAAACCTCTTTGATTCCCTGGAGGCTCGCTGGGATTACTTGAAGCTTAATGTATTGAATACACTCATCCCCAGGTTTTTCTGTTGAAATAATCAGTTGATCCGTCACAAAAGCACAGCAGCTGTGGAGGACTCCTGTTTATCTTAACAAACCAACAAGTCATGTGCAAAGAAATGGGCATATGCTTGCATGTGTGTGTGCACCCGTATGTTCCTTTGTGAATTGGTGTGTGTGTGTGTGAGAGTGTGTCTTGACAGTGAGCTGATCCTATAAATAAAGGAATGATTCACGAAGCTCTGACAGTCAATCATCCTGAAATGCCTGATGAGCCTCCTGGGAGCCTCTCTTCACGTTCTCTACTTATAATTGTTATGTTGCTGGCTAGATGTCAACATGTTACATTATGACCATGCAAAGTATGCTCCCACATTTGTGTACAAAACTAATATTTTCGACAACAGTATACTTCCAAGTTTCAACGAAAGTCTGGGGAAGGCCTGTCTCAGCACGACAATGTCGCGTGCACTAAGCGAGGTCCGCGCTGAAATGTTTCACTGAGTTTGTTGTGGAAGAACTTGTTGTCCCAACATGTTGCTGAAACCAGAAGAGCGGAGGCTGTTACAGCAGCATTTTACCGGCCATGTTTTTTTGGAATGAGTAAGCAGGATATTATTATTATTTTTTTTTTTTTATTTAACCTTTATTTAACCAGGTGAAGTCCCATTGAGATTAAAAATCTCTTTTTCAAGGGAGACCTGGCCAAGACAGGCAGCAACACAAGAAACACATAGTTAGACAGAAAACACAGAACAAGACAAGTTAAAAGAAATTAAAAGTTAAGAGACAGTTAATTTAAAAAACATTGGCATTTTTGGGAACCTGCCTCTATTTCTTTCATTTTAGATTTAGATTCATTTTAGATTTAAAAGCAGTGAGTGGTATCAGTTCTTTTAGTTTTAAGATATATATGCAAACAAAGATGACAGCTACTGTCAGAGATGGTGAGAACAACTGTGTTCACGTTATAAAGTACACCTATACAATTTAATCCAATACTGTTCTGCTATAAAGTTCACTTTTATGCACGTTCTAAAAACCTTTAAAAAAAGAAACCTGTACGGGCGGTCAATTATACCAAACAGTAATATATGACTAACAACAACACGATCAGTTGTTCATTCGTTTTAATTTTCTTGACCGCAAATCATGGATCTTAATTTTTTCTCTTGATGTTAATAAAATGTTCCCTTCACTCCCTATACCTATACGTATACGTTCTAGTATAGTATAGTGCTCGGACAGCAATTGGTTTACAAAGGATGATTTTTATATCCTTGCTCTGAGATCCACAGGTTTAAATCTCTTTCAAACTCTCGGCCGTTTGTGACCGGCTCGGAGCGAGGTGTCCCCAGGTCTCTCCTACTTTAAGAATGCATGTGACTGTGTGTGTGTGTGGGGGTGAGATGGTATCAGTGCATGTGCCGTGGTGTGAGCGTGCTGCAGCTGAGGGGCTGAGCGATAGAGGAGACCCTTCTCTCTTGGTTCCGATGTCCCGACCGAGATGGAAAGATGGAGCCGTATAAAATAGTTAAGTTTTCACTTGTTTATTTTAATTCAATTCAAAGTATATTTCTTTGGATTCCAATTCAGAGAAAAAAAACTGGTCCACAACAAGTTTTCAACACCAGAAAAAGAATGACAGCTAAACCAGTGAGAAAAGTGTATTGCCAAAAAGTCCGGAGATTGGTTAAATCTCATTTTAAATTGAACACAGGTTACGACATGCCGCTCCCCCTTCTTCTGCCCCCGATCTTCTAAAATCAAAGGTTTAAATCATCAGCTTGAGCAAGCGCCAGAGGTAGGCAAAAGGTCATAGGCATTAAATAGATAGAATGTATGGCACATTATATTGAACTCCAATAGATTGTATGTAATATATGTATGCTGCTTTTGTCCTGCACCTCCACCCAACTGGGTTTGAAAGTGCACTCTATCCACTTTCTATGCATGGCAGTTTTTGACTGTCCCTATACTTTTAGCTAAGTAGAGCATTTATACCTAGAAATAAAGCAATGTCTAAGAGCATATCTCCCTCTCTTTAACTTCTCCCACACTCTTTAAATGGTATCTTCCATCTTTCCATCATCTGCCTCCGTCTATCCAGAGGTCAGCGTCAGAGTCTGTAATCACTTTTAATATTGCATTCTTCATCTCTACAAAGACTTCATTCAGCCGGGTATACTGTGAGACCATTGTCCTACACTAAGCGGAGGAGCAGGAGGATGATGCTCATCGGGGAGACTCCCCACTCAGCTGACGGTACATCTGCAGATGTCTGAGCAAAGTACACAAATATATCTTTGGCCCCTTTGTGTGTAAGTGAATGAATCATCTTTTCAATAATTTGCCATAAAGTTAAAAGGAAGCTTACCTCAGCGCTCAGTTTAGTCAGTGACTCAGCGTCTCCTCGTCTCTCCATTCCACTCCTCTTTGATTTGATTTTCCCTAATGGAAGGACTCTCTGCCCAGACTTAAAAGAGAAGAGCTTTTAAATGTTGTTGGGTTGAGTGTCCTGTGTGTCCTCGGCGTCTTCCTATGACCTTTAATGAATACCTTCCCCACTCTCTCATGCCTCTCCTGTGGCTTATTAACTCTGCATCTTGACAGAGAATAATGGGAATTTTAAGATATTTTCAGATCATATGTAAACATGTGCATGTGTTTGAAATTGTGTTTCAAACTGGCCAGTATGGTTTTGGTGACTCCTTTTTTGCTACTTTATCTCCCATAAACATGTAAACTGTAACGATGTAAGAGCAGCAGTGCGTGTGTGTGTGTGTGTGTGTGTGTGTGTGTGTGTGTGTGTGTGAGATGTATGCCCTCGGTGTAGCCTACTATTCCTGACCGATGTTTTACAAGTGGCCTCAAAGGTTCCTGGGTGGTCTAATTGCGTTGGCCACAGGAGATTGGTGCACTTTACCGCGGTGCGTGCAACTGTTAGATGTGTGTCTCAGTTTGTCCAGGCTTGCAGGTGTGTGTGTGTGTGTGTAAACAGAGACAGTACAGTATGTGAGTGCATTTAATAACAATCACCTGTCATCACACTGTCACATGCATTCTATATCTATGAATTTATGTGCGTGTGTGCAGACTATCACAAAGATATGGGCCTCTTTTTTCCCCCATCGCGCGCTCCCACTCAGTTACCCGCGGGGTATTTTTCCACGAGTCCTCTCTCTTCTTTACTGTCTGACCCAGAATGCATTTGACCAGAATGGCAATAATTGCTTCAACCAGATCACAAATCACCCGTCTTGCCTTTTGTGACGTATACTCTGAAGTATGCAGACAAGTACACACACTCCACTGCTCCCTGCACATAAGTCATCTATCAAAACCCTGGGGCACCTAAACTAACCTGCTCTCATACAATTGATTGACACTCAGATAGTTACTATGGTCACCTTGTTAGACATGTTAAATGTGATCTGATTTCCACCTTATTCTGATTGATAAAGTGAATTCTGCGTACTCATTCAGCAAACAGTTGTTTTTCATTTTGTTGGCATGCATCTGTTTTGACTCATTCTACGATGTGTCCCTGTTTATTTCTTGACTTACAGGGAGCGTGTGGAGTGAGGTATGTTTGTCCCGATGTTGCCAAACTGTCTTCTGCTCCTTGTTAAGTTTTCTGCAAAGCCACCAACCTGCAGGGATAACGATGCAGCCAGGATATCTTCAGCAGAGATGATGTGTTCTTGTCTTTTTCAGACCTGCTTGTGATGCTACGTCTTTCAGGGGTTTTCACAGGGTTTTGTGCACCAGGCAGATTGTCTGTCCACCCTTTGGCTGAGCCACCGCAGTGTTTTATGAGCTGTGTGTACAGTGCGAGTGTTTGATGGTATGTGTGAAGAGTTCCCAGAATGTGTGTTTTTAGTTTGGTATGTGAATGTGTGTGTACATGTGTGTTTTTTTACAGGGGTCCGGTGTTTTGAAGGAGGCCAGACAGCTGCCTTTTACTGCCCCAGGGGGTAATAAACAGCGAGGGAGGGGTAGTTATTTACCCCTTTTATTAGGGCAGGAGGCAGAGGAGGGGAATTTATTGGGGTCACACTGTAACCACACACAGCTGCAGGGCAAGAAGAGAAATAAAGGAGAGATAGTTGGTTTAAAAAAGAAAAGAAAGAAAGAGCAGTTTTAGCATCACAAAATTCCTCTCTCAGGAATCTAGTTGTTACTTGTGTGTGTGTGTGTGTGTGTGTGTGTGTGTGTGTGTGTGTGTGTGTGTGTGTGTGAACCTTGGGTCATCCATCTTTCTCCCCAGCCCCTTTTTCATTTCCAGGTCCCTTAACAGTCCACTCCTTGTTAAGCACATCTGCTGTCAATCCGTTCTACCCTGTAATCTAATTGGCATTTCCTGCCATTGGAGACACGCCCACTGATCATTTGATGATTGGTCAGGTAGTTCAGTGTCCGACCCATAATCGTTCCAAGTTGACCTCTGTTTGTCTTATCTACCTTGGTTGCCATAACAGCAGATGTTCCTTAAATTAGGACGTTTAAAGGAACAGATCAACAGTTTGGGAAATGCTTTCTTGCCGAGAGTTAGATGAGAAGATTGATACCGTTCTCAAACTGTGTGGTCATTACGCTGAATATGTAGCTCGAGCCAGCAGCCAGTTAGCTTAGCTTAGCATAAAGACTGCAACAAAAGGAAACAGCTAGCCTGACTCTGTACAAAAAAATGGCAAAAACCCACCTGCACATTATGTCTTGTTGATCTATACAAAACCCAAAGTGTGAATGATGACAGTTTGCCATTTCGGGGGGTTATATACTGTACTATTGCTGCCTTCAAATGGAGCTTGTGGTTACGACGTGGGAAGCTGTGTACAAGATATGGTTGTGTTCAAGTGGCTAAGTCATGAGAACACCTCTGGGAGAAGCCAAGTGTATTCAGCTTGCTAAATAATTTAGCAAGCCAAGAAAGGCCAAGAAATGGTCTGGCACATCACCTTCAGTATAACGGTGAATTGCCATTTTGCCACAATTCAGGTTTTGTTTGAATTAAACAAAAAAGATGAATTAGTGAGCCAGAGGTGCCAGGCTATTTTTTTCCCAAAATGTGAAACTATTCCTTTAGGTCGAGGAACCTTTAAAAACTTTCCTGAGAAATATGAACCAAATTTAACCAACTGGCAAGTTAAATGGAAATAAAACTGAGCAGTGTTCAATGGTGGCATTCCCACAGCTGGCTCTCTGTATGTTGCTTCACATGCCAGGGAAAAATTTCAGGATGGGCAGATCCACGTGAAATGTGTGATAAAAGTGAGCAGACAGAGAGAGTCAAATGGAAAAGTATTCAGCCTCGAGAGTTTGCGAGGGAGGAATAATGAGGGCATGTGGCAGAGAGATGATTGACAGAGAGAGATGAACGGGAGGGATGGGGAAACAAAAAAACTGAGAGCGAGCGAGACTGAGAGGGAGGGGGCAGACAAGTTATTCTAGTTGCAGACAGCTGACAGAAAGCCTAAAATAAGATGGAGCCATCTAATGTGCACATATTCCACAGCTACACTCACAAACCATAAAACATGCGCACTGTTAAATGCTGTTATTTACCTTATGGTTTTCAGTTCAGGAGGGCCAAGAGTCGACGTCAGGCTGAGTTAATATCGTGCTTTATTGTTTTCCCATAGAAAGTGTTGTTTCCTATGATCACATTTCATATAAAAGAGACACAAAGTAAAAACGTAAGCAGTACTGTAGCAGGCTCCTAGTGTAGTAATAAATATAAACGTCGTCATGAGATAGAAAAGGTTAAAGTTGTGGGGCAGAACAACTAAACAAAACTGACCTGAAACTGGAAGAGCTCAAAGATTGGTTTACACGTCTACAAATATAGTCTCACACCTCTTCTGCTGCCCCACACACACACACACACACACACACACACTGCCAAATAAATGGAGCTGTCACTCAACAAATCCAACATACATTTTTTTTTTTTTATGTTTAAAACCCAGCTGGTCACGTTTGATGGAGCTGCAGAGAGAGGCAGATAACTGAGGAGCTAAGACCGTCGTGTAGATATGTGACACACAGTTGCCACACTCATTACATAGTGAGGCTAACAGAGATAATGGAATACAACTAAAGACTGCCATCTCCCAGTGCTGCCGTAACAAAGAGGGTGACGAGATGCAAGTGGTGATGCAGGAGAGGGGGCTGGCTGGAAGGACGAAAAGTGAGAAGTGCTCTTGTTCATTGTCGCTCGTAGACTCTGGTGCATATCACATCGTCTGCTCCCATGGTCTAAAAAGAGAGGAGAATGTGGATGTTTAAATACTGACACGGTTATCTGCAGTTCAATGTGAATTCGTATAAAAAATATTTCGTAGAACAAGTCATTAATGTTTATTATTTCTGAACCTCCAAATTAAGCTTCTTTTTTTTTTTAAGCATCCAGCAGTTTAGACCAACGTAATCTCACTGTGCCAAACTGTTTTGAACAAACATTTACGGAAAGTTGTTTACGCAACCATGCAAGTCTGTGCAAAACTCTCACACGGTTATACTGCTGGCTTCTTTGGTTGTTAAGAGCACGTCAGGAGTCTTAGAATTTAAGTCATTGCCAGCTCTGCCCCATAAAAAACAATTGACTCCAGAGCATACCTGTGTCATCTGGTTGTACTGTTCTGTGTACTCAGATTCTTCCGTTACTACTATACTACTACCATACTACTACTCGTCTATGTCGTCTTCCTTTTCATCTAGTTGCATTCTTCTAAAAGCATTACCAACATTTGACTGTGATCGGTTGCTCGCTTGACATTTGTATTAAAACGTAAAACAAAGATTAACCGATTAACTTTATGACCGCTATGAGTTCACCATCCAGGTACTCGTAGTGCACTGCATTTAGCCATATATTTGTCACCGGGTGTGCAAGCTCTTATGTAAGTACAGATCAACGCTAATTGAGAGACAGCACTGGTTTACCGCTCTTATGTCTAACAATTATTTTTTAATACAAAATAAGTTTGAGTCAACATGAAGTGCCAGCTAGGTGGGTTTTCTTATTGAATACAGTTCTGTTTGTGGACAGGCATCTTATTCACAGAAATGAGTTTTGGTAGCTGTCTTTGTTTAGTGTTTCTATAAAACACTCATCAACACACTAAAACACAGGCATTCATGACATCAAGCTGATGCCTGTACGTGCATTTGTAATTGCAACAGAATCTATTTCATCTTCTGCCAGTAGACATCATGGTATTCGAAGCGCAATTATATAATTATATAGTCTAAAGGCAACACTTCACATCACAGTAAGTTACCGGGTCTTTTTGTTGTACAAAGGAAGTACTAATATATAATATACCAGATGCTATCAGTACAGAACTGTCTTTACAAATGTGAAAAAAAACCAAAAGAGTTGCATATTGTAGTGGCATAGTGAAAAATACCCTGCAACTATTAGATAGGAAATGCAAGATACAATAATCTAATTCCTTAATAGAAAGTATTGGAAAAATGGAGGCACAATACCGATATTCCGGGGAATTTACAGTTTCGTTTTGGTATAATTAATTTAAATATATACGACCTACACTTTAAGACGTTTTTAAATATGGTGTACAGGGTATTAAATAACTACAGGGCACATTCATTCCGGTACTCAGTATGCAATTAAATGATTACATGGCTACATAATGAAAAAACTGGTATTGCGTGTGCTGTTGCAAATAAAGTCGTAATTTAGTTCGAGCAACGTTAATTAGCTCCTAGGTTTAAAGTTTGAATCAATACTGGAGCATTTTGGTGGCCTAAAAATGCACCTACAGAGGTTTATGTCAAAGTCAAGTTGATTAGTAACTCGAGTCTGACTCGAAGTGTGCAAGATAAATCACGCTGTAATCTCGATACTGTACAGTAAAGTGTTTCCCTTGTTGTTTCTAAATCTGAACTCTGGTTTAGTGGATAGTTTGTGTGCTTTACCAGGATCAGTTTGCCGTCATTGGTGATCTCTCGGGTCCAGGACGTCTTAGGCCCCTCTCCTTTCGGCAGAGTCTGCTCACAACTGATCTTACTGTCGGTTTCCCAACGTGGAGAACTCTGACGAAGAGAAATAGAGAAGGAGAAAAAAAAAATGTATATTGTGCCATTCAGAGGGAAAGAGAGATCACAAGAGAGTGGCTAATGGAGGGAGAAAACAACAACAGTGGAGCAGGGCGATCACTGAGAAGTGATAACTTGTGATGCGCTCATTGCTACTAAAGCGGAGCGCTGGCTGCTTGCATGTGTTTGCTTTGGAGACGGCCAAACAGAGGCCATGTATGGGAAACGGGGAAACCAACGGGGAGAATTAGGGAGGGACGGAGGGCAGGAAAGGGCAAGAATGGGGAACGAAGGGAAGACGGGAAGTTGAAAGGAGTCGTAAAGAGTGTGAAGGAGCATAATGTAGCATGACAGGCCTTCAGAGACTAAGGGAGGAGGAAAGATATGCTATCAGTCCAAATATGATGAAAAGCCAAATCAAACAGATTGATGTAATCTGGACTGTTCCCTCCCCAAACGGACATTTATTATGAGTGTGTTTGCTTATGTGTATGTGTGTGCAGAGAAAGTAGTGCTGTGTACCGTGCAGGGACGTCCGTCCACCGTGGCCTCGTTGAACTCCTGCCCCACAGTGAAAGTGATGTGGGTGGTGCGGACTGTGGTTGAGGTTTTAATGGACAGCGTCTCTCTGTCCTGCGTGATCTCCACCAGAGGCTTGGAGGCCGCCTTCACGGCAATTAACCGAAGCATCTTGTTCACACCTAGAAAACACACACACACACACACACACACAAGTAAGACGAGGAGAAAATTACAAAACTAGACAGAGTATATATAAGAAGAGATTTGCTCACAAAGACACAAGTAAACACTTGTTCTTGCACAAACTGTTGTAGATACTTTGAATGAATATTCCCATGGAAGCAGTACACTGCTGCAATGAGGCAAATCTTTTTTTGTGCCACAGTTGGTTTATAGGATTCAGCCCTCAGGAGCAAGGCAAGCTAAACTTGTTTTTACCAAATTATGTATAACCGCAGGCCTTAGGCCCAGTGTGTGTGTGTGTGTGTGTGTGTGTGTGTGTGTGTGTGTGTGTGTGTGTGTGTGTGTGTGTGTGTGTGTGTGTGTGTGTGTGTGTGTGTGTGTGTGTGTGTGTGTGTGTGTGTGTGTGTGTGTTTAATTATGTGGTGTGGTGTTGATGCGTGTTCTCCTGTACACTCAGGGTAAAAGGAGACGCCTAGCATTGCACAGCTCTGTCCAATAATAATGATGATAGAGGAAAAAATGAGGTCATACCCAGCACATCTGCATTCTCCTCTGACTTGATCATCTTTGCACACACACAGACTCAAACACACAGACAAATTTGGTGATTTTGAACTGTAATCTGCATTATTCTCCTTTTTTTTTAACCAAAGAGAGACAGCACACTCATATTCCCATAGTGTGCTGCTGCAGTTAAACTAATTATGCAGCCCGCGGGGAAAAAAGAGAGGGAACCAGGAGCAGACCGGTGCGGTGGGAGGGAGGGAGGGAGGGAGTGAGGGCAGTGAGGAGGGGGGGAGTCAGACAGACAGACAAGGGGCAGTGGTCTGTGTGTGAAGATCTCTGCCCAAGTGTGAGGGGAAGTTTGTGTACGTCGTCCAGCGTGTATCTGCCGTCGAGTTGGGTTTCGCACTTCTCACCTCTCACACATTCCCACCTGTCATCGAGGGTAAATATATACAAACCATGAAATGCACAGTCATTCAGCATGCATCTGGATGCTCAGGCTGTATATGCTACACACACAACACAGTATTTATGTGCATTGTTGTTATTATTATTATTATGTGCAGATACATTTTTAATTGTGTAAAGCTGATTATTACCTCTCGCATCGTACATTGTGCTGGAGTCAGTGTCTTATTAACGTCTTTTTTTCGTATGTATGGTACCAGTTTCACAGAGATGCAGTCGAGGGTAAGAAAAAAATACATGTACTCCACTTCTGCCAGCTGCAACATTAAAAACTATATGTATATATATATATATATATATATAATTTTTTTTCTTCATATTATTAACATGCTGTTGGATGGTTTTATCTATAATGATGCATCATATTTCTGTGAAGTTTTCTTTTCTTATGATGGAGTATTTTACACTGTGGCATTGGAACTTTTATTTAATGTGGTGACAAAGGTGGTTATAGTGCAGAAATGATTGGTCGATTACTCAATTAAAAGTTAAGATTATTTCAGGCAACAAACCGAGCTGTATGTTTACTCAGACTAAAGAGAGTACGCCTGGGGACCATTTGGGAAGCTTCTCAAGTAACTGTCAGTTATTAAAAGTTAGAAATTACCTGAACAGACTTTTGCAAACCTGCGAGCAAAATGCTTAAACTCACACAGACCCGGCCACATTAGGACACACAGAGAGACACTCGGTCAGAGTCAGAGGTCAAAGAGCAGAGGGCAGAGGAAGCATTTGGGACACGGGGAGATGAGGGAAGAGGGGAGGAGTGTAGGAGAGCAGGAGTGAAGAAAGGAAGAGAGGATGGAGGGAAGGAGGAGGGTACTGGGTGCTGACAGGCTGCGTCCAGCTGCGGTTTGTTCCCCAATGAAACCAAGGACCTTTCCTCTCCGGCAGCCATGCCAATGCTGAGGAATGACTACTGCGGTGATGGTGTTTTTTTTTTTTTTTAGTAGGATACAACAGTGTCACATAGTGGAGTTTAACCTGCATTCTTGTTGAAGTTCCTCCCCCTTTTGCACACAAGTATGAAGAAAACACACACAAGCATAAACCCAAGTACCCTCTCAAAAACATGCACAGTTGGCACAAACAAACCTGCCCCCTCATTATGCCCCCTCATCATGCCATTTTTGTTATAGCCCCCCCCCCACACACACACACACTTTCTGCCTTACACACATGCAGAAGGAGGTGGAGATTAACAGTTACATTAACCCCTAATTGGTAGATCAGTGTAACATCTGAATTCACACTCCCGCCCAGTGATGTCTATATTCAGACCAATAGTGCCATACTTGACAGATATTTCAATAACCTTCTTAGGCAGTAAGCTGTGTGCGTGTACGTCCGCACACGCGTGTCAGTCATCTCTGTGTGCGCTTATGTGATGATATGAATTCCAGGTGTGCACTGGAAAAGTAATCGAATGGAAATTGGCTATTAACGACAGACGGCTCCCACGTCGCGCGCGCATGCACATGCACACACACACACCGCACACAAAACATACCCTGGTGCCTGTCCAGACTCCATATGCACCAGTGATGTAAAAAAACAGTGTGAATCTCAGCAGCAGTTTATCCTGACTTGTCACTTCAGATAAGGATGTGACTGTCCTGCACTGTATCGTGCCATAACGGTCCTCTTCCACACAAACACACGCGCACGATCTGCGGCCACAACACAGACAGATGTGCCGCCGTTTGTCTCTATTGTGATAGGGGAGGCAAGAGGGGGGAGGAGAGGAAGAGGGGTGATGCTGGCTGGAGGCCAAGCACCGAGTTTTGGGTTCTGCAGAATGACAAAGACCCCCCACCAATGCGGTACAGGGGGTGATCATCGCTGATGCATGGGCACAGATGAAGATTTGACCTATAATGTGCTGAGAAAGCTACAGCTTGAGCTGACACAAACTGACACATCTGATCTCATTACGCACAAAAATAAAAGCTTCATTAGAAACCACTCTCGCGCAAAAAAATGGGTCAAGCTGCCACATTCGGCAGTTTTTTTTTTTCTTCTTTTAAATAATATATTCTATCACCTACCCAACTTTTTCAAAAGTTCGTCAAAGTTTTCAGAACTCTTCATCTCCCAGGTGCCGGCGAAATCAGGGATTTTGCGCTCCATGTTAGGCTGAAGGTTTGCCGATTAATGTAGGAGAACTGTCAGGTCCAAGTGTGGTCGGTGCTCTGCTGTCTCTGCGCGTCTTGTGTCAATAATGCTCCAACGTCCCCTTATGAATCTCGTCTGGGTGTGTGTGGTGCTCCGGCTGGTTTGACTCTGCGCGTCCAGTTGCTTCTGCCCTCTTCCCGGGATGAGTGACCGACTGTCAGAGCCCTTGTCTTACCTCTGTACCGGTGCACTATAAGTGGCTGCGCTACTAATGAATGGCTCGGCAAGCAAGGATACTTGTGTAGGGATACACACGCCCCTTTCTGTACGGGCACGCCCGCACGCCACCAGATTACAGGCAAAGGTCCTTAGTGCCTCAACCTGACCACGCCCCTGAAGGCAACATGTGCATTTTAGAACTGCCCATAGCCAGCCTTTGGAGACGCCTCTCATCCACGCTCGTAGCTTGAATTGCCAAAGTCCTGTGCGCTTAGTATGAAATTCTACATAATGTTCAGGTGTATGATGTGTTTTGCCACTTGCAGGCATTTTATAGATCTGTTGAATGAATGACTTGACGGTCATTATAGGTGCAAAACAGGAAGGATGTCAGCCAGGCCAGACTGTTGATAGAACATGTCGTCTTGGCAGGGCGGTGCGAAAGAAGAACCAGTCCGCTGCCAGACTGACTGGAGAGCAGAGCGGGCGTGTTTGATAGAGAGAGGGTGTGTTTGTGAGGAGAGAGACAGAGAGGCCAAACACCCCCCCAGCCTCCAGTGCGCCACGCACGGTGGTGTGTCATAAAAATAAAAGCGGTGGTAATGAGATACAGCGCCTGGCCTCGACCGGTGGGCTATCCATTCAACGGGGCCTGCGTCAGAGGAAAAAACACCCCGAACCCAGGAGGGAGGCAGATTGAGAGAGAGATTAAAATAAAACGTGGGATTGGCGCGGGTCGGCTGTGTCTCCTCAGAGTTTTTCGCCCCCCGCTGCTCGGACGGAAGAAAGGGTACAGAGGAGGAGGAGACGCCGGAGCATTTGGAGCAGCGCGTCAGACGGACCACTGGGGCATGCAGGGTCAGGGGCCCGCGGGGTCGGAGGTAGTCCTATAAAGAACACACACACACACACACACACACACACACACACACACACACACACACACACACACACAACATGTCTACGCGCACGCACGCACGCGCTGATGATGGATGGCAGCGGGACAAAGCCGACGTTAACTATTGACTCTTGATGGATGATCCCATCCGCTACACTGCACGGCGAATTAGCGCGAGGTAAACCGGGCGACTTGGGGGGGAGGGGGAGTCATCCACACACACACACACACACACACACACACACACACACACACACACACACACACACACACAGCTAATACACTGGATCAGTGCCAGACACACTGACTAACAAAGGTGAACATTAGCCTCAGATTGATATTTGGTAACGCGATACGCGCTTTTACGCACAGACCTGCGTCCACATCCAGCGCTTTGCACCGGGCCCGGTGGCTCTATTTGATGTGAACAAAGCTCTCACATTGTTTCCTTTATCAGCACGCATGCGCGCGCGCACACACACACACACACACACACACACACACACACACACACACACACACACACACACACACACACACACACACACACACACTCCTTATTGGCCACACACCATGCCACAAGCACAGCATGCCCTCACAAGTTACTCCTGGTCCAAACAACGGAGGTGAGCCATCAGATCAGACAGCCATACCATCTGTAATTTCCTCTCCAATCCTTTTTTTTTCCCACCTCGTTTAACTTTTTGACTTGCAGTTGTTAACCCTTTGAGGGCTCTGACCATAATGAAATATCACAGTAAAAGTACCCTGTAAAGGTGAGATGGCTTCATCAAGCAGCAGCAGTGAGGCAGCCTGATGCTTATAACACTGATATAAGCATTAGTCCGCCTCACTGCTGCTATGGTGGTCTGTCGAACATGGCCTGTTCGGAGAGAGGGAATTGATCATGCCCCGCAGTTTGAAAGTGACTAATGCAAACACAAAGGTTACAATAGAGAGCTGTCTAGTGTTGGGAAAATTCATCTTCAGCCTCGCCGCAGGCCATTAGCATATTACCATGACACAACCAGAACTGCATCAAAGGCTGCTGAATCAAACAAGCAGCCTTGCAGCACACATCGACAACTTCACCCATCGTGTGTGTGTGTGCTGTCCAGAGGGGGCTTGATAAAGAGCTCTGAAATGTGTGTGATGCTGCATGTCAGCACGTGATGACAAAGCACAACTCAGCATTCAGACCCACTCAACCGTGCTCCGCTCCTCTCAACCTTTTTCTCTCTGCTCATTCCTTCCCTCTATTTCCCCTTTTCCTTTCTGCCTGTCCTTTACCTCACGCAACTTTCTCCCCCTCCCCTTCTCCTTTTATTCCTCCTCCTCCTGTCAAGCTTTTGTTCTTTTGTGCTGCTCTGACACATTCCTCAAACACGCTGAAGAGAGGGAAGAGGGGAAAACAGAAGGGGAGAGGATGGAAAGGAGAAGAAAGAGAAAGGGGAAAACATTAGTGAGAAAGTTAGACTAGAGTGCAGGTCATTTTTTATCTCATTGTTGTGGAGAAAAGGGATAGGGAGAGTGAGTCAGCAAAGAGAGACAGAGACCGAGAGAGCTACGAGATCAAAGACAAACAGATAGTGACAGAGATGGAGAGGTTGAGAAACAGTGAAAGAAGGAAGGCGACAGATATGTAAAGAGAGACTCCTCTGTCTTCGGAGGCGAAAGAGGTATTAGTTTGCTCCTCTGGTGCCAACTTTATTTCATCTTCGTTTCCTTATGTTCCCCTCCAACTATTACCCGCCCATATACTGTTCACTTCTTTTGTTCTGTCATCTTCATCTTTCTGTGTTAAGTCTCATACCACCAGCCTTGTTGGTAACTGATATCTCCAACTGCCAACACAAAGATTCACATGCCGTACCACATGCAAGCAAAACAAAGAGTATTGTGACTTGTTTACAATAATGTTTGACTCGTATCAGCGTGAGTTCACGACAAAAAACCAACTCGACGACACCAGCAAGAATAAGACGCTCACTTCCTCTTTTGCTGCTTTTTTTTCCCTATTTCCTCTCCTCATTCGAATGAAACAGATTTGAACCATATCTGTGGAACATCCACACGGTCTTCAGACTATCTATTGTCCAAATGTGAATTAATCTTGAAACTGTCATGTTATACTTCATGCAACATTTGCTGTATGGTTAGTATAGTGGTGCCCTATTGTTGCAATCAATTTTATTTTTTTTAAAGGCACAAATGAAAGCGTGTGCATGTGAAAGTGTGTGTGATCAGCCCTTAGTAAAGTCACACTTCAGTGGCATTCTCCACTTTATCATCCAGATGACCTCCAGTACAAACTGCTCACCCCAGTAACCCGGGTAATCCCAGATGTGAACTTGACCCTGGACTTCCCCACTGCCAACTCCTGGAAGTCATTATCACTGGCCTTTACCCTCAGAGGAAGCCACTGGGCAAGATGTGCACATGCGTGCAGACAGAAATTAAGAATTACAGTATCTGTCTCTTATGATTTACTTTGGTTCCAGTGGGGGGTTATGACCTCCCCAAGGGGTCGTATGATAAAACTGAGGGGTTTAGAGAAGATTAACTGGACAGGAAGGACCCAAAAACTGTGACGCAAAGTGGGGTCCTTTTCTTTAATCTTCGCGCTTTTCTTGTGAAATACTGCACAGTTCTGCCTCCTCGGGCCTCTAAAAATTAAAATCTTACATGCAGAAACCAATCATGGCGCACAGTTTCCTTTTAAGGAGTCCCACGGGGCCAACATGTTTGTGAGATACTTCTCTGTTGGACATGCACATCAGTTGTGCACAACAAACAGTCCCAGTGACTCACACCCACATTCACAGCCAGAAGTGTGTGCGGCACTGTGGGGTGCTGGCATGCACACCCACCGAACCCATGTGGGTTTGATTAGAGCAGAGGAGACGGCAGCGTATAACCTACGTGGAAATGAGAGGCAGAGAATGAGGGAGATCAAAGAGAGAGAGGAAAAAGATAAGAAAACGTGAAGAGAATCAAGAGTGAACGTTGGCATGTGCAGGAGTGTGTCCTCGTCTGTTTGTTATATTGTAATGTGTGTGATCGCAGCTTGCCAAAATCCTGAAACAAAAAAATGTTTCGTAGTCAAAAGTTCCTTGTTTCACGGCAAGATAAGGCCAGCTTTGTGCGAATGCTGTGAATGCATCTCTGTCCACATGAATGTGTGTGTGTGCGCATGCTCGTGCATGTCTCTGTGTTGAAATCTTCCTCTACCAGACATTTGTTAGTCATTTATTATTCCTTAAAATCAGATTTTTCAAGAATCAGAGTGTGTCAGACATTTCTTAAAATCGTTGCCACACACATTTAGTCACTGTATACAGGATGTTTTGTATTTAAAGTGGACAGTGAGTGTGTGTGTGAGTGTGTGTGTGTACATGAGTCAACCTGAGTCTCTTGTGTACATGAGACTAAACCTCCAGATGCCTGGGCAGTTGCACCCAGACGCTTGTATTACTCACACTCTATTCCTTTTGTGCTTCAGCCCCCCCCCCCCCCCCAACTCCTAAAATCTCTCTTCCCTCCCCCTCGAGTCTTTGTGGTTCTAATTATCGCGCTCATTTGTTATGAGTTGGTCTGGACGGAGAGTGAGCGAGAGCTGAGAGAGATGAGATTAGGAAGGAGAAGAACTGGAATTGTGCTGAACCCGTTTATTTTGTGGAAGTCCTTTTTTAATGTGGTCCCGCTCATGATCCAATCTTCCCCTCTGTTTTTGCAGTTTGTCTACTCTGTCTGCCACCTACAGTTTAACGAGCCCATGGGCCCCTCTGAGGTGCTACGTGACAACGGCACTGTAAAACGGCATTGTGTGATCTGAATGATGCTGAATTGCTTTACGCTCTAACAGGAAGATGGAGGACAAGAGAAGGGAAGGATTTAGAAGAGGGAGGTGAAATATGTAAAGAGAGGAAGGGAAGTAGATGGAGATGTTTGTGAGGACGGTTGTGTGAAGTACAGTGAGCCGAAGTGGTCTGGAGTAGAAGTGGGATGAGGGATAGACGAGAAGAAAAACAAGCGCTGGTTCCCAGACTCTCGCTGCTTTTCACCTCATTTTATGTCCATGTGTTGTGTTTTTTCTAAAAAACGCCAGAAAAGTTCATTAAAAGTGCAGCCCTGTTTTTTTTTTTATCGTGTTACCCCTCCTTCTTGCATCCTACCGCTCTGCCCCTCCACCCTCCACCCTCACACCGCCTCTCACTCTGCACTCATTCTTTTATTCTCCCGTTGCCTTTCCTCTTTGACCCGAGTCAACGATTGTTGTTCGCTTTTGATTTTTCCTCAGCCGTGTGTGTGTGTGTGTGTGTGTGTGTGTGAGAGAGAGAGAGAAAGACCCTATGATGATGTCATGGATTAGGAAGGGCCATAGTTGGATATTTCACTTGAGGTCAACCTCTGGTCACTGTTACTGTATGTGACCACTGTGGGTCCCTCAAGCCTCCAGAATGAACTGACGAAATGGTAACTTATTTATGTGTTTTATTGTTTTTTAATTGTCTTGTATCGCACTCAGAGAAATATCATTCCCTGGTGCCACTGGGCAGGAATCATAAAAATTACAAGTTTAGGTGCGTCCTGTGATTTCTTCATGATCATAATGACTTTGCCAATACCTTGTGACAACATGAAAGCATTAAAAAAAAAGATTAAACTTGAACTGTTAACTAAGAAACACTTTTATTTTCCTGTCTCTGTAACAGAATCACAAGAAAGAAAAGGAGAGAGGGAAAGGATGTACAGTGATGCACATGAGGGGATCGTTTGTGAGCACTACTACCTGCTCAAACACAAGTGCAGTCCATGCACCAAAAACAATTAAACAAACATTTTGAGCTGCATCTGCATGCTAAGATAAAAAAATAAGAGCTTGTTGGTGGCTTTGGATACTAAATGTTCATCTCTAATCTTCTTCTTGAGTGAGACTTCTTGTTTCAGTGATCACAGTGTTTGGAGTTATTAGTTGTTACTTGACACTGGGAACATAACCAGCTTTGGAAGCAAAGATGGGCAGGTTGATTGCATCAGAAAAAGCATTAGACATCCGGTTTCAGCATTTCTCCTGATGCTCTGTAGGGAAATATTTTTGGTTTTTTAAACTTGCAGTTGTTTTAGGGCTTTTTAGGGGTTTAGGACATGGATGTAGAAATAATATTTAAACTGCCATGACCTTTAATAACGTGCAGTCTGACCGTTTAGTAGTTTTCCTTGTGGTCCAGCAGAAGGTGCTCTTAAACGTCCCTATCAGCTGGACCCTAATGCACCAGTTAATTAACTAAGCTAATACATGTAACAATGGAGGAGGACACTAGCAAGCATTTCATTAACTGAATTGATCAAGTCCTCAGGGTAACACCTGCATTATAAATAATCTCGTACAGTGGCACTGAATCAAAATCTAGTTTTAAAGCCTTCATAACTTCAGTAAATATTGTGGTGTACATGGTGCATTTTACTAAATTAATCTGTGCTTAATCAACTTCTTAATCATTTAATACTCAAGTTAATCCAGACTTGTTAGAGGTAATATATTAAATGTCAGCTTTAAGGAGCAGATCATTAGTTATTGTATGCTTCTAGCACAGAAAGACATGAAATAATCTGTGTGGAAAAGAGAGAAAGAGATGGAAAAAAAACCTCCATCTGAGACATACCTGGTTGATTTGTGTGCTCAAATTAGTATTTCTAATTTGGTAGATGCAAACAGCTAATATAAAAAAAATTAAAAAAACCTGACCACCATCAGCCTACATCGTCAGTTAGTCAGATGCATCTAAAAAGAGTTTACATGTAAAATAATAGAAAAGTGACTCTTTTTCTTTTTCTAACAAATTTGTGCAATACTGCCATCATCTGTGTGTCGACTGTATCAGCATGTGAGGAGAGCATGTTAAGGCTAATTGATAGTGTGTGAAATAGTCCGATCGTCTAATATTCTATATGCCTTTGGCTGTCTACTCTGCTCAATAAGCTACTGCCTCCCAGTACTAGTGATGGTTTTGTTCTCTAATCTTTATGTTCTGACAAAGAAGTGGTTTTGGTGGAGTTTGTATTTGAAAAAGCTTCTCACATGAGCTGTGAGTTTCACTACAAATGTTTATGATCCAGAGATCAAGCAAACATTTAAACTGATATCTGTGGGTGTTGTTTCTCTTGTTTGTCTGTTTTAGATTGTCCAGATGATGCTTCATGTTCAGGGTTAAGTTGTTACAATGATCTGTATCACATTTTACGTACTGAAATTAAACCGTCGTGGAAATCGTCTTGTTTATTAAATCATACCATAAATTTATCAAATTAAATTAAATCCAATTTATACAGCAATTCAATTTATGTATTTTAATGTAAAATACACATCTGTGCCATTCATGCACTAATTACTGTTACTTTAATTGAAATGAAATGCCTTTAGAGCACCACCCCTCTCATTATCTCCCAGTGATGCAACGGATACACAGGCATGAAATAGTGGAATATAACACATTACATAAATGTTTTTTCCCTTTCAAAACATTGCTGTTCTGAGATTAACATAGATATAACAACAAACACTTTTCAAATTAAGGTTTTTCTCAAACGTGTTGAGAAGTCTTAGTGTCCCGTCTAGATTCTCAAATTAATGGTGGTAGCCATAAACAATAACAAGAAGAGCAGATAACAACCAGAGCCACGTCATTTTATAGCTGGGAGCATCATCCCCGGCGCGTGTTTCCTGGCAGCCTCTGGCGTTGTTGTTTGGCTTTGCGTCTGCAGAGTTTCCCTCAAAATGGACGGGCAGGCACTGGTTGCTCAGCTCCTCACAGGCCAGGATCAGATGTTTGGTCTCCATTTGGACGCTCCTGATCCCGCACGTCTCCGGCTGACTCCTCACCGTGACAAAAGTGAAAGGCTGCCGGCTGATGCACATGTTTTCCTTGTGTACCGCCCCACCCTTGCTGGTGCACACAGCCTTCACTCTCTCCAGATCGCGTGAGAACAGGAAAGACTGTGTGGGTCTGTCACAGCCCCCGTTCTCCCTGATGTACTTCTCCCACTCGTTCTGGTTCAGAGAAGGAGGAAGATCAGAGCGGATGTGGCGTTTGACGAAGGTGGCGTGGCCGTTGTTCCATTTGGAGAGCTGGCAGGCAGCGTCGTTTTTAGCAGACGTTTGATGACCGATTAGGAGACACACAGCAAGAGTGAGAAAAGCCCCGAGAGCAGCCATTACCCAGCAGCCCTAGAGTGAAACAAAGACAGATAAGTCACAGCACTTAGAACAAACAATGTACCGTTCAGCTCTATTAGCACTCACAGTAACCTTTTAAATCTTACTTTTACTGTTTTACCAAATAAGTTACATGACACGTCCGGAAACAATGCGCGCAGAAGAGCAGAGCAAAGTCACAGCTGTCTGTCTCTTCAGTATTTTAAACACGACAGCAGGAGAGGATGTAGAAAACAGCTGATTCATGAGGGAACTTCTCTACCTTGTTTTGGTAGCAGGGGAGTCGTCTGTAGTGACCTAAAAGGTCTTGTAAGATACTTCCTCGTTCCTTCAGTTACGGTGCCACATTTCACTTCCTGTGGGAGTGGACTAAACTGTGTGTGTGTGTGTGTGCACTACTTAAATGTGTCCACACGGCTGTGCTTTAGAGCATGGGGGGATCCAGTTACAGCCATAAATAGCCTACCTGTTTATGGTCCAGTGAGCTATTTTGGGATTTCTCACTGTGTGTGTGTGTGTGTGTGTGTGTGTGTGTGTGTGTGTGTGTGTGTGTGTGTGTGTGTGTGTGCTGCCGCCTTCAGCACAGCTGTTTGTATGAGTTTTCCAAATACTAACTTTTGTATTTTAATTTGTTTTGATCATCAGGGCTTAGAATATTACTATGAGTCCTCGCTATTACAGCAGATGGGTGAAGAGCGGAAAAGTCTAATTATTATATATGGAAAATAGAGTACTGTTTTCACATATATACCTACAGGCTTCACCTTTCCACCGGTTTACTAAATAAAAAATATAAGTATCAATAAAAATAGGTTTAAAGTATATTTTCTGCTAAATACGTCTTAATAGAGACATCAAAATCATGGTATTTCCAGTTAGATCTACAGTAATTCATCTTCTTATACCACTTCTGTATATATATTCTTTAATTGTGGGATACTTAAATTGCTTGAGATTTCATTAAAATGTCCAAAATATAAAGTGATCAAAATAAAATGGGACTGGAAGTTTATATACATGCATACACACTGTGCTTATGGTTGTTTTATTCAGTTTAATCTGAATAACTATGGAAAAAACATGTCTCCCATTTCCAATTGATTCTACTCTGCAAACATTAACGTGATATTTAATACCAACAAATACAAAATTTGTTCAATGGCGTCATAAATGCATTACCAACATCAGAGAATAGTAGAGCAGTTGACTTACGTGTTAAAACATAGAAAAACAAAACAATTGCTTTCATAGTAAAATATATAAAGAAAGCTTCGTGATTGTCTCGTCTCGTCTCATTTCTGATTTCTCGGTCTGTTCAGTTTAACTGTGAAACAATCATCAGTCCTCCAGAGTCGAAATGATGACAATAACGACTATCCCTTAAAGTAAATACATGAAAATATTATAAACGTGCATACTGAGAATTAAATATATAAATGCTTAAGTTATTTATACATTTTACTGTCTCTTTCTCCTGTTGGCCTGATTTATTCATTTATTTTCAAAATGCAGTTAATGACATACTCTTATTTATTATTTTTCAAACCCGTGATTTAAAAAATTTATTCTAATTTTGAGAAGCCAATCACGATTCTGGGACAAGTCAAAGGCTTTATTTAATGTCCCCACAGTCTGCATAGTTGAGTTAATTAGGTTATGCCTTGAGCTGCTGAAGGTTAAAATACATAAAGCACAACCACTAAAAAAGCACAAAGACACCATGTTGTACTATGTGCTGTTGTGGTCCTATAGGTCCTTCATGAATTCAGAGCATAATGAATAAGGACGCACCGATCTGACTTTTTTAGTCCTGATACCGATAGTGATACCTGGGCTTTGAGAATTAGTAGAAGTAGAAGTATCGATCTGATACCAGTGTTTAATTAATAAGCCATCGGCCTCACTGTGTGGAAGAGACTGGGGTCATTCTTTATGCGTAAGCAACAGCAGGCTTCACTTTAACATCACTTTCTTTCTTTGTAAAACAAAATGTAACAAGGAAATATGTAGATATAAATTCAGTGAATTGTTATTTATTATTAAAATAATGCAACAGCAACTTGGTAAAACATCTTCAAGATTAACAGGAATTACAATTCAAGTGTAAATCTTTTCAATGCAGCAAGAAAGTGGTCAAAACTTCAACAGGAATTTAAACTGCAGTATATAAAGTTTATAGAATTGAGTAGATCGGCCCCATTGTCATTGACTGATTGAGTCGGTATCGGCCGATATCCGATATACTGTAGGTGTATTTCAGCAAGTTAAATGTTGATGGATCTTTGTAGTTTAATAGTTTATTGTCTCTTTGTTTAATTATTGAGAATTCTGTCAACAATATGTGGACATTTTGTAAGATTGCTTTGCTCCAGACTAAACGTTGCATTGTTGCAGTCCAAAGAAATATTCCCCCACTTTGAAATAGCTGTTGGGAGTTGTAGTCAGAACAACACACACACACACACACACACACACACGCACACACACACACACACACACACACACACACACACACACATACAAAATGAAGAAATCAAAGCAGGTGAGGTTTCCAAGTTTGGTATTTTAATGAGGTGCCCATGTTGGCAAGTTATATATGACAAAAAAAATCAGTCAGACAAATAGAACCAATAACACTTTTTGCAATAGAATGAACACATGTACATAAATATAACTCATCCATTTACAATATATTCCTCTAAATTGAGTTCAGGGACGTAGTGTTTGAACAGCATCAGTCTGTACTTAGTACTTTAAATCCCTCAAAACCTTAATCATAGATTTTCATTTCATAAGACCTCCTGTGTGTCAATGCTCAAGTCCAGGGGCTAAATAAAATCGTAACATTACATTGAATTCACAGGTAGATATTTCATAAGTCTATTACATGTCATACAGTGCAGTGTGCTTGTGTTTCAAAGCAGGAAGATGAAATAACATCCAAACGTGTAACAAACAAAAAAACAGCAAAATATATCTTACAATGTATTTACATGAACCAATCATGCATCCCAGACATTGCAAGAGCGAACATACAACTCAGCAAACTGACGTAGTAACACCAACTGCTTCGCGTGCAAACTGAGTGTGTTGCGAGTGTCTGGACTGAAGCCCTGAAGTGGGCTGTGCCGTCAGCTAGGGCTCGGTGTGAGGAGACGGTGAGGGCTCTGCTTTCTTTTCTGCTTCAGACGTCGGGTTCAGAGCCATGTCTTGTTTTTTCTCTTTCTCTTTCTCTGGCTCCTTCATCCTGAAACATGAAAGACAAGAGCAATTCCCACTGAGTCTGACGAATGCTTCTAGCACGCTGTTAGTGTAGAGTGCTATGTTGTCCAGCAGAGGTCCTCATTTGTTAAAGAATACATGGAAGGTTGTGCATGAGTCGATGGCTTTGGTGTGTTTTTTGGAATGTTGAATTTAGGTCCACCATGAGAATGTTTTACCCCTCAGCCACTGAGATATGTTGTATGATATGTAAGTGGATAAATAAGTACAAATCATTCATGTTATAATAAACAAAGAGGGAGGGAATGTGCTAAAGTGGCTGCATAAGGCTCCTTTACAGTTTGAATGTCCACCGGAGGCTTTTCAAAAGACAGTTTTGAGTTGTTTTGCCGAAATTCTTTAAGCTCTAATACTACAAAGAGAGGTGTTATAGAAGAGGATGAGTCACTATAAATGGGTGGTTAAAGCAGAGAGAGGTGGTCAGGAATCTAACTCTTAGAGGTTAAGGTTTTGAGGTCAAAGGTTATAATTTTTGACGTTAACCTTGACATGGGAGCAGGCCGGTTACTGGGTAGGACGTCCCAGCTAGAGGTAGAGCTGTCACAGATCAAAAGACAGAATCACATGACCAAAACAGAGAGAAGATATTTATCATTTCAAAGAGGCCGTGTGCAAAGAGTTCAAAACTCACTCTCTCTCCATCCTCCGCTCTGGGAGGTGACATTTTAAAGTCATCGCACACGGCGGATTGACATTATGAAAGCCAGTGGTTCCCAAAGGGGGGTGTAGGGCGCTCTGAAGGCTCCCTGGATGCTTGTGAAGGGGGAGTGAGGGTTATGATAATTTCACTGTAATCTCATTTGAAGATTGAATCTCTGTTCAAATATCAAAATCGTATTTTGATCCTTAACATCAAGACTCTGAGATAACACATACTGGAACCTTTATGGGGACTTTGGGAACCCCTGGAGAGGTTAAATGACTGACTGGTGGGACCCACCACATACTTTCATTAATCAGTGGTGATTATGAGAGAAGATATTGGGAAACAGCCATGTTATTGCAGCATAATGTCAGAGAATTAGATTATCCTTTGCGCTGATCTTTGAGTTGTTTTTAACTTTTATTGTGAAACCTTACAAAGAGGATTATACATTTACTGACATCTTCAGTAGAGGTCAATGCCAAAAACATCATTTGACCTTTTATTTTTTATTTTTTTTAAAGAAAGCTGATGGTGTTTTGAATCCGGTCTCATCAAGTGATTGTATGTGTCTGTACTGTGATACTCACTTGTTTCTTGTAGATGCTTGAATAGGTTCCTTGACCCAAAGTTTTATATCAATTTATTATCAATTCATATCAATGAGGATAGACTTAATAATAGAACAATTGGCTCCGATAAGGATGTGGATTGAAACACTATGAAATGCTGTTTCTGTATTTCCTCAAACATATTTTGGCCATTTCTTTTTACTTGTTTGCTACATATACCAATATATGTGTTATAAACCCAAATCAGACAGTAGTACCAGCCATGCCAGTGTGTTGGTCAGACTCTAAGTTATATCAGAAATCTCAAATGTCCCTGCAGTGTGCACACATGACTTCAGTTTTTGTAAAATAAAAATGCTGTTTATAAATAGATTTTAAAATGCTGTATTATATTCCCAGTTTTTTCAATAACCCTTTGTTTGTCATGCTATTGATCAAAGATCTGCGCTTCAGGATATCTGTCAAGCACAAAAAGAAGAAGTCACGCTGTCAGTGCAAAGTTGTGCATCCTTGTCAGTAATGAGATCAGGTAAACCACCTGTTTACCACGACTGATTCACGGTGGAGGAGTGTAAAAAATCTGCCAAGAGATAGGAGAGGGAGAATGAGAAGAGACGGGGTACTTCCACATTGACAGCTCCCACCGTTTCTGCAGATTAAAACCAGTTAAACCAGAACAGCGGCAGACTTGTGGCAGCCTCCAGCCATTGAAAGAACCAGAAACAGAGAAAGTATGGAGCATCGCAGCGAAGCGCCTCACCGTATCGTCTTCACGATGAAGCGAATGATCACTGCCAGACCTACACAGCCACACATCACTCCTATTACTATAGCTGTGACTTCACCTGCAGAAGAAAAGAAAACAACAGAGCTGTTGAATAATTAAAAGCATTGATGTGATTATCAGCGGTATCAGGCAGACGGTTACTTACAAAAAATACAGTAAAAGCACAAATATACTTACCGGAAGAGAGCTCCTTCCCCGATTCTACAACAAACAAAAGATTGATTAAATCAGTAGATTTTTAGATCATACACATTTATTTGTTGGTGAATCTCAGCAAAATCTGCCTTTCAGCTGTTTAAAAATATTGCTTCCTTTGACAACAGTGCTGATATCACAGGTCTTCCAGTTCAGTCACTCACTACAATGAGGACTTTACACAAATTCTTTCTCCTTTGTCTTTGTCTACCACTCTGTCTCCCTCTTTCCCTTCTCTGTGTCTCTTTTTCCTCTCCCTTTTTCCTCAGTTAGACTCTTGTGATAACAATGGAGTCACTGTTTAGTTTCTGCAAATCCTTTTTTTTTTCTAATCAGCTAGCAAACAAACACTGAGTCCCCCTTGCTTTTCCACCCCTCCCCCCTTTATTTCTGTCCCTCTCTCTACTCCTGCCGTCCAAAGGCTCTTTCACTCGGACAAAGTCACCGGTAATCCTTAATATTCCCACATTTCTCTGCACATTCCACTTTTCATTCTCTGCATGAATTATGCGAATTGCTATGGTCCACATGGCCACCCACTGGCTTATTAGTGTGGTTTGCATTACAGCGGGCTGACGTTACAATCCACCAGCTCAGAAGTGCTGTTCTGCTAAAACACTGGAGGTCACCGCAGATTGGCTGTGACCTTTTGCAACTTTTCACATTTGTGCAACCTGAAAGGATAAACTCTAAGAATATGCTTCTCATTTATTACCCTAATAAATCCCTAACATTCTAAGGAGGTCATTTTCAGGCAAATGATTCCTAAGACAGCATGTGCTTATCTTTCATGTCAGCAGTCAACACAATGATGAATTGTGTCGGTCGAACCTGCGCTGAAGGAGGCGAAGGCGACCCTGTGGTTGATCGGCTGCGTCGCTCGGTAGTTGTCCTGCAGCAGCATCCTGTCTGGATCGTTGGCTTTACTGGAGTAAAGTATTGTCTCCATCTTCAGCAGCTGGAGGGGAGAGGTGAAGAGGAGAGGAATTGGGAAAAAAAACAGTTACAGTCGTCCTGATGCATGAAACTTAAAAGAGAAGGTAAATGACCGAAGTAGCAGTAAACAGGCGGTCAACAATTAGCAGTTCAAATATAATAAAAGTCCCTTTGTAAACTGATTTAGTGAGCAAATGTTAAGTCGTGTTATCAAGTGGTGGATATTACTTTCCATATCTAGGTGGGGACTTTGACACTAACAGTGGATTGAGGTGGTGATTAGAATACTTTTCACCACTGTTCAGTCGTGTCAATAACTTTATTTTGAGACATCATTTCAATTCATGTTGGATCAGTTTGTCTTGTAGAAGATCCATCATGGATCACAAATGAAATCAATGTCTACATGAAAGGTAAACGCTGAGTTGAGGCTTGTGTGATCCACTTCTGCACACTTTAGACGAGTCTCTGTGTCTCAGCTTTACCTGTGCCTTTGAGATTTGAATCCTCTCGTTAAACAGTGTCCACATCACACTCTGGTAGCAGGGCGGCGTCGTTAGGGAGCCGTTGTAGCGGTAGTAGCGTCCCAGATCCTCCGGGAGCAGGGACTGGATGTCAAAGGCTGGAATGGACACCTTCTGATCTGCCAGTCGATGGAAGGATGAGAAAATGTTTGCTGGAGTCAAAAATCTATATGAATATAAAGTATATGCAAATATGCTTCACAACAAAATATGTAAAGAATTTAGAAAGTAGACCTACCAGCATGTCTGATGCGGCTCAGGTAGTTGAGGATGTTGTTAAATGCTGGGTTGATCTCCTCACCCGTCTGGGAAACCAAAACTCAGGATTTAATTTTTATTGCTTTGCTCAAAATACAATTAATGCCACTGTGAATTAGCAGTTGTTTTTATTACCACAATGAGAACTCCTAAAACAGCCAAGCCGTCACTCTGCGTCATAGCTGTGGACATGTTGGGGTAGAGCTCAGAGTTGTAGTGCACCACATGTAGCTGGGGAGAGGAGGGACACTGTTATAGTTTGTCCATTCACACTCATGAGAAGGAGAGAGACGTCCTGGTTTATCCTCCTGACAGCCGAGGGTTAAAAGAAGAGCGAGGGGGAGGAACTGGGAGAGGGAGAGCTGCGTGCAAACTCAGTTTTCCTTCTGAGAGAATGACCGAAGAGCAACGGGGAGACTGATGTGAATGAGAAAGAGCTTAATTGTCCCATTATATAATAAGACCACTCATGCACGATATGTTCCATTCTTTACTATTTGTCCTCTCTTTCGTTATGTTTGTGATTTTTTTTTTTTTTTCACACCATCTCATGATTTTTGTCTTTTTAATCTGCTTAAATTCTCTCGTGCTGGGCTCCCCGGCAGCTCACTTGGTAGAGCTACAGCCCATGTAGTAAGACTGACTCCTTACCGAAGTGGCCTGGGCTCTCTTCCCCTTTCTTGTCTCTTCAGCTGCACTATAAAATACAAGCAACAGAAGCTGATCCCTCACACCTCCAAACTGTTTAAGCAGTTTATGTTTGGAGAGGATTAAAATTGTGTCACTTTGTTTAGTTTTTGTTGGGTCCATTGGTCCTGTTTTCGTGGTTTATTTTCTGTTTTGTTTAGGTTAATGGTGGTTCAGGATGGTGGGGGGGAGGGGAGCCCAGATCCAAGGACCCATCGTGGATTGGTCAGGATGTCTTCCCTTCTGTTGTTAACTTTGGATGGCCCAAAGTGTGTGTGAGGTTTGGGATGGGTTGATTTGTTTGGTGGTCATTTTTCTTCTTTATTTTGGCATGTAGATTTGGTGATTTAGTGTTAATCTGGACATTTTTATTAATTGTGCTTGTAGCCAGTTGTACTTTGTGTTGCATTTCGTATTTTGGCTATTTTTGCGGATGCAGTTCATTGGCTTTTGTGATGATAGTGCTTGTTGCAGTAATTTGGGTTGCAGAATTTATGAGTCGGGAGTTTTCTGTTTTGAGGTTGTTTTGCAGCATTTTGGGCTGTGGCTGAATTTTGTTGGCTCACCTGAACATGAGGTTCAAATTGGAGCAGTTTGTTGACTCTCCTACCAAGGAGGGGCTTCATGGGTGTACTGAAGGTAATATACTGTTAATTGCTGAAGGCCAGAAATAATAATGTTCATACATAAGGAATAATATCAAATTTGATTTTGAGGCAAAATTATTAAAACAACATAATTTCTTCGATGACATAATGTTAAAAAAAAACACGAGAGTGAATTTCGGGAACATCAATCAGGTAAACTTGTGTTTTCTTCTCTAACTTGATTTGCAGGGTGTCTCTCTTGTCTTTTTTTGCTAACCAAATGTTAGCTGGGCTGTGCATCTCTTGGTCTGTCTATGTCTTACTCACCAGCCACTTCTAGGGCTGTTCTGTTGCTTTATGCCTGACAAAAGTGAGAGTGAAATACAAGTACGACCAGTCGATCACAAGGTAACCACGCCTAAAGCATACCCTGCTTTACGGTCTATTTTACTCTGAATGGAACCATGATTTACTTAATGAATATCATGTTTGTATTTGATTTGTTTACTGGGCTAACAAATCAAGTGAGTAGCAGGACAGTTTTTTCATAGAATTCTATACAGTCAGACTCCAGCAGAGTCGCCCCCCGATGGCACAAAGAATGCAGGTTTAAGGCACTTCTGCATCGGCTTCACTTTTTAGATCCAGAGGTTGCTGCCTGGTAGATGTGTGTCCTGTAGAAATGTGTTCATACACTGCTTAAATCTGCAGTGTAATCCACGTTAATCTGCTGTTTCATGTTTGTATAATTATAAAGGCTCAGTTAAGTCACTATTGTCTAACTTTAAAAAGTTAATTGTGTAAACACACAATTGGCCTCCTGGTTTATCCTAATTCTTTTACCTGCACGAATGTCACTTAATTAGTTTGGTAGAACACTTTTTTTATCCTCTTGTCTATAACAACAGATTGAACAGATTTCTTTTTGCCTCGGACATTGTGATAAATCTGTTTGGGTTTCTTCCATTTAAATAATATCAGAATAGATATAATCACAAGAGGTAAACTGTCGGTTCATATTTTTGTACAAAATCTTAGAAATTACTAACATGACACTACTTGACCTCGACCGCCCCTTTACTCTGGTTATTTCACCTTTACTCTGGTTATTTCACCATTTACAGTGAGCCGTGTTTAAACGTACCTCTGCATCTGCACTCAGTCCGTTGATGGTGTGTTCACCGCCCCCGTGACTCGGGCCGCCGCTGCCCCAGTGGAGGTGCATTTGCACAGCTGTAAAGAGCCAGGGCAGCCCCCCTAGTCCCATCCAGTCAGGTAGCTCAATGACCGCTGATGGAGAGAGGAGCAAAACAAGAGCTGACTCTCTGAGTTCAACTGACAGGGGAAAGATAGCGGAGAAGAAATACTAGGAAGGCATTTTTCTTGAAAATTACTTTTAAAAAATCTTAACATTTGAAGCATCTCCTGAATTTCAAAGTCAAAGGTTTGCTGCCAGGTTACAATTGAGGATAGTGCAATATAAACAGATCAAGCGTAAGGCTGCTTGGATACCTAAGTGGGTCGTGTTAGGAGGCTGGCTGCCACAGTTACCTGTGTGTCCATTGTTGTACATAGTGAAGGGCTTGTTGCCGTGCTGGCTGTAGCCCAGTGGGGTCAGGGGGATCAAACTAGGGTCATATTTAGTCTGGGTGGTAACCACATCAACGGGGGACTGAGAAGTACCACCACAGTCGGGGAAGTACTGCGACCATTCGGACTGACCCACCAAGCCTTTGACAAGAGAAAAGACAGAAAACAATGATGTCACCAAATCACACAGCCAACTGGCTTTCAGTCCTCCAGTGAAAAGTCTCCATTGATTGGTCTCTAATTATATAAGACAGTTAATTGGGTTCTTCTTAGGTTCACAGCCTCATGGTGGTGAATTGGATAAAACTTATGATAAGAAAATAAACACAAATATGATTTTTGAAATTGGATTTCTGACTACACAAGATTCTATTGTTTATTTTTGGGCCATTCGGGTTATAAAGGATCGACAACAGCAATGTTCATTGAAGCTACATTGAAAACAAGTTGAATCTGAATAGATTTTTCATTAAATTCCACATTCCAGCATGAACCTCGTTTACAATTGTTCTGCCAACATTTAGCCAGGTTTTCCTTCAGTGATGCATTTTGCCAGTCAACACTGGCATCAATCAGAACACATGGATGTGTGTGTGTGTGTGTGTGTGTGTGTGTGTGTGTGTGTGTGTGTGTGTGTGTGTGTGTGTGTCCATAACCATAGATACCATCGTCTCAATAATCATTTCTAACCACAGCTGAAATCTTTTGTTGAACTGTAATGAATGCTGCTATGGATCAGACTCTCAAGACTAAAATTGAAATCAATTCAACTGCAGGTGACGTGTACCTCCCATGAAACAAAGACACACACACACATGAACGGTGACAACAATAGCAGGTGATTGAGGCACCTCATTAAATAACTATGTCAACTGACAACCACAACATAATCTATACAGAATGTCACTTGAGCCTTATATTACCTTTTCCAGACTTGGCTCTACACTATTATCCAGATGCTCTGACATCTTTAGTATGTTTGCAGTTAAATTACAGAATTAAATGAGCCTCTGAAGATATAGATCGAGAATAACGGAATAACTGTAATGCTATTTAGCTGTATGAGCATCTGCAAAATGTGCACAGGTCACAAACATAATAGATTTTTTTATATACAAAATGTATTTGATCTTGCATTAAAAGTAATATGAAATGTTTTTTAGCTAGCCTGGAATTGAGACGAGAAAATAAAAATGAATTCCTATATAAATATGATTATTCTTTAATTAAGTGTCCCTTTCCTGTATTGCAAACAGATGAAAATATTGTATCCCAAAGCCAGACATTAAAGATTTACAACTGAATATTTGCTTGTTAGATAAAAGTGTTTTTTTGTACGTTTTTACACTAATCATCATATAGAGATTGAATGGTTACAGTTCGGTTATTGTAAGAATCTACTGCTAATATCAGCTAATATACTCATATGTATAGCCGACTGCATTTATCTAGTAAAATATGTTCCATTTCAAATTCAACAATTAATTGGCATGTGAAAAATTCAGATACATATTGAGAAAGTGATTGAGGGAGAAAAGAGTGATTCAGGCTCTGGTTCACTGAGTAAAAAAGGAAACTGGTCTCCCCAATTGCATAATAAAAGAAAGTTAGAGAAAAGACGAAGAAGAGAGTGACATGTGAATCAAATAATCTGAATTTCAATTGCAGGGAGAGGAATGCTTTAGAAAACAGATGTCACAAAAAAATGTGTCAGTCATTGCAAAAAAAAACATAATTCATATATTTGCAATTGCAGATTTTGCAAATGCTGAAGCTGTTAATAACGAGCATGTATGTTTATGTAAAAAGGCTGAATACAAAAGTAAAAGCCAAATGAACCCCACAATGAGCACTATACCGTGTTCGTCATGCAGTCATGCCTCTCGCTCTCTTGCACACACACAATGTGAGGAGCGCACTTTACATTAGTGATGTAAACACGTCACAATTCTCCTCTGATTCTCACACTGCTGCTTTCCCAGCGCCTGCAGCCCCCACCTTGCACCTCTAATCTGTTTTCTGCCACCCCCCCCCCCACCCTTCACTCCTCTCCACAGCAAACGACCCAACTTCAAAAGTGAGTCCCGTGGCCCCGCCGCTGGTCGCCATGGAGGTCCCCATGGTAACCGGAGGGGACGAACATTCTGACCCTCTGCACCTCCCCGAGCATGGCATCAGGCAGGATTAAAAAAAACACACATACAGTATATGTATTTACTCACTTATCATGATGAGGAACTGATGGAATGAGAGACCGACTCTCTCTTCAGTACTTTATATAACTGTCCGTCTCGCGTGGGGAAAAAAACCCAAACATGTAATACCGCTCTTTCGTGTGACATAATGTTGTGCATAACAAAAATGACTTTCCACTTCAGCTAACAGCTCAGCGGCGGCCACATCATGCAATACTGCATTGCACAACATGCCTCACACACACACACACACACACACACACACACACACACACACACACACACAGAACCTCACTCATTCATACGGACTGTGGATGAACCTCAGAAACTGTAATTTGTTTGTTTTTTAATTAACAAAAAGACAAATGAAACCCATCTGAACCCAAGATGTCACTAAACAGTCTACCAGTCAAAAATTACACCCTATATTTCTGCACAATACACTTGCCTCCATATATTAAAGCCTAAATTAAAGCCTCTATCAGTTCTCTCCAGTCACAGCCTCTTTGGTTTGCTGTGTATTCTGTATGTACTGTACACCGACGTTGCTCTCCTGAATGCATGCCGAGATTGGTGGTCTGTGTGCCCCATTCATTCCCACAATGTCATTGTCCGCGGCATAGGCGGCCAGTGTGCGTCCACAACACAATCAACACACAAGTTATTGTGCGCTGCAACAATACAGGGCAGGATTTGCTATGCTTTTGCTTCATCCCGTCCCATCTCCCTCTCTCTGTCCAACACCCTCATCCTCGTGCACCTGCCTCCCTCCTCCCGCCTCCCGCCTCTCTCTCTCTGCCTTTTTCTTGCTTTCTTCCTCTCGATCCCCCTCCACCCCTTCATCATCTCTGTGTGACTGCTGTGCTCATGCCAGCTTGTTCAACTGTTACTAATACAGACAGAGAGAGAAGTAGAGGGAAACAGAGGGAGAGGGGTTAGGAGATATGAGGGGGAAATCCTACACAACGTACAAAAGAGTGTATGAATGTTTTAGAGATACAGGTTTAACATGTGAGAAACTTTACATATGAGTAGTTTCATTCAGATAGTTGCACTGATTTTCAGTAAGCTTTAGGATGTCTTCGTCATTAGCAGGCAGGATTACTCCAAATTATCCTAAATTAGGACAAAAGAAATCAATCATATCAATTGCCTCTTTATTTATTCCAGAGTTGACTTTTGGATTTTGCTAAAGTTTATAATAATCAAGCCCCAGATTACAAATCATATCTGACATATGTAAAATGAATCCAGATTATCATTCACCCTCTTTGTATGTTGTTGTTTATCTTTTTTAATCAGGCCGTGCTAAACTTTACATAGAGAGAGATGAGATTATATGTGTTACAAATAAACTTGAACTCACCAGTGTAGGTCCAGGAAACTTCCTCTGAAAAAAATAAATAGAAAAACTTGTAAAACTCTTATTTTTGTCCTCTTCCTTTAGTTCACAATGGTTCTAGATTTGATTTTCATAAAAAAATTGACCATGTCAAATGCATCACATCTGTGAAATTAAATATATTTCACATAACTCTATAATAAGCTGGGTTTTCATCATTTCTAATCAGTTATCATTAATATCATTACAGTTCAATTTTAGTGCTCCAATACTACTGAAATCCAATTGTTATTTCGGAAATTTGAATATGGCTCACACTGTAACACCCAAACAATGCACAAGAGCAAAACAATCTTACCAGCAGCAGGGGCAGTCGTCCACTGGAAACACTGAAGCATTAGAAGGATAAAAAGACCCAAACAGTCCATGTTAGCCCTCCTTGCCCATACACAGCAATGAATAAACGTGAAAATAGAGATGAGGAGCAACTGGGAGAGAAAGAGAGAGGGAGAGAGAAAGGGAACTGGGGGAGAGATCGACTGGGTCCAGCGATCCCACCTGCCACAGCTCTGTTTAACAGCCAGACTGTGGATGTTACATGCCGGCTCCACTCTGGCATGCAGGGCACCAGAACAGGTCTCAGCAAGAGAGAGATGGAGAGAATGTATGAAGAGAGGAGAGAGCGAGAGAGAGAAAGAGAGAGTGGGCAGAGATGGAAAGAAATCAGGGACGTAAAGAGGGACCAGTGAGTGAGAACTAATTCAGTATTACATAGTTGCTGGAAAAGGAGGTTGAGAGGACAGAAGAGAGGGCCAGAATGCAGCGCTGGGAAAAGGAGGTTACTGCGTTGTTACAATGGGACACAAAAGATGGCAATAGGGGGCCATATGAGAAATGTGTGGATCTGAGAAGAGGCGTCTGAATGCTAAACGTTTTTAAAAAGTGTTTCTGAGTTCTTGCTAGGTGAGAGAAAGTTGTTTCAGTTTGACAATAAATTTCATCTGACCTCAATTTTCAATATCTTTTTTTGTAAATACTGGATATGAGAAGACGAACTGACAGAGAAGAGAGGATGAGGATGTGTCACTTAGTGGTTCCCAAGTATATATATCGCTTAATACAAAGCAATAAACATAGTATGTGAGCAATCGATTTATTTAAATAAAAGTCTTACAGATTGTCACTTTAAGGTCTTTAAACTAGATCTTGACACAGATGTTCACTTCTTACAAAAATAAATGTAGTTTTCACCTGAATGCCTTCAGATGTGTTCACCTGCAGTTGGAGAGGTTTCACTAAAAACCGAAAACAGCAGATTTGAGGAATCTGAGAATAAAACCTCACTTTTTCCCACGATGGGATGCTGCTGCAGCTTCAACCGAGTGCAGAATGTTTCTGATCGTACTGATCGACGTTTAAAGGATCAGCCTGGTGTTCATCTTCATTTTTCTTATTCTTATTATTCTTACATGGCTGTTTCATTATTTCTCCAGGAACCCACAAACCAACCATCGTGCTCAAATGAAAAATTGATTCGTTGATTGACAGGAGATTAATCTGCAATTATTGTTTTTCAAGCAAAAATGTCAAAACAAATGATGTGATAGTAAACTCAATATCTGACTGTTGGTCTGATTAAAATAAGAAAAAGTTAAACAATTTGGAAAATGTGATCTTGGGCTTCAGGGAATAGTGACGGGCATTTTTTTTTTTTTACTATTTTCTGATATTTCATACACTGAACAACTAATGTTTATTGAAAAAAAAGAATCGCCAGATGTGCTGATAGTGGAAATAATTGTTACAGCCTTAATATTATGACGCCGGCTGTGCTCGGGCCCTAAACTGCTTGTTTTCTTATGTAGTTCAGATCAGCATTCATTTGAGACTGTTTCATAACCAGTCAAAAGTTCCTCACAGCAACTTTAATGCTAGCCTTAATGTTGTTAGCTGACTAACAACAACATTTAAAAATGGCACTTCATATCAAAATGTTGCAGCAATACAAGAATAGAATAGAATATAAATATGGTATATGGCATATGGCATATGGCATAAGAATAATTTGTAATGTAATATATGGAAAACAAATTAAACCTTTCCGAATCAAATGGTGTACACACCATTTAGTTTTTTGCTTTTAATTTTAAATTTGGTTTATTAATGATAAAAGTAACATGTGCTTTTCGCACTATGACAAATCAAAATGTCTGCTGTGAAAGAAGGACTGGGTTTTTTCATGTTCATTCTCTGTTAGGATTGCATAAACCTCCAACGTTCTGTGTACTTAAATGTTTTATGTAGTCCGAACAAATACTGGAAGTGAGTTCTGTTTTAAAATGCTATGTTTCGGATTTACAGTATGTCTCTATTAAAAAGGGAACATAAACTGAACATACTGTGCAGGGACTTGAACGGACGACTTGTTCAGGTTTGAACACGAGGGGGAGCCCTCTCCACGTGACATGTTTTAGGCTGATTCTTTATACAGACACTCCACCCTAAAACTGAATTTACATTGTTTCATTGTAAAGCTGTTACAACCCTGGGACTGCTCCTCAAATAACGAATAATGGAACAACGGTGGTCATTTTGAGGAGAAATGGTGGCTCACAGCTATGTTACAAAATGCATTTGGATGTAACTTAACCAATATATTTTTCATATTTTTATTAGAAATGGCTTTTTTTAATATTTATAATTCTTGACTTTCGCAGTACTTTATTTTTCTCTTACTATGTGTATTTCATGCACCAAAATACCAGGGTGAATCCCATATGTGAAAACCTACTAAAACTGATTCTGATTCAAATTGTGTTTTTAAGGTGAATTCTCCCTTTAAAATCTCAAAGGAAATCCGGCCGAGAGTCTTTTGATCTGGATTACATCACATTCAGGGGTCAAGGATACATTTAAAACGTTCGCATAAAACTGCAAAAGGTTGCATCACTTACTGCATTGAGCATGGTAACTCTAGGAGATGGATGGGTGGACTATGACGTATTTGATTGTCTTTATTTGATTGTCTAAATTCTATTTCGTGGCCTAGTCCGCTGAATTCAGTAGGCCTATTAAATATCTATTGATTAGCCTATGAGTATTATTAGTCATTGTCAAACTCTTGTATTCTTTTATTCTTGTGGTGACTAATATTTCTCACGTGATCTCTAATCTCTGGCGCTATAAATCCACAGTTTTATTTATCCTCCATCTCCTCTGTCTCTCTCTCCGCTCCATCTCTCCACACAACATGAAGCGCTTCAGCCAAATTATGCAACAGCGATAAAACCTTTGCAGGCCTCCCATTGGTCGCTCAGCGTTCCATTAAAGGGCGTGGTTAGAGACTGCTCACATACACTATTGGCTGCGTCTTCACAGCGGGGGGTGTCATCTGATTTCATTCACAAATCTAGCTGCGGAGCGTCTCTCCGACATGTGAAGATGCCTCTGTTTATACTGATGAACACATGTCCCGGATCCGCAAATGTGAGCGGGCGGAAAAGGCTGCAGCTCTGGCAGGAGAAGGAATGTGACATGGTTTTAAATAGATGTTGATGTTTTTCGTGATTTATGGGCAAATTACAGCCTTTTACAAACATAACATTATATATAATCTATGATAACATAAATAGTCCAATGCTTTAAATTTGAAAAACAAATAGCAGGCTATACTGTTCCTGCTTGTCACAGCAGTAAATATGAACTGTAGCCTACTTTCGACGCTGAGGGATATACAACCATACATATAAACAGTAGAAAAGGGAATATGTCGTTCATCTTGTTTCTTTGTGAAAGTTGTAGTATGCCAGTAGTGAAGAAGGAGAAGTCAGATGGACAAATGCAGTGCAGAGAGGACACAGCAATGTGTCACTGTTTCCCTGTTGAAACAGGATATGTTGCTCGGCCTCTGCAACCAGAGTGGGTGGATATTTACTATTTAGTCTGTCTTTGGGCCTCCCTCTTCGCAGGGGCAGATCATATTTCTGTTGTGGTGTCTTGCTCTGACCACACCTGCTTGCACGTTTGAACTCCTGCATGCTTTCACTGCATGGACGCTTGCATGCTTTCCCAATAAGCAAGACCTCAAGACAAACAACTCCTGGTTATAGATAATTAATCTATACGCCTGAATTCAATCCACTTCTGTCGGTCTTGTCCTGACATAAACCATATAGGATAATTTACACACCCTATATGTCCCGTAAGCACACGGCCTCAGCAGTTAATCTACAAATAATTTTAGACTGTATTGTAACTTAATCTGCAACATATCTGTTTTTATTCCAGATGTATAAACATCTCCGTCTTGAGCAACCTAACTGAAACAGGCTGTGTTTTCCATAGGTGACCGGTTTGACACACTGCTCTTTGACCCACTTGCAGTGACAAAAGCACCATCCATGGACTTAGGCTTCACGTGCTCACGCTTATTGAATTCTCGACTATGTCAATACAAAGGGGCTGATAATGAGAAGGGGATGGAGAAACAACACACAGAAACCAGGTGGGGGATGGGACGGAAAGGAGATGTAAGGATGGAAATGACGGGGGTGGTTTTCAACCCGTGAACTGTTGGGTTCACGTGCTGCAGAGGAATGCTGTGGGGGTTGGAGAGCTTTTTCCATTGACCTAGTCCCAGTAACCTAGAAAAACAGGAACCTCTCCCTTGGTTTACTATTACCAAAGGTTAACCTTTATTGTGTTTTGACAAAAAGAGGGGCTGGTGTGATCACCTGATGTTGAGGTGACTAATTGATGGTACACAGTTACAAGGCTCAAAGACAAGCAATGTCAATCAAACAAGGACACAGCTTAATGTGTGTGTGTGTGTGTGTGTGTGTGTGTGTGTGTGTGTGTGTGTGTGTGTGTGTGTGTGTGTGTATGTGTGTTGAGGGGAGGGTGCAGTGGGTTCATGTGTATGTTGTATGTATATAGTGGGGGATGGGAAGACCCTTCATCCCCGACTCTAACATGCAAGGCGCTTAGAGGCATCCACCACTCCTCATGCTCTAAACCGGTATTTCACGTCTAAAAATACCAGTAAAAGCCAGCATAATAACTGAACCACAATTAAGGACTGATGAGGAGCGAAAATACCAATATGAGCGTGGGACAGCAAGTGTGCATGCGCGTCTTTGGTCTGTTCATATATGGCGGTTGTATACTGCACTGCACTGCATGTTTCAAGTGAGGGTCACTGACTTCACTCTGCAGTAACCTTAAGTGGAAGGATAAGCTGCTGCATGGCCATAAATAATGGACCTGTAAACGGACCTGCTGCATTATGGTCAAATCTCTGTCACTATACATTCTCATGTATTAGTGACTTTAACAATAGAGCCACGGCGACACAAAATAGAATTTTGTCTTTTGCCACTTTTCCAGTTGTGCAACCTGTACAATGACACTTGTTATAAGAGAAACATGTTTTTGTGTCACAAAGACTTTAGGTCAGTTTAACATATGAGACAACTGAAGAAAATACAGAAAATACACATCTGTTAATACAGATACATATACAAAAATGTGACAATAACACATTTTGAGTGTCCGCTATACTAGCCAAGATAATAGGGTTAAATAATTATGTTGTAATAATAGGTCGACCTATATCCCCAGCCATGTGACTGGCCTGATCCAGAAAATTTCCCATCTTGATGACTGACCCAACTTATATTATACCTTTACTGTGTGATTACGTATTTAATATACCTGTTTTGATCTTGTTTTTCTACTTTTGCCTTTTCCTTGTCTGTTTGCACTATCCACTATGCTGCTGTAATCCTGCAAATTTCCCCGCTGTGGGACTAATAAAGGATTATCTTATCTACCTACCTATTTTATTGGATCTTATCTTTATCTTACCTCGTGAAGAGCCTTATTTGCAGGGCTGAATAAAGGCGGAGGGAGCCATTGAGGTGTGTATTGGCATTACTCAAATATGGAAGGTGAATTGTGTCATTGAATCAGGGGATTATGGATGTTTACTGGAGACTGAGTCTATGCACTGTGATTAATGTAAGAGTGCTCTATTTCACCATAATCCCATATGATGTCAATGGCACGGTCTGTGTGAGGCCGGACTCTCCACACAGAGGTCATTGTTAAGTCTGTTTTTTCAGTCAGAACTGTATGAGATGAGATTTGAATGACTGATTATAGGTCCGTCAGTCTCAGAAGCAAGAGAAAATGTGATCTCTGCTTTGCTGGTGTTTATTAGATCTGCAGGCATTTATTCAATTATATTAGTATGTTCCTGAACTGGGTTTCTTACTTTCTGGCGTGTTCAGTCTTTTAACGTTTTGGTAGCGACTTGTGAAGAGGCGGGGTGATGCATATTGTGCACGTTCCAGGCAATATTGATGCATATAACATATTGAGCATCTCGCGTGGCGACGCCGCGGTGCGTGCTCGTGTTTACACCCCGCTTTGCTTGTAGTAGAGCAGGCCTGCCCCCGACACCATGCGCACGGGCGACACATGAGTGGGCAGGACCGTGAGTGCCCGGGTCGCTGTCCAATCAGCGGCGAGCAGAGCGATCACTGGCTGGACGGGTCGGCCACTAGCGTACGACACCGCCGGGCCGGCAGCCAATGGAATGCGCGCAAAACGTGGGCACGTGGATCCGCGCACATGTTAACGCTCGTAAACTGCCGAGAGAAAGAGCGAGCAAATACACAAACCGATGAGGTGAGAGAGAGAGAGAGAGAGAGAGAGAGAGAGAGAGAGCTGAGGCTGGACGCCCCGATGCTGCTCCAGCTACGTGTGTATTGACGGATCTGTCGTATCAAAGTAGGAGATAGAGCCGTTAACGATTGTTTCTGGCAGCTGCTGTTTTATCCCACATTACTAAAGGTGAGCATGTTTACTCTAGCATCTTTGTTTTGTTTTGTTTTATGGCTAACAGCGTTTCACGAAGTTGGTCGGCTAGCCTACAGGAATTTCCTGTCTCTCTGTATCCTGTATGTGCTCCCGGTAATATTTGGTAATAATAGCCAAAAGCTTTTTCTTTTTTTTTTATTCTCACGTGGCTTTGTTCCGTCTATTTTTGTTAATAGACAATTAAATGTAATGATCACCGGGGCAGAACTTTACATTGATAAAAGCGTGTTTCGGTCTATATTTGTTATTTACTTTCGTGTCATGTCACTCGGGTTTTATTCTGGTATTTTAAATATTACGTCTTTGTTGGAATTGTACGGACCATTTTGTGAAAGCACATGCGGTGTGTGAGTTCCTGTTTATGGGCATCGCGCCGCGAAAACACACACGCAGCCAACACCTGAGACGCAGCCTCATGGTCCATGCATACCTGTGCAGACCGTGCCGACAAATGCACCACCACCACCACCACCCCGTCACACCCACTCCACCTCCACCCCATCCACCACAGGCTATGAACTAGAGCGCACGGGGCGTGGAAAAATAGGAATAAGCACCACAGATTTGCAAGTTTACTCGTGCAGATGCATGTAAACAGGTTTTAAGAGGATGCAGCTTGCCTGAAGGGAAGCCGGACACTAATACAATGTAAATGGTATTTGCTTGTTGTAAAAGCAGATCAGGCTTGTTGAGAATGTTAGTTATTCCTGAAATTGAGATTATTATTTTTGACTCAAGAAGTAGTTCTTGCCCTTCTTTCGTCAGTGTGGCCACACTGCAAAAAAAAACTGTCTCCTTTTGTCTGAGAGTGATTTTAGACTTTATTTCTTCTATTGATAAAAGCTGTATGGGTGTGTACCGGTGTATTCATGTGGTCCCTCTGTATTGGTGGGATCAAAGAGCAGCGGCAGCACTCGGAGATTACACAGAGAGCGAGAAGAAAAAGGGAAAGACGGATGAAAGAGAGAGAGGCACATGGCCAGAGATGGAGTGTAAAATGTGAGTAAGAAGAGGAGGAGGGTTTGGTCTGTGGAAGAGTAGCACGAGGCGTGTGTGCATAACGAAACAGGATGAGCTGCAGGGAGCGATGAGAGGCATACAGAAATACAGCCTTAGAGGAAGAGGTTTGTGTGTGTGTATGTGTGTGTGTGTGTGTGTGTGAATCCAAGGGGGGATGGAGAGCAAGCCCGAGACAGAGAGGAGGGGCTAGAGAGAGCACCGGAGGCATAGAGAGAGAGAGAGAGAGGGAGGGAGGGAGGGAGAGAGAGAGCCTATTCTGATTTCACTACTCTACAAGCTCCCATCCCCCTCACAGTTTACTCTCCTTTCCAGTCTCCGATCTCCTCAATGGGAGCCAGACATGCACTACCATTGTGTGCCCACTGCCTACCCCCAGTCCCACTCTGCAACATGTTAAACTAGGGCACTGGTATATCCACCATTTTGAGCAATTGGGGTTATTATTTTTGGGAGTAAGATAGGGAAAAATAGAGTATTGCCAAATGGAAAGCAGTACTTTGCTATTTTGTTTTCACAGGTCTTCACCTCTTGTCTGTCTCTCATTCTAGTAACACCCTGCTGATTTGGAGTGTTTAGCCAAGTGTTTTTTTGACTGTCAAAATAACTCCAACCCTCTGCTTCTGCCCCAACAGCAATGCAGTCCCAGGGCAGCACTTCCTCCCAGCCCTCCTTCGATTCCCTGAGCTCGAGTGACAGCCTCTTGTTCAGCGACTCGGAGCAGGCCGAGGACGACGCGGACGTCTTCCTGACGGACAGCTCTTCCTCCGGCGTCACCGGCGGGGCGGTCGGGGCCGAGGCCAGCGGCGGCAGAGGGTCGGAGAGCCCCGGGTCCCAGTGGACGTGCGATGACTTCGCCGATAAAGAGGAAGAGGAGTCATACAGGCCGAAGAGCGGCAGCAAGGCAGCGCACGTCAGTTTGGACAAGACGGATCCTACGAGCCAGATCCCCAAATCACAGGGAGACCTGCTGTTTGCTCAAAAGGTAAGGGGGCCGATGAGGAGAGGGATTGACGGAGCAATGTGTACAAGAGGGAAGCCCAGCAGACTGATTCAGACAGCAAGGCCTAACCCAAACTCTGTAGTAATCCATCTTCCTCTTCCTCTGTCAGTGTGCTGAGCTCCAGGGTTTTGTCAGGCCCATGCTGGAGCTGCTGAATGGACTGAAGAGGGGCCGATTCGATCGAGGTAAGCACTCTTTACATGGCTGCTTACAGTCGAGCCCGTGGGCAGACTGGCAGCAGAAGTTGTAGATGCTGAACATGGTTTTATATGAGCTCTGTGGCCTCAGTCCATTTCAATAGAGAGTTTTCCTTTTGTGCAGCAGTCTGTATTGATGCAGCCTATTGATGGAGTCCAAAGTGCAGCGTGTGTGTGAAGAGACAGTCTTGTGGCTGACTCATCAGCTCACGAGAGTTCGCTGGTATCACAAGTGAAAGTGCTGTGTGTGTGTGTGTGTGTGTGTGTGTGTGTGTGTGTGTGTGTGTGTGTGTGTGTGTGTGTGTGTGTGTGTGTGTGTGTGTGTGTGTGTGTGTGTGTGTGTGTGTGTGTGTGTGTGTGTGTGTGTGTGTGTGTGTGTGTGTGTGTGTGTGTGTGTGTGTCAGAGGAAAGAGAGTGTGCATGTCTATCCATGCATGCATCTTCTTTTTTTCTCGTGACTATGGAGTCTTGCTGTGCAAATGCTGACTGGCGGATTATGTATTTGATCGGCAGGTTTGAGTAGTTTCCAGCAGAGCGTCGCCATGGATCGAATCCAGAGGATTGTGGGTGTTTTACAGAGACCCAACAGCGGGTAAGATGTCGTCCACATTGTCCCAACATCCACCCTCAGTGTTACTGACTGTTACTCTTTCTTGTCTTGCCTCTGCATCACTAGACACTACATCTTAGTTAGGTTTTTAGCATGTAAATGAAGCTATAACAAGAAAAGATCAGTGAAGTAGTCTTCCATTTCAAGCCTCATCTCCTGCTCTATGTTTTATTGAACAGTCCTTTGGGAAGGTAAAGTTACAGAATTCACCGGCAGTGCAGAGAAACGCCAAACTTCAGTTTTTACGCAGGACCACAAACGTCCGGATTTCTACCAATGCCATAACACAATAGCATTGACAACTTCTCCTCAATTATAATGTATGTTGTCTTTTTTTTAATTTTCTGTAGGGAGAAGTACCTGAACACTCTGCTCCAGGTGGAGGGGATGCTGAAGCTTTGGTTTCCTCAGATCCACCCTGAGGTTGTCTCCAGCGTCGCCGCATCCCCCGCTACCTCCCTCCATGACGCGCTTCGCTCCACCCCGCCTCACAAGCACAGGGATCAGTTACACATTCCCGTCAAGGTGAGATCACGCGCATTCCTGTGTGTGCAAGAGCCTACCCGTGCACACACACACACACACCACAAATCTCCACAAATTGAATTCTATATTCACTTGCAAACTGATCTCCTGCTCATTTTTCAGAAGCGCAGACTCAGCTGGACCGGTACGGACTCCTCCACGCCTTCCCCCGTGCTTCTCAAGTGCCCTCGTGTTGGTGCAGAAGATGCAAACCAAAATTCAGCAGATGTGGCCGGCGACGACCAGCTAAATGGGGACACAAAGGGAAAAGACAGCGACGGCGAGGAGCTCGGCAAGCAATCAAAATACAAAGCGGGTCAAAGCTCTGAGCCGAGCCTGACCTGGGTTCACGTCGCCCCCATCCTGTCCCCACGAAAGGCCTGCCCTACACACGAGAGCACAATGGTGGCCAGTAACAATGAAAAGCAGCCCGTCTTGCCGGTCCTCCCGCTCAGACGGAAGGGCAGTCCAGAGACACAAAACAGCTCCATCTCTTCTACCACACAATACAAGCACCCCAAAAATCTGAAGAAGCCAATCCAGTGCCAAAGCCAGCCTATCACTGGAGAACAGAGCGAAAGCGAGAACGCCGAGACATGTCGGGGTCAAAATCAAGCTCCTCTTGTCCCACCTGCGCCTTTGCCAGTGGTGTGCCCCACCCCCCCCGTAGACCTGATGCATTGAACAAGCAAAGAGCCGGCAGCCTTTGCTGGTTTGGGTTTAAAGCTGCTGTGTGAGAAAGAAGAGGCTGAATGCCCGTGATTTTAAATGCATTAAAGGGAGGAAGGGGAGGAAAGAATTGTAGGTGCTAAATGTTGAAGACAAAGGACAGATCATACGAAACCCCTCATCAGAGCCACATTTGCAACCAATATTTCGAACATCAGGGCATACCGTGTTTTAAATTAACCGAAACCAATAGAGTTGATGATCACAATTGCGTAATAATCTAAACCTGCACGAAAGCAGTTGTGGTTGAGGGGATAGGAAAGGACACTTAAAGCTGAGGGGCTTTTTTTTTTTAATGAAATGATCATAGGAGAGATTTTGAAGAACTACGAGGAGCAAATAATAGTTTCTCCTCAGCATGAAAGCAATCACTGTATTCAGAGACGACTTGTTTCTGCAGACGTCTCACTTGAGGGACGCACTCGATTCAAAATTAGAAAAGCTGATGTCAACATTCAGAACGAAAGCTTCCGAGGTTTATTTTGATGAGGTAACTTCAACACGGGGCGAGCTGAATGTTTTTGATGTCACCTTCACTTGTAGATAGACTCGAGGAAGCGTAACACTGAAGTCATCGAGAGTCTTGTAGCTAGAGATGTGAGAAACGCGGTGTACAGAATGCAGCGTTACACTGTACGTGTGGTGTGTTAGAGTCATCTGAGACTGTGGAAAACAATGATCAACTCACGAATGTAATCCAACAACTGTTTGGGCGATTGAGAGGCGTGTCGTCACAGCAATCGGAGGGAAACTTTTTTTTTTTTTTTTTTCTTGTCATGCTGAGGATCAGGATCAGGTGTTTCTAAACTGACCAGAACTCGGTGTCATAACAATCCAAGAAAGACTTTGAAAAGACCAACCAGAAGACAAAAACACACGGATCACTCAAAGACGTACGACTCTCGAGTCCCACAGTTAATTTATTCATGTGTTGATCGGACACTGCATTTATTTATTGTTTGTATTTATTTATTGGGCAGCTGGTTATTGCCTGCTGTGCGCTTGCATAGTTTGGCCCACACTTGTTTTGAGGGGATTTGGAAGTTGCTGTTGACAGTTTGTGGTTTTTTATTGCTATCATAAGGAGGGTAAAAACGAAGGAAGTGAAATGTTATGATTGGACTATTTGACTACTGTGCCTTTTTTTACCAAATAGGATGTGTTCAGAAAAAACATTTGGTGCTTTCAGTGCATTCATACTGCTTTTTGATTGTTTGCTTGAGTTTCACAAAACCAGTACACATTCAATCATGAAAGCCTACATGTAGTCATTTTCATTTTGCTTCTGAAACCACACAGCATCCAAACCAACAATCTATCTACTGCTTACCCTGGCGTCCAGCTCTACTATTCACACATCTACAGAGACAGAAACTGGCTACATGTCCAACCTTAACACACACACACACACACAGCAGTGGCTACTATTTGTCAGGTAGTACTAAAGTGTAGCCTCCTTTTTGGAGCTTTTTTTCTTCCTGATCAATAGAGGAACAGACTGGACCGCATGTGAAGCTGGTGCCCTTGAAAAATATAATTGTAATGGAGGAAATCTTCTATTTGCACCACCCTCTCCTGCTGCTATTGTTATTTTGAATCCAGTTCTAATTTACGTGTTTGAGAGGAGAAATCTGCTCACAATATTCTTCTAAATGTAGGAGGGGTTTTAGCGATGTGACTATTGCAAAAGTATTGTAAATATTTAGACTAAAATATTTTTTAAATTGGTATGAGTGGTTCATACACTATTTACATAAATAGAGAGAGAGGGGGGGGGGGGGGGGGGATATCTACGTACCTGTCTCCTCCAAAAAAAAGTGAACACAGAGCCACTGGCAGCCTCCATTTTACTGCCTGTGTTTGTGGAGTAAGGAGAGTAACAGCCCACAGTCACAGGGTCAGACCGTCTCACCCCGTCCCATCTTCAAACACGACGGTACGACGGGCCAGGCGCTGACTCTGGATCAGAGGCTGGGGGGGGTGTCCTCCACTCCACGCCTGTTTTTATATGGTTGTGGAATGACAGAGAAACCAATTGCACTTCTTTTACATTGTTGATGTCCCATTTACATGTATGTTTTCTACTGCAACGACCACTGCTGATGGGTCCGGAATACTACTTCTTGTTTATTTTAGCCGCTTCAACCGTAAAAGCTGACTGTAGTCCCCTCCCCCGCCTTTGCTGCATTCGTCTGCCCTTGCCCTCTCTCCTTCATCTCCCTCAATCCTGTTAGTATCTTTTCTATTGAAACTAAACTCTCTCTCTCTCTCTCTCTGTCTCTGTCTCTGTCTCTGTCTCTGTCTCTCTCTCTCTCTCTCTCTCTCTCTCAGCTCATCTTTACATGATATTACTCTTCTGGCTACTTTTTCAATAATGAGAAAAGTTTTAATAAATGACACATTTTTGAAAGCTGAAATGTCCGTGTTGTTGTGCTTGTTTGCTAAACTTTTATACATTTATTTGTGCACCAACATTTTTTTTTTTTCCCCTTAATTTAATATGCAATGATGTGAGAAAGATGTGTGTTTTGGATAGCAGCTCTCATTAAACAGATGTGTGACTCAGTGGGATGCAGATTTACAGACTTTACATTTTGAAGGTTGCGGGGGGGGGGGGGGGAGGAGAAGGAGGGGCGGCAGGGTGTGAGACTACAGTCTCGGTAATCTGACTGGGGGGGCCGGCTGATCCTCCAACCAGCTGCCTCTATGGAGCGACTCATAGCTTACATGTGTGCTGTTTTCGTCATGAGATCACGATGAGTAAATACCTTCTATAGGTGTCAGAGAAGGGCCCGGCAGGGCTGGGTCTGTAACAACAGTCAAATAGGCTGAAGTCTGATCCCAGGCGTGGTCATTTTAGTCCCTCTAAAGAAAATCAAAGGGGTAGAGTCAAAAGTTAACCTCACCACAGCGCCTTGTGCTCCTGTTACAGGCCATAATAAAACGTCTGTGTTGCCAGGAATGTGTGTATACAAAACACAACAGCTCATTTTTATACATCTTAAACATGATCGACGAAAAAACCCAAATTGCTGAAAACTTAAACACACAGTGGGTACTGGTAATATAATGTAAAATAGCAGATTTTCTTTTTTACATTTTTTTGTACTAAAAGGCATTGTGAAAATCACCAAAGCTGAGTACTATTAGTAAAATAATGATCTGCAACTATTTTGATAATCAAGTAATTGTATAAATAGATTTTTAAGGAAAAAACTCCAAATATTTGCTAGCGTTGCCAATGTGAGGTTTTCTTTTTTTTTTGTGAACTGCATATCTTTGGGTTCTGGATTTATAGTCTGACAAAACAAACATTTTGGGCTGGATGGATGGAAAATATTCACTATATCTGACATTTTATAGACTAAAGAAGTAATCATTGAATCGAGAAAATAATAGATGGCTCGATTGTTTAAATAATTGTTAGTTTTAGCTCTGATTTCATATATTTAATCAAATATTACATATCATTTAACTCCGAATTACAAATGCTGAAACATTCACCATTTTCTCTCCACTCCAATCACTCATCCATGGACACACGAGCACATGGGCACGACATTGGCACATTTTGAGAGGGTGTGGTTTGATTTCTCCCTGCTCCGACATGAAATTAGCCATGCCGCACAAACACAAACACACACACACACACACACAAACACAAACACACACACACACATACCCAGCCAGAGTCGTAAACACGCACGCGTGTGCCACTCCCTGCACGCTCTGACACACTGACTGGCTGATTTTGTGATGGGCCTGTCTCTGACACACTGACTGTGTGCTAGGTTACAACAACAGAGACCGCCCTCCCTCCCTCCTCCCCTCTGCCTCCCTCCCTCTCGGCCCCCCCTTGTATCTATGCAGTTTTTAGCAGAGAAGCCCTTGCCCTCCATCTCCTCCCCCCGCCCCCCCTCTTCCTCTGGAGAATGTAAACGAGGGGCAATAGGAAAAGGACGGGAAGAGGATGTGTGGAGGGCACAGGGAGGAGACATGACCTCACTCAGTGTTTTGGGGAGCATGAAGGACATTTGTTTTTCCCACTTGTTTTCAATAATATATATATATTTCAGTTGCTGCACCCATTTGTTTTGATTTGATATGTTTTTCAGTTTTTTGCTTCCTACAATTTCTTTTATCGTTGAGATAAAAAGTTGAATTCTTCCATCACATTACAGCCAAGTTATCCATCCAGCATTACATCACATAGTCAGCAGCAGGCTGAATGAATCAGTGATTGTTATTGCATCATAAATGTGCTGAGTTGTTTTCCCTTCTCTGAGTATTTAACCAGCTTGCGTTGGATTAACTGACCGTGTGTGTGCACGTGCATCAATAGGATTGCACAGCGTGACCTTACCCCTTCATCCCCCGTGTGTAGCTTTTTAACTCTGGTTTCACGTCTTGTTATTGGTTTTAACAAGTTAATGATTTAAGGGTGTCAGTCCAGTTTTCTGCTGCGTGCTACGTGCAGGATGAGGGGAATAACACAATGAGGCTCTCATTCACTTCTTCTGAACTCCCCTCCCCCACAACACACTCACTTCACTCCAGTAAAACTCACGTGAGGTGAAGCCACACTGTGACTTTACAACTACACACATTCGTGCACACACAAATGCAAAGACCCTGGTAGGAGCACGCTCACACTCTCGCTTTTTACTCACTCAAAGTCCTCAGGGGGGGGTTTTAGTGCAAACTAGTCCCAAAACATCCTTGATGCTCATTAAAATTGCACAGTGGCCAGTGGATGGAAATCTGAGATACTTAGAAGTCACATCTGCCACAGTGAGGACGGGCCTTGATGTGTGTGGTGAGATGCCGCTCTGCCCACCATCTGTGGTCCCCATCACTGTGACGCCACCAACAGGGGACACGGTAAAGACAAGGGATACGATTGACTACATTTTCAAGGACGCACGTGGATCTCACGACATTGTGTGTGATAGTTTGGGGCACGGCCGAGCTACAGGCAAATAATGTCCTCATCGGTTTCTTTGGCCTGAATGTGTTCTCTGGGAGCTTGCTGGTGATGACGCCATCTTACACGACTGCTCAATTATTCAAGTACAGTGAATGAAAGGGAAACACCGGCTCGAGTATACTGACAGGAAAAAGAAAGGTGCGTAAAGAAGGCAGGCTTGGCAAACAGAGGGATGTTATGAATCAAACAAAAGTGAGAGGTTAAAGCTTACACTCTTGGTAGACGACTTGGGCTTTAGTGCAAACACTTGCGCTCACACTGACACACACACACACACACACACACACACACTGAGGTCCCAGCAGCCCATGTGAAGTAAAGACAGAGTCCCCTGAGATTACATATTCCAAGATGATTTACAGCCCCTGTCAGATACAATGAAATAAAACTGGGTCAGCATGATGAAATGTACCATAACTACACACTTGATGAATCAAAAAACTGTGTAAAGGAACACAGGGAATATCTTAAATGAGGTGATAAATTCTGCACTTATGTAATATGCATTGCGTCGTGGCAATAATGAACATTAATACATCTGACATGACATGGTGATTAAGGATGTTGAGGGGGAAATTGTTCAGCCAATGAAGGGAAACATTTTTGTGAGACTCAACAATTAGTGCTTTGCCGATATTGGACTTGGGAAAAGTACAGACTAAATGCCTGCCAGTGATTTGATTCATTTGTACAGCTCTCACCATACGCCCCCATGATGCTGTATTACACTTGTTTTAGCTGCACAGACAAGTGGTGCAAGAGCATGTCTGTGTGTGTGTGTTTTTTTTAGTGTGTACTTGTATAGAAATATCTGTGGTATTGTCATATTATGTGCTAAGGTGTCATTACATGATAGAGTTGGCTCGAGAGAGAGAGAGAGAGAGAGAGAGAGAGAGAGAGAGAGAGAGAGAGAGAGAGAGAGAGAGAGAGAGAGGGGCAGACAGCACGTGAGGTGCCAACGAGGAATTCAGGTTGACCACGGGTGGTGTGACGGTGATGGCGAAGGGAGCCGGGTGGGCGAATGTGAGTGAATGTGTTGTTTACTGGCTACTACTACGCTATTGTTTAGATTACAAACAGAATAAGGCATTACTGCCAAATGTAAATGACATTTAAATATTTAACCAGGTTGTTTTAACAAACTGAAGGTCAAAATTGGAGCTAGAATTACAGACTAGTTTTATATATTAATCTTGCAATTACTGTCTTATAAAGTGCTGAAATTATTAAATCAATGTGTTGATCAACAGAAAATTACCGCCAGCAATTTTGCTAAATGTTGAAACCACTTATTCAGCAAAAATACCAAACATTTTCTGATTCCAATGTGAGTCACAAAACTAAAGATATTCAGTATGTACAACATACATTGGTAATAAACGGTTTCTGATTTACAGTCAGAGAAGACAAACAAAAGCAGCACATATCCTCATTAATCAATAAGACACAAACATGTGAGTTGCAGCCTCATTCTCTTTTACACCGTGGTCTATATTCATGAGGGTGTTTTCCTTTTGCAAATACACCTGAAAGGTCACAGAGTGAACTGGGTCCAAAGTTGTGTTTTTTTCACATAAAGAGGCTTGAAGTGGTGGAAAAACTCATATTTCAGCATCAAAAAGAAGTATCAAATATCCTCCCGGATACCAAATTGGGGGAATGCAAAAAAAAAAATCACAATCCTCAATCTGGTTATTCACATAAATCTGGCTGGAGTATCCATGTGAGCATGAATGTAAGCAGTGAGCAAGTGAGTGACAGAGTGAAGGTAGATTTTGGGGGATGTCTCCTTTACGAATCAAAAGCATGTGACGGGGTTGATGATGAGCGTGGGCCGTTCAGAAGGAGCAATTGAATGTAGCTATAATGAATGGCTGACACCTTGATGACTGTTATGACTGCAGAAAGAACATGTCTGGAAAAGTTTAATGTGCTGTGTATCTATTCAGTTTACCCTGACGGATACACACAATAGTGAGTGTAAGCAAGGACGTGGATTGTTGTAAAGGGAGTGGCGGGGAGGATCGGCAGACCGGTGTAGCCAAAGGCTCTCGACTGCATTCATGCTCACACTACTGCCACTGCACTAAGTTGACCTACATCATGCAAAGATAGAGAAAGAATTTAGGGGTGGGCCTCCAGAGGAAGGAAACACAGATCACCTGATAATGTTTTTAGGGGAGTGTTTTTATGACTAGTCTGTGGTTAGTTAAGCATTCGCTAGGCAATGTTTCACTAGACTGAGTCGTGATAAAAGGAGTTTATTGATAGGTTGGACTTTTACCATGTTATCAAGTCTTGAGTCATAACCTCAGGGTGGACAATTGGAAATGTAAGGTAATCAAACCCACTTTGTGGACAGTTTGATTCAGTTTATCCGTTCATCTTCTGGTTAATACGCAATTTAATGCGTTTGATATCAAGTTTGTGAGACAGACCAAACAACTTTTATTTTGCTGACAACTTTTAGGCATGATAATTAAACGTCATTGATAATTAGAACAAATAATAGCTATTGGTCTACATTGACTCTTTATCTAAATATGGTCATCTAACATGACCAACTTTGGATCAACTAAATTCACCATGTTAGTAAATGAACCAAAGCTGCTGCAATAGTTAAAGAACAAGTAATAACCATTCGAAATACACAAATCGATAATATGATGCATGGACATCCATAAAGCCCGCTGTGGTACAATTTAGACAAACTTTACCAATTTCACCAAGTAATTTGTACCAAAATTGCCTCTTAATATAAATCCATAAACAATACCAAAAATATAAGTTACACTACAGTATGAATACAAACATATATACGCAAATTTAGTTTGTCCTATCTTTTAAGGGCTATTGTGCTTTATCTGATGGTTTTAACCTTGAGCAGTGACATTCACTCTTCACCTTGAACAGTGTGTGTGAGACAACCTTTCTTTCTTTACATATGTGTTGTTGAGCGGTTACAGTGCAGTTGCAGTTATCACCTGCAGCTACTAAATAGCCAAAATTACAGTGATTAAATACAATTTTAAGGTCATTGTACTCTTGAGTACTTTCATTGTTATGCTATCCTAAATTGATGTAGCTGCTGAACACCTCTGAGGGCAACTAATGTAATACATGAATATGGTGAGCCTACGGGGTCCATGGTGAGCCTACGGGGTTTATTAGAGTTAGGCAACTTGATTAAAGTAACGTTTTGTGTCTCTCGTTGGTTTTATGGAGAAAATAGAAAACCAACCGTTTTACCCAGTTCTGTCATAATGTGTAACAATACTACTGTTTAACAGCCTCTTTTATAGCCTGTTCGTGTTCTTTCCATCAAACTTAAAAAAAAAAGATAGTAGTTTTCTCTCGAAACCTGGCTCTTCGTCTGTTACCATTACCTCGGAGGGCACACGGGACACTTTCCTTCGTGTGCCGCTAGGTAGAAACAACGAACATTTGACCAAAACGACTGCGTGCAAATGCTCACGAAGAAGAGGCAGCAGCGTACATTTCCTCTTCCGGGTCCTGGACCAGAAACGTCGCGTGAACGGCACGACCAAACAGAAAGTTTTACAGAAAACTTAGCAGGTTTGAGTGATTTACGCGTTTTGAACGTGGTCCATTTTGTTTTTGACAGATACAACGTACGTCTGATAACGGATAACGGCATAATTAAAAGGTTTGTAAGTTAAATTGAGCGGATATGCGCTGATGTTGTTAGCTCACATGCAGCAGTGTGCTAACGTTAACTAGCAGGGTAACGTTAGCCGGGCAGTTTTGGCGGATGTAACATAAATTGATTTGTTGCTCGTGTGTTGCTCCTTGTTAGCAAGTCTAGCATTGTAGCTAACTACTGACAAGCAACAGCTCATTTTGTGATGGTGTGAATGGGATTGTTTGAGAAACGGCAAAATAATATGACGTTTGTTTATGTAACGCTACGCATGTGTGGAGACAGCGGAGGGGTTTGTGCTCATGTTACGATGACATGAAATAGTCTAACATCTTTAAAGCTATAAGTGCGGCGCTATTATATGCAACTTTTGCGCCTTTTGGCTGTAATTGGTGCTAGGATTTTCGAATGAAAGCGTTGTTACCTTTGTTTACGTTTGCTTGTTCCCACTTGACATTGTATTGATGATGTTGTTGCTTGTGTGTCGCATATGTATTCCATGTGATATTGTCTTAAATAAAATGTTCTACAAACATTAGCCCTGTTTGGGATGGACACATCAGTTTGACACAGCTGTCCCAAAGAGACACATACTTAATCATCTGGTTCTTCAACCTATATTAAATGATGATGCATTTTGTGATGTTCTGCAGGATTGGAGGATGTCTCTTCCTAAACGGGAGGTGGAGGAGATGAGGCCGTGGGTGGAGCGGACTGTGAAGAAGGTCCTGGGTTTCTCAGAGCCCACAGTGGTTACTGCTGCTTTGCACTGTGTTGGAAAAGGACTGGACAAAAGGAAGACCGCGGGTAACGAATAACTATTTGAGACCTGCTGTGTTTGATCCAGATACGCAAAGATTTAGTCAAGATGCTAAGCATCAGAAAAGGTCCTGATTTCCTTTGTTATGTTTTTCCAGCCCAAGGTGGATGATTGGCTGTAGTGTACTGCACATCCTTCTTGACTCAACTGTCACGGTGTTATGTTGAAAATGACTGGATTTGCGCTAATTATTTATCACTCATTTCCCCTTCAGACCAGCTACGTCCCTTCCTTGATGACTCTGCTGGAGGTTTCGTGGAGTGTCTTTTCGAAGCTTTAGAGGAAAGTCGCAGTTCACGCGGCAACAAAGGAGCAGGAGAGAAGCACCGCAAGAGAGACCTCAAGGTAAGCAGACACTCTCGAACTGTGTTGTCACTACATACTAAGTCTGCAGTTATTGATTATTTTAGTATTCAAGTATCCTAAATAATAAGACCATAAACTAATCTCAGTGACAACATTTACATGCAGTTTTACAAAAGTGCGGAAGTCAGGAAATCAGACATTGTCTGTACACATGCTCAGTGTCATTACTTAAAAAAAACAACAACTAGTTAACTCACTGTGTTTATTATTGACAAGAGCAGAGACTCATGAGATAATTATATGTCTAATCATATTATTGGACTATGTCTAAACACACATGTTTGGCTTACATGTGATATTGGTGTTTCTGTTGGTCTCAGGATGTATTTGGTGATGAGGCTGAAATCGGTGTAGTGCGAGCAACTCCAGAGGCGGGAGATATGACGGCACCAAAGAGGAAACGGGTCCCTCGCTTCGAGGAGGTAGAGGAGCCTGAGGTCATACCCGGACCTCCATCTGAGAGCCCCGGCATGCTTACCAAAATGCAGGTATGAGATTATAATGATGAGATTTTGTCTGTTAAAGATTGTTCCTAAATACCCTTTTTATGATGCAATAACTAACCTTTTCTCTGTATTATTAGATAAAACAGATGATGGAAGCAGCCACTAAACAGATAGAAGAGAGGAAGAAACAACTGAGCTTTTCCTCTTCAGTCCCTGCTGCACCAGTAATGAAATTCTTTCAGTATCAGTATCATGCATTCAGTTTGATGTCAAATTATTTCTCACTAACTTTAGCGGTTGCCCCTTCCCACACCACAGTCCCAGCTGGAAGCCCCTCCACTCTCACGGCTTCTTGGCACGTCCGCTGCTGCAGCTACAGGCGGTACCTCGTCCATCGCCCCGTCCCAGGCCGCCAGCTTTATGAACGATGCTATCGAGAAGGCCCGCAAGGCCGCTGAGCTACAGGCCCGCATCCAGTCCCAGTTAGCCATGAAACCTGGTATCCTCGGAGCCCTGGGGAACACCGGGCCCCACAACCTGGTGGCCCTAGCTAATCTACACGCTATGGGAATTGCCCCACCGTGAGTAATATCCCAGTAGTAAGGATTTTAAAATCGTGGAGAAAAAAACACATGGTCAGGGAGATGTGTATTTGTTGATGTTTCAGTGTGAAAATAGACTCTTTCTCTGTGTGTCCCTCTTATAGGAAAGTTGAAATCAAGGAGATAAACAAGCCAACCCCTCTTATTCTGGATGACATGGGAAGAACGGTGGATGCTAGCGGCAAAGAGGTGGAACTCACACACCGCATGCCGACACTGAAAGGTATGTGTAGAGTGGTCCAATTCCTGTGTGTATACACACACACACACACACACACACACACACACACACACACACACACACACACAGTCTTATTTTCTTACCGTGGTTTTCCTCAATTCCTTTTCTACCATATGTGTAGCTAACATTCGAGCGGTAAAGCGGGAGCAGTTCCGTCAGCAGCTGAAGGAGAAGCCTGGGGAGGACTTGGAGTCCACATCCTACTTCGACCAACGTGTGTCTATAACACCGGCTCAGCGCCTTCGCAGGGGCTTCAAGTTCCACGACCAGGGACGCTTTGAGAAGATTGCTCAGAGAATAAGAACTAAGGTTGGATTCAGCTCCAAAACATTCACATGTCAGCAGTTGTCTCATTCTGATTATTTGGAATAGACGTAAGATACAAATAATGGTGTTTTGTCCCTCCTGCATTGATCTCGTACTCAATCAGGCCCAGTTGGAAAGGTTGCAGAATGAGATTGCCCAGGCAGCAAAGAAGACAGGAATCCAGGCTTCCACCAAGCTGGCACTGATTGCCCCTAAGAAAGAGATTGGAGATAAGCACGTGCCCAACATTGAGTGGTGGGACTCCTACATCCTGCCCTACAACATAGTCATGTAAGAAAGTACAGCTAACCCAGAAACTTCTAGATTTATGTTATGTTAAATGTCTCATTCTCACTGCCATGGCAGAGCTGCATAATACATAGTAATGCAGTCTGTACGATCAACTTCCTGTAGTTAACTGTCATGCTTTTCCCTCTTATCTAATGAAGATCACCCAACATAATATTTGAAGAGATGGAGCTCTTTGGTGTGACCAATCTGGTAGAACATCCCGCCCAAATCAGCCCTCCAGGTGAGTGTCTGGAAGGTAAAACGTCTGCACACTGATAAAGGTGCTCCCAACGTATCTTTGTTAAAAAGGAGAACATTTCTGTCCCATAAACATCTTCATGAGGTAGAAGTGCACTCACAGAGATACCAATTGGCATTGAAATTAACGTGAGCCTGGTAAGTTTATTAGTATTAAGTAGTAACGATAATTATATCAACATTTCAAATTAAGTCTTTTGAAAGCAATTTCACTTTTTTGCTGTGCCTACCGTCCATTATACAACTTATGAACTGTCTTAATTGAAATTGTTTCAACACTACAATAATTTGCTGGAATTGTTTCACTTTATTTAACTATTTTGTTTTCTCAGTTGACACAGATAAGCCCGTAACGCTGGGCGTTTACCTGACAAAGAAAGAACAGAAGAAACTAAGAAGACAGACACGTAGGGAGGGACAGAAAGAAGTTCAAGAGAAGGTTCGTCTGGGACTGATGCCTCCACCAGAACCCAAAGGTACACACACACACACACACACATTACTGGTATTACAAACTACTACAATAAAGATGAAACATATTACTGATGTTTACTTTCTTTTTTCAGTACGCATCTCCAACCTGATGAGAGTGCTGGGGACGGAGGCCGTTCAGGACCCCACGAAGGTGGAGGCCCACGTCCGAGCGCAGATGGCCAAGAGACAGAAGTTAGTAACGCAGTTAACCGACGCACTGCTCCACTCTCCTCATTTAGAAATTGCCATTTATCTTTGTACGATAACTCATTGTTTCTTTGTTTTTAAATTGTGTTCCCATCTTTGCAGGGTTCACGAGGATGCCAATGCAGCTCGCAAGCTCACATCGGAGCAGAGGAAGGAGAAGAAGGTCAAGAAGTTAAAAGAAGACCTCGGTGATGGTGTTCACATTGCAGTGTACAGGTGTGCAGTTAAATTCAGCTTTATTGGCCATGTATGCGTACGTGTACAAGGAATTTCACTCAGTTTTTTACATTGCTCTCAACGTACAACGTTAATGGGGCAGAAGGACCGATATAGTATTCATCAGAGTGACGGCCAGTGGAGAGAAGCTGCTCTGTAGCGCCTACCAGAGGGGAGAACAGGTTGTGTCCAGGGTGTGATGGGTCTGCAGTGATGTTTCCTGACTCTGGAGATGTACAAGTCCTTGATGGAGGGCTGGCTGCATTTGTAGCAAGAGCCTGCTACATACTTTAGTTCAAATATATAGTGCAGTGTGTGTCTAATGTAAGCACCTCACCTTCCCTGTGCAGGATCCGTAACCTGCATAATCCTGCTAAGAAGTTTAAAGTGGAGGCCAATGCCAACCAGCTGTACCTGACGGGCACAGTAGTTCTGCACAGAGATGTCAACCTCGTTGTGGTGGAGGGAGGTAAGATATGAGTTAAATGGATTTGTCTCTTTCAAAGATCATAGCTCGTGCTTTTAATACACTGTAAAATATCTGTGGTGTGGTGATTTAAGTAAGATTGTGATAATCAACTATATTCATAATTTTGTGTCTTTCCATCACTAGTTTGATCTTTTTCACCATTCATGTTGTCTTGAATAATATACAATTGGCATAACTTTTTTCCAAATGTCACACTATACTTAATCCCTCAAATGTTAGAAAATGTTGTCTGCTGTTTGGTTTATCATCCCGAATATGTTTTTTTGTATTGCATTGCATTTGCAATTTGAGTCCCCTCTGCTTTGTCATGATGACTTAAAGCTGTAATGTTATTCCATCTCCTCTACAGTGATAGTAAGCTCGACAAGGTTTTAGCTTCTTGTGCTCAATTAGCTTTTGAGTGTGTTACGTCGGTGTACTGACAACATCATGAAGGACTACATGATTTCTTGACATGTTAAAAAAACATATAGCTGTACTTCTATGAGGTTTGATATTTATTTCACGTGGCCAAAGGGTCTGCATGTTTTTTTTTTTTCTCTGCTAGCCCATGACAAATTACAGCAGTGGGATAATCAAAGTCATACTTACGATCTCCCTCTTTCAGGCCCTAAATCCCAGAAAAAGTTCAGGAAGCTGATGTTGCAAAGAATCAAATGGGAGGAACACAACAGTAAAAGAGATGGTAAAAGTGGCTTGACTTTTGAATCTTTTGTGTCTTTTCTTTGTGCTAATTCTAATGATACTGAACTCTTAATTCTCAATTAGATCCAGACGGTGATGATGACACAAAGAGGAACAACAAGTGCTGGTTAATTTGGAACGTGAGTGTTCACACATCCGGTCTTATTTCAACTATATTTAATTGATTTTGTGTGTGTGATCTCATTCAAGTCTAATGATTCCGCTTGCTTCTCCAGGGCACAGCTAAAGAGCGCAATTTTGGGGAGATGAAGTTCAAGCAGTGCCCTACAGAGAACATGGCCAGAGAACACTTCAAGAAACACGGCACAGAACACTACTGGGATCTGGCTCTCAGCAAGAGTGTGTTGGACAACCCCGATGACTGAAACCTCAGTGAACTCCCCCTTCTACAAGACCCACAGCCTCACAGCCAGGTGGCCCTCACTACTGACTGGCTGCCTTTAACTGAGGACAGACAGACATAATCAAGAGACTTGAACATAGAAATGGAGGAACAATAAACCTGTGTGGATGCTTTTGCAAGAATGTGTGTGTGCGCGCGCGTCCGTGAGTGTGTGTGTATGACTGCATCAGTGTTCATCATTTTGTTGGTAGGCTATTTTGTCATAATACAACATGACAGATCGCACTGTGATGTAAATCAATGACTCAAATCTTTTTGTGATGACTAGACTTTTGTGACAAAACCCACATGTACATTGATAATGATACCATGTTTGAGTAAAAGTAGTTAATAAAACAAATGCCCAATAAGTGAGTGACCATATGTTTAGTATAAACCTGGAAGGATTCCTGAGTAATGTTTCAAATTGTTCCCAAACTAATTGTAGTACTTACTGGTATATTTCACTGAATTTAAAGCTCCCAATTACTTTTTTATTTTTATTTTGGAGAAACGAGCAAATAGATAACTCAGCTGTAGCAGAACGTTACTTTTCTCACTAACGTTACAGTGACAGCCTTAAATAAACAACATTCATCCGACTTCTGTCTCTTTTTCTCCGTCAGTTGGAAACTACTCCCGCGCATTGTTTAGCATCAGATAACTTATTTTATTATGTGTTGTGCACGGTGACGTACACTTGCGAGTACATTTATGTCCTTGTGATAAAGTAGCAAGAACACGTGGGCGTGTTTCTAGTCCTCATTACGTTAGCTCCCTCGCGCGCGTCAGCAGCAGCGAGCCATCAGCAGACAGAGCTGGAAAGATGGCGGCCGGTTCAGGAGCTGCAAGCGGGCACGGAGCGCGCAGCTCCAACGCTGGCCTGGAAGCGTCTGTAGACCGACGGCTTCAAGGAGTATCCAACACCATGGAGTCAATACAGGGTCAATCGAACTGGTGCATTGAAAACAAAAAGCACCACGGCCTCATCGTGCGCCACTGGATGAAGTGGCTCAAGAAATGTGAGTAGCTTGCCACTAGCTAGCCCACTTTAGCCAATTCAAATGCGTCTCTGCGTTGACCGTGATCGACTTTTCCAAATTCAGCGTCTTGTGATCGTTTTGAAGTGTGAAGTGCAAGGCAATTAGGTGCAAAAATAAACAATTATTGAGATGCAAATCATACATTTATATTTTACTGCACTTTTGAAGGGGCTGGCGTTGTAATCGCCACTTAAAATTAGCCGCTAATGCTAGCTAAGCTAACGTTTCGCTGCTAGCGTGACGGTCTCACTGCTAGCTCTGTTTACAGTCGGGCCTCCCGGGGCTCATGGTCTGGAGATTACACCGATACGAAGAAATCTGCCATGCACTGCACTGCATGTGTCAAAGAATGAACACTTGAACTGAAGGTGGTTACAATGTGTTTAGTTAGATTCTGTTAAAGATCAGCTTTTGTCGGTGTTTAGTAGGTTTAACTTCTTGGATGACGGTTAGTCGTCTTGCATACATGATTGTTGGTGTGACGCGGTGGCATATATTTGTATATAGTACACCGTTAATCTAGCTAAAAGGAAAGTACACGATAACAGAATTATATCGTAAATGTTCTACTTAGTATGACACGAGTCATCATAAACAATCTGCATTTCAATATCAGGTTGCAAATTGTTGCTGCACTTGACAGCAGCACCCTAAAATATTTCCTCCAACTTTATTTACTAAATTGTCATTGCTTCATAGTGGTTTCTTACCAACCTACTGTATATTCCTAATATACCTAACTGGATGCAGTTAAACTTTTAAAGTAAATATAAATGTTATAGTAACTATAATGGCTTATGTTGACCAGGCAGGCTGGCACATTCAAGCTATTTAACCTGGTTGGTGTTACTGTGTTCATGTAACACTTGAAACAAAGTAGGTTTCTTGGCAAAGGTTCCTTGTCAAGGAAACATCACAAGTAGACGATGTGTCACCAGATAGTCTTACAAACTAGTGGTACTGGAATCTGACAAGTGTTAATCCTCGTTATCTAACTCTGGGTAGTTGTTTATTCCCTCACTAATCTGTTCAAAGTCATTTATATTATTCTGGATTATGTTTGAAATCCCAGTTTGTCTTCTTACTATTGACTGCAACACATCTCCTCCATATAGCTCTCCTATGAGGTATTATGAGTCCTGCATGCAGCATTTGAAATTCTCCAATGATGAAAAGTGGTCGGACTTTACTCTTATTTGATCTAATCTCAAAAATACTTTGCAATACCTACACAACGCTTGTACAGCATCTCACTTCATTAACATGAAAGCAAACATAGTCGCTGTTGTGACTCTGTGAGAGAGTTAATTAAATTGAGGTAACAGTGGGAAAGCCACTGAACTGCTCTCACTTGTTTAGCTCTTAGACAGACGACAGTATGATCAGTTTGTCTTCGTCTGCACGGGTCACTTTGTGTGTTTGGTCGCTTCCTGTCCTCTAGTAATATTTTTTTTGCTATTTTGAACTACAAAATGCATTTAGTTGAATAGGTTTACAGACATTTGCATGGTTTCTAACAACACTTTGTAGACCATAATAATCCTAAACATTTGTGGAGGAATTATTGTGTTATATGCGGACTTGTTTTTTTAAACGTTGGAGCGAATGATTCGGTAGATTTCATCACCCCACATAGTTAGTGCTGTGGCCGTTGATGTCGGTGAATGCAGGAATAAATGTAATTGATGTTGCAACTCTTTGATGAAGGTGTTATTTATCATTTGAGCTTTTATATTGTTTCTACTCATCAGAGGGTTTTGGAAGGTTTAGTTTCCCGTCTGGTTTTTGGAAAGAAGTGGCAGATAGTTTTAATTTGTGTGAAGTTTGATGACCTCTTATCATGAAGTTAATATCACAACGCTGCTATTACATGTCATGTTTACCTCATGTTTGTTTTGAGTAGGATTAAAGATATTGGATTGCATTTGCCTTTGTTGCATGATGCTAATTTGGTTTTTTTGATTTATGGAACCCGATGAAATGTGTGTAAAAACACGAGTCATCATAAAGTCTTATAGGTACATTTACATGAAAGCTAGATGCAAAGGATCACTCGCATCTTCAGCAGGAAAATGCTTATTTCAAAAATTGTTCTCCAATCTTAACCTGAGTTAAACGTATGAAGTGGGAAAAGTACAAATTTTAAAAGCCAAATAAATAATCCACATTATGGAATCATCTGAAATGAGGAGTTTCTAAAACAGTTTCTTGCTAATCTGACTGCTGAAACATTAGAAAAACATTTTGTTTGCATTTGTAATGGAGTTTTATTGTGCCCTGAAAAACTTAAAGTCTTAACTGTCTCACTCAAATCATCATGTAGACCAGTGTTCAAACTTTTGTTTTGGGGACGGACTTTAAAGAAAACAACATTTGACTTAATGATATAAATGAATTTGATGGAGTTAACAGGCTTTCGTTTTTTCCTCGCATCAACAAAACGCACTGAATGTACGGCAGCCTTTCACAGTAGATTCAATGTTGTACGTAGAATCAGAACAATACGAACATTCAGGCTCCCTCGCAGCGCTCAAAGGTGTGTTGCAGATATAAATCTTAAATAAAAGACTCTGGAAGAAATTCTGCGAATGTATTTGGGAATGACTGACGTAGACGTTTCTTATCGTTGCGCATCGTTGCCAACAGAGCAACGCATGATGAAAGGTTGTGCTGACGGCTCACTGCAAACTGCTGTGCACTGGCTCAGCCATTGTTTTCTGATGGAGAGCGGGGCCAAGAGTCAATCTACTGATCGTCATTTATTGTTGGCTGTAGGCGACAAGGTACCAAGTAGAAGCATTGTGAGTAAACACAGTCCATGCCAACCAAGCACACAACAGGTTTTCCTTTTCTTTTCTTGCACTGCAGAAATCCATTAGTTTGCCTGACTTTTAGTCTGGTATGTCATGTAGTTTTTATTTTATTTTATTTCAAAGTTGGAGTTTATTACTTGTGAATAGTAATGATAAAAAAACACCAAAAGCTCTTCTGTGATGAAAAAGAGCTTCGGATGTGTGGACGATTATAAATACCCGCGGTATATCTTTGAGCACCACTGCCAACACGCAGTTTATATTTGCAGCACAAGTTGTTTGGTAAACTAAACACGAAACTGTAGTTTTTCTAATTTGCAGGATTACAGCAGCAGAGTGGATGGAGCAAACAAACAAACAAGTAGAAAAACAAGATTAAAACGAGTCAAATTAAATACTTAATCACACAGTAAAGGTTTAATAAATAAGTAAACAACTAAAATATGATATCGTCTGACTGAATGGTTGAATGGTAAATACTCTTTACTTTCAGTGAGGATGCAACCTAATAAGATTGAGTGTAGTTTCATGTCCTGTGCGTTAGTATATTAAAGCACAGTGTTGCTACCCAAATTAATTTGTGGCATCAAGCTTCATGTAATGTAGCTGCTTGTGATGAATCTCAATCCAATCACAAAAGGGAGCAAAACGGTGCTTTTGAAAGAAGGAAATGTTCTGTTTTTATTGCTTCAATGTTCAGTTTGAACGTTTGCCATTGATTTCAATATCACTATAATAACGTTTTTGAAAGTTTTGGCTTAAAGCTATATTTAGGGAAATCAATTTTCAGAAAATACACAACACATATTTATCAATAATACATTTTGAAGTAGAACAATATTAAATACTTTGTTGAATTTGTTCCTTTCATTGTATTAGGGGAAGCATACATCAAATATCAGTCTTGTGTTGTTGTACATAGTTTATATGAAATAAACTCCTCAGGTTTCTGCACAGAAAGGCTCATAGCATGACGTTCACAAACTACAAAGACAGATGGTGTTAAACTTTCCAGCATGTTTGTTTCAGAAGTGTGAACAAATAATAACTTCAATTTCTGCACATATTTTACTCCTTTTGGCATGAATATTATTTTCCAGTAGTTATTCCTAAAATGTTTCATGTTTGACATACAAAGGGCCTAAATAAGGTGGTGCTGCATTGTCACTTTTCAGTGTTTTGATGTTTCACTTTGTCATTTAGGAGCTTTTCAAGTGAATTTTGCAAACTGTTTCAGCATTGAATGGTGGAATAGAAGTACAGATACTGTTTTTGGAGAAATGTACCGTTTGGGTGTCACAACTGTCTGTGTGTGTGTGTGTGTGTGTGTGTGTGTGTGTGTGTGTGTGTGTGTGTGTGTGTGTGTGTGTGTGTTTGGGTGTGTGTTTGGGTGTGAGAGTAGGGTTCAGTCATCTGTTCATAGATACTCAAGGCGCTGTATGAACAACTCGCGTCACTCACATGATGTTTGGGGCATATTTGTGAAAATGTGATATCAGCCTTGTTTTTAAATATGTATTTGTTTTAAAAACTTTATAGTTAATGCTGAAAACAACTCAAACTATTTTATCAAGGATCTCTGTGTGTTGCCAACAATTTTTATATTGTCAGTATGTGCTGATATGAGATAGTTGATCTATGTTAATAATATTAACTCCCTTAGGTAGTTCATTCGATCAGTTTTTACTGCAAAGTGTCTTTTTTTCCCCCATTTCATGTACTTTCCTTTTTGTTTTTACCTTGTGGAGCTGGTCTTTAGATTTTTTTTCTTTGCATAGACTGCAGTGATCAGTTAATTGCTGATTGAACTGATGAATCTTGTGTCTTTTAGACGAACCAACTAAGATGCTGACCTCTGTTAAAATGTAACAGAATGTGAAATCCAGCTCACTGACTGTAATTGAATCCTGCCTGCTAAAGTCAGGCTACTGGATCTATTTTAGGAAGCAGTGAAAATCATTGGATCTTTGCCAATATCGTATTTCTTTTGGATATGGAAATGTATGACTGAACTGATCGTACCAACTAAAACAGGCACCGTCTTCAGCCCGACAGTAGTTTAATAGATTACGATGCCGTTACGGCTTTAGAATGCAGCACAGGTGACACTTCAGAGCTGTATTTGCATCAGTGGATATGTTGGTGTTATTGCATTTTGGCCAATGTTAATAAATATTCTTTCACAAAAACACGAGCTGTATGATAACGATCCATAAGATGTGTTTTTTAATTATGTGCTGAGCGGGACGTTTTACAGAAAAACAGCTATGTGATGCGTCACTGGTTCTAAATGAGCTCAAACTTTCTTCTTTTTCAGCTGACAACAATCACCGCTTGAATCTCTTTTACCTCGCCAACGACGTGATACAGAACTGCAAGAGAAAGAATGCCATTGTCTTTCGCGCAGCCTTCGCAGAAGTCCTTCCTAGTGCCGCGCAGTTTATCAGGTGAGTACGCGGCAATGCAGCTGAAATAAGAATACGTCTGTTCTCCCGTTCTTCTGGTGTTGACATGTGCCATGGTACGTTTCCTTCTTTCGTTGTCAGAGATGGGAAAGTCCGCAAGTCAGTGGAAAGGATTTTTACAATTTGGGAGGAGAGGAGCGTGTACCCCGAAGAGGTCATTGCTCAGTTTAAAGCTGGCTTCAACAAAAAGGAAAAGGAGCGAGAGAAGCAGAAGGAGAAGCAGAAGGAGAAGGAAAAGGAGAAGAAGGAGAAGGAAAAGGAGAGAGAAAAGGAGAAAGAGAAAGAAAAGGAAAAACAAAAGGAGACTCCACCGGCAACTGGTCAGTTTGGCACTTCAAGGTTTTTAAAAAGTGAAATAACTTCCTAAAACTTGAGTCACATAATTGTTTATTTCAAACCGTTTACAGTTCTGATTGTGTTCAGTTGATGTTTTTCTTTCCCTCTCCAGCTCCAGCCAGCACCAAAGCTGCCCTCAAGTCCAAGATTGTAGCAGAGTTCACAGTAAGTCTTGCTCATTACTAGGGTTGGGTACCGAAAAGCGGTGCCAATATGGTTCCTGGTTCCTATACGACCGGTATCTACCGGACCGAAACGCAACGCAGATTTCGGTGCTTCCTTTCGGTGCCTGAGCCGATTGAAATACTTTTTTTACACTCCTCTGATGACTCCGTCCTGGCAGCAGGTAACGATAGACTCGGTCCTCCGCTCCTCACTCATAGTATTATTACAACGGGGTACTGCCCGCTCATAAGCACAACATCCACAGACACGCGAAAGCTTCTTCTTCTTCTTTGAGGTGTAGTGGCGGTTGGCAAACGATGAATTGGCGCATTACTGCCACCAACTGGTAAAATAAAATAAGTCAGGAGACGTGTCGTATTTTGCCAGAGAAGGCAAATATGCTCATATTTCTGCAAAATAATTGCTGAAGTTTGAAGCTGTAGTGTGTGTACAGAGTGTGTGTGTGTTTTGTATTTATTTTTATTTATTTAAGTATACTGTAAACTGTTAACAGTTAATATATTGTTCATAGTTTGAAGTTAAAAAGTTTGAAGCTGTAGTTTGAAGCCAAGTGTTTTGTGTTTATATTTATAGTATACTTTAAACAGTTAATATAGTGTAAAAAAAAGTATCGGTTTAGGCACCGGTATCGTTTTAAAAGTATCGTTTTAGCACCGGTATTGGAAAAAACCCAAACGATACCCATCCCTACTCATTACTGTTGTCTTGTGTAACTTTTGTAACTGTTTGTGTTAGCAAATATCTAAAGAGTTATACTTTCTGTCACTTATCTCTTTGCACTCCGTTTCTTTTCTAGCCCCACTCGCTCATCGAGCAGTTGTCGAGTTATAAGCGAGCAGTCGCAGAAGAGGAGTTCAGGGAGAAGCAGCTGGCAGCTCTCCGGGTAGACGTCTGCAGCACGGAGGCTCTCAAGAGACTCAAAGGTGGGATGTCACCGAGCTCTTTCTGCATCATCACACACTTCTTATACTTATATCATGTATAACTTGTATACTATATACAGTGTGCTGTATGTCTTAAGCCACAAACACACTTGATATGTCCTCTTCATGCCACACCACTGCTAGTCTTTTATTGACCCATATGAGAATGTGTATAAATCTTGTATCTCATTTTTTTGCTTGTTTATCAATTGTCTCCTGTTCCAGACAAGGCAGGAGGGAACAAGTTTGCGAAGGACTTCGAGGATGGCAGTCTGAAGCTGCAGGAGTTTGTCGTCTTCATGGAGAAAGAGCTGAAGACGGGGCCTCCTCTGCTGGAAGCTTTGGGAAACGCTGACATTTTCTACGAGATGCAGTACAAGGAGGTTAAAATTGTGGCCAATGTGAGTGTTCGGTTTCCGGTTTGGTATTTGTTGTTCATAATCAAAATGGTGACACAGACATTTATTGTTGCTTTGTAACAATGACTGTTGTTAAATGCTACTATAGATGGCTGGAACATCCTTTTTATCTTCCTCATATCTCTCGTGTTTCCTCTCTCAGGCGTACAATGCCTTTGCCAACCGCGTGGCCAGCCTTAAAAGAAAATTGGATTCCCTCAAGTCGACCTTACCTGGACCCGAGGACTCACCCATCCCCTCACCCTCTGAAGACGCCCCCTCTCCCACTGGCTCTGACTCACCCTACCTGGGACTAGGGTCTAGCAGAGCCCAGGTGGACCCAGAGCTGGATGGCAAGGCCATGGATGAAGGAGACATGCCCAGTGACAACAGACACATGGAGGACATGGACATGTCTGATGAAGAGGCTGGCGCTGCCACAGCAGGCGGTTAGTGGCTCCAGAGTGTTGTAGTGGGGCGATAGGTGTCCTTTTTCATATAGATCCATATTGGGCTGCCCAGTTGTAGTGTCGTGCTTCCGATTTGAAGATGTATCAGCTCTTTGGTTATTTTTTTACTAGCAGATGACAAGAAGGACAAGACGTCCACTGCTGTTGCCAAGTCAGATGCAGCATCAAAGGTTCCCACCACACCTACGAAGGCTTCTAAGACCAACGCCACTGCTGCCGCCGCGGCCACGCCACTGACTCCCACCCCCGCTGCAGCTCAAAGCGCCCCGATGACCCCGATGGGAGTGAATCTGGAGAAGGTTGACCTGGGAAAGATCAGCTCCATCCTCAGCTCGCTCACATCTGCCATGAAGAATACAGGTGTGTTCAAAGGTTTGCTGAAGACGAGAGCAAACATGTTCTTTGCATAGATCGCCACTCGGTGCAAGCGGTGTTCCACCCATCCATAGGAATATGAAGTAGATCTACTCAACCATGTCACAGATAAAAAATGGTCTGCATCCCTCTGTGTCTTTTTGAATTTTTCCCAGCAGCTAGCCCATCACCTCGGCCGTCTCCAGGAACACCCACCACTCCTTCTGGCCAAGCAGCAGCCTCCAAAGCGACTTCTTCGAGCCCTCACTTGGCCAACTTCCTGTCCCGTGTTGATATCACACCTGAAGGCATACTCAATGCTCTGTCTAAAACAAACACACCAGGTAACACACACATACACTATACTTTTTAAAAAAATTAAAAATGTTATCACGTTTTACAAATCATTCATTTGTTTCTTATGTCGTCATGTCTGACTCCCCTGCCCCGCCCTTTTTCTGTCTTGGTGCAGCTTTGTCCTCTCTCCTGCAAAGTGTGACCAACGCCACCTCGGCTCCTCCCACCCGAACCTCCCCAGAATCCTCCGCAGTTAAAACCCCGCTCACCCCAACCACCCCAAAAACAAAACCCACCGTGGGGAACAGCCTCAAACGAGACACACCTGGGAGAACCAGAGACTGGGAGAAAGGGAGACAGCTGTCCCCTCCTCCTCCTCCTCCTCCTCCGCCCCCTCCTCGCCTCTCGGCTCCTTCCGTTTCTCCCCCCAGCCTAGAATCCAAAATCAACAGTTTCCTGCAGGGTAATCCAGGTTTTAGTCTCGCTCTGGGTGATGTCAGTCCCGATGGGGTGGATGGGACCCCAGTGAGAGACGAAGCTGCCGGCACCCCCACCCAGGACGAGATCATGGACACACCTGGGAGTGTGCCAGAGTCTTTAGGGTCCTCTGGAGGCCATAACCTCTCGCCCACAGCCTACCGCAGTGAACCCTGGGATGCCGTGATCACCCCATCAGGAAGCAGCAGCAATGGAGACCTGCTGAGCTCTTCCTCCTCTTCACGCTACGGAGCTGGAAAAAAGAGTGGCTCAAAATTAAAGGACGATGAAGTGATGAATGCGAGGAAGCAGGTGTCCTCTTCCCCCAGTAACGACATGAAGGGTAAGAAAGATGGACAACACGGCCAGTCAAGAATGATGGGAAACAACCGAGGGATTGGAGAAAGAAGACAGTCTGCAGGCTCTCGTAAGGCCAGCAGTGGCTCAGATGATGGAGGTCTGGGTGGAAAACGAGAGGGGAAAGCTGAACGGTCTCCAGGTGGGGATGGGAGGGAGGGACAGTACCATCGTATTGAGACACTAGTGTCTCCCTACACCGAAGGGGCACCCATCCAAACTCTAGGCTACTCGAACCGCCCACTCGCTGGAGAGCGCATCAAGACGGTAGAGAGCATCCGCGTGGTTGGCCGAGGTACTCGGCGAGGGGGAGGGGCTGGCGGTCGGCCCGGGGGAGCGATGTGGTATGAAGAGGAGGAGTACATGGAAGCTCCCTCAACCCACGCTATCCCCTCTCCTCTTAACATTGGCACCAAGGACATGACCCCCTCCATGCCTCTGCCTCCCCCACATCTCCTCCTCCTTCCCCCACATCTCCACCCTCCTCTGTCCCATCCTCACGCACATCCTCCACCCCAAGCTCCGTTCCAAATGCCCTACCACACGGATAACATCCAGACTCCTCCCCCGTCACTCCTCCACCAGCATCCTCCTCCTCCATCCCATTTCTTCGGCCCCCCTCCGCCGATCCCTCGGCCCCCTCCACCTCCCATGCCCCAGCGCCCTTCCCCTCCGTCCACCCACCATGCTGTGCCCACTGCCGTCATGGTCGGGGGAGTGCTGGTCCCTGTCGATCGACCCCTTTCAGTCAGACCTGAAGGTGTAGATCGCAGTGGACTAGGGCCCAGAGGAAGCAAAATGGGTCCTCCACCCCTCATGGGATCGTTGCTAGGCGAGCCCCCTAAGCTGCCCCGCCCTGGCACCGTTAAAGAGCCCTTTGTCCCCCGCCATGCCCCCCCTCTCCACCGCCCAGGTACCCCTGGTGTTCCCCTACCCTTACTGGGCAGAGTGAAGGAGCCTCTGAATCTACCTCTTCCGCCCCGCTCTCCCACATCCTCCACTCCCTCTCCCTCCACGCCTAATTCCCCTGCGGTCGACACTCTCCCCACTAGTCCTCCCGCTCAGCCCCGCAAGCAAACCTCTAACCCCGTTCCCCTGCTCAACTTGCCCAGTCCTCGACCCCCCATGCTCTCGGTCCCCATCCCACAGAGACCTCTGCTGCGGGGCCGAAACCCCTCTCAGCAGTTTAACCAAGATCGCCCCATGGGGGGCTACCGTGGGGGCAAGCGGTCCGGTCCTCCATACACAGGTGGTCCCTTCCATTCGCAGAAGAGACCCTTCCGACCCCCACGCTACTGAAGTGGTCATCTAACACAGGCGGAGTGAGAAGTGCAAGCACCCTGCACTGAAGTGCAGAGTGTGTGTTAGCCCTGCTGGTATGAGCCCAGATATTTTTTTCTCTGTTCATTAGCTTGAATTAAAACTACCTTTTAGGTTGTGTGTAAATAGTGGATTAAATCTTCATGCTTCAGCTAGGCAGCCAGCCAATCATCTTACACTGTACAGTGCAGCTACGAGGTTACATCAGTCACACAGAGCAGAGTGTTGTGTAGCAACCCTCCATCCATCCCATCAAACCTCTTCTCTAACCATAGGAAGAAAATGCAGATAGTTCAGTTAGAAATGAAACTTTTCTTTATTTAGCGCTTGCCCATTTGTGTGAATGTTGGGTCACTTAACTGAGAGAGAGCAGGAGAGCGGAGCAGAGGTTTGGGTCTCATAGGATACACAGGAAAAAAAATAAAAAAGCAATATGTTTGACATCTTGGGGAAATAAGCTTATTTGGGTCTCATATGTGCTAAATGTGAAGCTACAGCCAGAGCCGGTTAGCTTAGCTTAGTATAAAGACTGGGAACAGCTGCCTTGGATCTGTCTAAATCTTAAAGAAAAAGACCCCAATTAACACCTCTAAAGTTCACTTATTAACACGTGGGATGTTTGTTTAATCCATATAAAAATGTAAGTGTAAAAATGACAAGTTGTTATACATGGAATTATATGTCACGACTCCAGGAAGTAGCTCTGTTACCTTTAGACAGAACCAGGTTAGCTGTCTGCTGTTTCCAGTCTTTATAATAAGCTGAGCTAATGGTCTCCTGTCCTCAGCTTCATATTTAACAGATATGTCATCTAACTCTTAAGAAATCCAATAACCGTATTTCCCAAAATGTCAAATTATTCCTTTAAAATTCCAAAGTGATCTCTTCTTCTCTGCATGTCTGGGTGTGCGCCGTGTGCCCTTACACGGTATTTCTCATTTGAAGTGATGAGATTTGTGTTGCAGCCGAGGTCGACGCTTGTTCATATCTCCGGAGTACCTGCTGTAAATAATCTTCTCTTGCTCGAACCTTTTTCACCCTCCCATCTCTCCCACTGTATATTTCTAAGCTTGTAAATATAAAAAACTGAGATGACACATCTTTTTTTTCCCCCCCTCTTCAAGCTCTTGTTTCTGTTAACGAGGACAATGGTCGTCAATCTAGCGCCCCGTCTTTACTGTGATTGAGGCCTTGGATAAGCTTTAGCTCCAGAAGAGTTTCTCTGCAGTGTCTGTCGCACCTTTCTGTCCACCACGCAGAAGAGGAGGGTGAAGATAATTATGTATTTTTATTTCCAACATAAAGGTCTGCCTGTGCGCGCTTCAAGTTAGACTGAATCATGAAGATTCTCGGTAGTGGACGGCCGGGGCAGGCGGGGAGGGGGAGGGGGGGGGGGAGGTATTTCATTTTTGAACCACACTCTTGCTCGGCTTCAACATGTACTGACTTGAATAAAATCCAGTTTCAATTCGACTGGGGGGCGGGGAGGAGGGGGCATTTTACTTGGTCACTATGATTACCTTGAATTGCGCTGTTGTAATGCATTTGCGCTGTTCAGCTGATTTTTCTGCCTGTTTTTCAGAGAAATTGTTTTCATATATTTACGTAGCTGCTGCTGCCTTCTTATTTATTTTTTTGCGCTGTATTTTTATGCGAGACAGAATTGGCAATTTCCCTTTTGCAGCAGCGCCCACAAATGGTAAAACAATTGAGCTAATGAGGAGTTTTGAAAATGGTTTATTTGAATACTCAAGTTGTATTTGGCCCCTTCCTCATATATATATTTTTTTTGCTGCTTAAGTCATGCTTTCCCCCTCAAGCCCCTGTGCTTACCTTGTGCTCACATGGCTTCGTCCAGGAACACTTGTGCACCTCTCAACACTCGGCACAATATCCGTAATCCTCCCATCTTGTGCAGGAATTATGGCCGTAATGCCTCCCTCTGTTCTCCACTGATGAGGTTAGCCCACAAAGTGAGAGGTGCATGCTGGGTGTTGCTGCTCAAAGCCTCATGTCTCTTGTGTTTGCCTGATCGTGGAGTGTTTTATCGTCTCCTGTGCTCATTCACAGTTACATCAAGAAAGACTGAGCACCTGCTAAACGTTTCCACATAAAGTTTGATACATTGTTAAAATGTAACCACACCGAGTGTATTTGTCACCACAGTGTTAGTTCATCAGAGCTCTGATGTTTTACTGAATGTTATACAAGTCTGTTACCACCTTCTGTAAACTGTTTGTCTTTTATCTGATCGCTCACTGCTAAATATCAACCCTAATCAGTTTGGTGTGTTCACGTGTCACACAGTGAAAGCCAGATTAACTGTTGTAAAAATCTTCCTGCTTACTGAAGCACCTACCAAGTTCAACATTTCAATTGAAGATGTGACAAAGCCGATGGTCTGTGTATATTTGATAAGTTGAATTGCTCTTACTGCTGTTCTCATCAATGATGCTTTATCCCCGGTCTTTGAGTGTCCAATCCTTTCTGGTGTGATAAACATGCACTCATTCTACTACTGTCATAGTGAATATATGCATACTTTAAGACCCGAGTACATCTTCATATTTTATTTTGTTTTTTTGTTTTTACACAAAGCATATTACAGATCACAAGACTACAATCTTTAGTCCAAAGGAGTGACTTGCAGCCATTTTCCTCACATACTTTAGTATATCTGACATTTTGCTTGTTGTTGCCCCGTTGACTGTAAGCAGTCGGTGCTCTGTCTTCATTTAATAATGGAGATCTGCTGTTTTCCATGACTTTTTCTCCGCTTGCAAAGACCGCTTCGCAAACTTTTCTCTTATTACCTCCTCGAGAAGACGGACCGTTTCTTTTTTTGTTTTTGATTGTTGCTAAACATTTGCACACTACGATGCACACTGTTGTTGGAAAGCCACATTTTAGAAATGCCATTTAGGAACTTTGTGACACTGATGTCAGCGTTACATCTTTATTTACATTTTATTGAACATCACAGGACATGGAACGCATTTACTGAATTCACTGAATACATTGTGACATCGACTGTTTGATGACTCGGTCACAACATTAACAGAATAACACGAAGCAACTACACTTATTAGTAAATCATAACCTTTTTTTTAAATTGAGTTAATATGTAAGGATGAAATAACTAAATGCATTCATATACATTATGGCCTCTGTGCCATTATTCTACAGATGACAGTAAAAAATGCAAAATGTTAAGGTCATTAATATGTTAAATACAGATACATCAGGCAAAACCAGCAGCTCTCCTTTTTAGGTCATCTGACTGACAGCAGGTCTCTTGCTCGTAAACGTGTAGCACTTGTGTGCTTTCCAGTATATTTAAGATATAGTGAAATAATAGCAAATCCTTAAGGTGGTCCCATATTTATGTATCCATATAGGCTTCATCAGTGATTGGGTTCAACCACAGGAGGTCTAGATGGAGCCAGTTAGTCACGTTTTTAGACTTATTTAGAGCTGTCTGAATGCACAGTATTTATACAACCAGGTGCTTCAAAGTATTTAAAAATAATAATACACTATTTGCTATGTAGGTGAAGTACACGCGCTTTGAAAGTGCTGTAGCTCCCCCAAGTGGCAGTTCAGCGGTACTTCAGCTCCTCTGTCTTACGTCGAACCAGTGTCTCTTCATGTACTACTGTAACTACAGTACTACTGTCACTGGAGTACTACTCTAACTACAGTAGTACTTATACTTCTGAAAATGGTGACAATCAAAATAGGTTCTCGTCCCTGGTCAGAATTAACGGAGTTCACTAACTTGTTTAAACTGGCTCCCCCTCACAGTTATTACTTGTTAAAAAATATCCAACGAGGCCTTCAGATGTTTATTATTTCAAAACTTTGTTGCAATAGTTTCTCCGAGGAAGACTTTAAGGAAATAATTTGAACAGTAGCTATGGTGAAGATGGTTCTAACTTACTATATTACATATTTAACTATTTAAAAATGTTACCCTCAAATATGTAATATATTAGTTAGATTTTTTTTTTCTCAATTTACCTACTAATCTCAAAGACACCAATGCTCTCGGGCACTAAACCGACAGGCTTTAAATGCAGCTGTAGTCTAAAGCAGACGGCTCTCAATGCGAGGTGCGCATCTCCATAATGGCGCACATTGCTCTCTGTCCATTCTTGTAGTCTGACGTCATGCTGTAGGTCTGTGTGAGAATACTTTGGGTTGCATACTAGAGAACCACTGGACTACAGGCGCAGTGTAGCTGTATGCGGTTGTTGGTGCTCTTGTGTTGTGCACAGGCCGTGTTGAGGTATAATGTCATAATTCAATCCTGTCAGAAGTACCTGATCTACATGTGCATGGCTTTAGGTGTTAACGTCGCTCTATTAGCCCTCCAAAAAAACATGCAGATGTCCCGTATGTTTAACTCCTTGTATTGGCGCGCTCCAGCGTGGATGCCTGGGTGCGCGCACGCTGCTTCACAATAGCGTCATGTGTTTTACGCCGGCGACGTCACCGCTGCCGTCCTTAATGTGTGCTTCCGGTGTTATGGCCGCTCGCAGAGAAGGGTGACAGCAATGTGGGATATGTGGGGGGAAGAAATGAGCGCGGGTGTTTAGGCAGGTGTGTGTTTTAGGATGGCGGTGACGCAGCTGTTTCGGCTGGTTATCTGTCGGCCGGCAACTCGTGCGACATTTCGCGCGCACAGGAGGTACAGCAAGGTGCGCGAGGCTTGTCATTACGGCATTACAGTAACTCCAGCTAACGTTAGCTAACAGGACAGTCTGTGCTCTGGCAGGGTTAAGAGATGGAGGTTGTTGTGAAGGTTGTGCTTTGATGAACCTTATTCATCTCTAGGTTTAGTGTCATTTTCAGATAAATAGGACATGGTTTGGTACTTTGTTTTGGATATACCTGTGATGTAGTTTATAAACAGTACAGTGTTTTATATGGGTGACCCCACTAAACTCTACCTGCTCTCCCTCTCTCATTTGGTACCAAAGTGGTTCCCTAAAAAAGTAAAGTAGTAATATGTTGTTGGTAGTAAAGTTACTCTAAAGAAAATTACTAATGTTTGTTTAAGGCATTTTATGTATCTATTTTGTCATCCACTTCATTGTAACGCAGCCATTATGCCGAGGAGGAGACAACACTGAAGCTTAATCACTCTTTCATCACAATATTGATATTGTTGTATCAACACACACTGTTACCAGTTTATTAGGTACACCTAGTTAAAACTACTATAACCGAGCTTCATGAAAGTCATAATGTTCAGTTTGTTTAGAGAGGTGTTTATTTAACTTGATGGTTATTTTGGAGGCTGTAGTGGGTGTGGAGCTGTTGGATATCCTCTCACCTCTTTTGATTCTGATCTACATCTTTCCTGCCCTCTGTAGGTGTGCACAGCGTCATCTGAGCGTCTGCGACTCTTTGAGTCCCTCAGGGATAAACGAGGCAACGAGAGGAGAGCTGAAGCTTCAGAATCTCGGCTCAGTATCCGGCTGGCTGACGGCCGGACAGTAAAGGGAACAGCTGGTGTCACCACGCCTCTCTTTGTTGCTCAGAGTGTCCGGTAAATGCATTTTACAGAAATGTGTTCTCTTGTTGTGTTTGCTCTTACTGAAGTGATATTTTAGGGTTATTGCATCTCCGCTTGCAGTGTGAAAGGAGCGCTGGTCAGTAAGGTGAATGGGGAGCTGTGGGAGCTTGGACGGCCTCTAGAGGCAGACTGCGAACTACAACTTCTGGGGTTTGACACAGATGTGGGCAGACAGGTAATCCCATCTTTTTTCTTTTTCATACAATGCTTTTGTGGTCCTTTTAATTTGTTTGTAGTACACCCTGGTTGCGCGTGCCTTCTATGTCACATTACCTTTAAGGTGGATCTAAATATCCTAAAAAAGCGTCTTTCTTGACTTCAATGGAAAACATCCTGCGGTCAGGAAAGGAATTATTGGTCGAATGAAACACAAGTCGGTAAAAGACAAAACATTTCACCAAGAGATTATAAATAGACTTACAACAGAAAGTCACATCAGAACACTTGATGTATGTGTATGTTGCGGAACCTTGGTGTTGCTGCTGATGTTGTTCTGGTACAGAATAATGATGTCTTGTAATTGTGTTTTTGTACAACAGTGTTTATTTTCTTAACAGCGATGTTATTCCGTCTCCTGCCCAGGAGCTACAGTTGTTAATTAGCTTAAAGCTAACTCTGGTACAGCTAAGAAGCTGAGCACTGTCCGTGTCAAATAAATAAATTAATCTCTACACCTACACTGTTCCACCTTCCACGTCTTAGGCAGCATGGAGGACCGGAGCGTGCGTCCTGGGTGGAGTGTTGGAGAAGACATTTGGCGCCGAGGTTTGCAGAGAAGGAGCGTCGGAGCTCGGGCTTTACTGTGACCATCTACTACACAACAGGTGAGGTATTCACGTCACTATCTCTGATGCAGAACTCCAGAGTATTTCTGTATTAATGTTTGGCCTCCCTCCCCTGCCGTCTGTGTTTAATCAGCAGTACTCTTAAGATTGTTGACTACATTATTCAGTGCTTCTGTAATGACCTCTACTCTGTCCTCTCCACACACACACACACACACACACACAGTGCCTTGTCTCTGAGTGACGTGGAGGAGAGATGTAAACAGGCTGCAGCCCTCAAGCTTCCTCTGTCCAGACTGGAGCTGAATACAGAAGAGGTCCGAGAGCTCTTCCAGGTCAGATATACCAGTGTCTACAGTGTGGGAGAAAAATGTATTTGTGTCTTGAAGTATATTTGTGTAAAATCAATCACATCCATAATTCGAAATGTATCCATGTATATTCGCATTCATACTGTGATATTGGCCCGTATCATTGTCATATGTTGTTCACGTCACTGAGACAGGGAGTCTAGTGTAGCGGCTTTGGAGCCCGGGTGAAGATAGAGGGGGGGGATGATGTAGATAAACAGGTAGGGCAAAATTTCTGATAGTTTGATTTGTTGTTGTAACGAACCCTGTGTGTAGACTGCAAGCGTATCAGACGCGCTTTTTCCACTTGCACTTCTAACTCAAACTGATTCGCTCGAACGTTAATCTGTACAGCTGTCGACACCGGCTGCAGACTCTCGTCTCAGCTGCGTCTATCCGACGTAACCGCGTCCTGAATCCTTTCTTTACGCTTCAAGTTAATGTTTTTCGACAATATGTGCGTAACGGCGAGGTTAATGTCAAACACTACTACTTTACAACATTACTACTATACTATATTTTAGGGTTTTGTCATTATTTTATCATTTTGATTATTAAACTTTTATTATATTATCTGTATTAATTTAATTATCTGACCTTTTTGATTTAATTGTTTCCAATGGCATGTTTATTTACTGATTCTATATTTGATATGTAAAGCGTTTTTAAATCACGTTTTTATCAAAATCTCAAACTTAATCAGACAAACATTGCTTTTGTAAACCGTGACGTCCCCCTATGGCTATGTAATGAAGGGTAAATATGAAAATAGGCAACTTCTCCGTGAGGTTTAGAGTGAAACTATGGATGAATCATATGCATCAGTGTAATCGATAAATAGGTGAGGAATACTCGCACATATCGGAGGACAACCGCACTCTCCACAGATCCTTTGACATTTTAGGATTGAAACAGGTTTAGACTTCACTTCAGTGTTGTGTTGATGCTGTTGTGACGTTTGCAGTCTAGACACGGGTTAAGGACTAAACCAGGTCCCTGGAACTGGCAAAACTAAATGTGCAGCTGTTGTTATACATGTTAGTTATTACACCTTTGCCTTCCTGCAATCACATGTCTTCATGAATTGATTGTACCCGGGCACAATACTCACAATGAGACTAAGAATTAACAGAACAATATGTTATGAAAGATCTTTGTCAGTGTGCTCTGGTGCCAGATGTAATTGCAGGCCATCATTCTTCAATGCTAAATTGCTCTGTACCTGCTGCAGGTTGTGTAACTGAGTGTTGATATAAGTTACTCACTGTGTAGGAGGGGCTCCTGTTAATGGTGTGCTGCTGATATTTTCTAATGTCCCAGTGTTCCCTTTGTGAGGTCAGGCCCCTTCCTATTGTCCTACTGTCCATATTAGACTGTGATAAACTGTGACATGTGGTGTGTGTGTTTTGTGGGTTGTACCTCTTATAGAACAACAAGCTGAGACTGCAGCTCGTTGAGGAGCAGATGAACGGCCCCTCCGTCACAGTGTACAGGTATTAATACACACACACACACACCTGATGTGTTGACTGACCTGCAGTATCTTATAAAATCTCACCCAAAATGAAACCTGTTTCATCCTCTCTGTGTGACTCAGGTGTGGAGACAGCATAGGGGTCTGCGACGGCCCCCTCCTCCCACACACTGGCTTCCTCAAGGTCTTCAAGACGCTCCAGGTGTGTGTTGGTGTAACTGTCCTGTCCTCTGCTTGCCTCTTTGGGATTGTATGTCCTCTCACTCTTTCAGTTCCCTCCTTTTGTTTCCTAAATTTGCCTTGTACATTAGTCATTTTATCCAATTTCATCTTAGGAATTGAGCCAGTCCCATGAAAGCTCAACAAGGTTTCCTCTACCTCTTTTTTTTCTGCTTAATATTACTTTTTGTTAAAGAGGTTCAAACATTATCTTTAAGAATTTTAATTTCACACAGGATCATTAAAGATGGTGGCTTAATTAACCTCATCTAATCTATAAAGGTATGTTTTATTTGGACCTAAATGGCACAGTCCGGGTCAATGGAATCTTCCTCGTCTTTATTGATCGAGGAAGAGGGAGGAGTTTCCGTACTGGGCTGCCACTGGGCAGACTGGAGTTCCATAGCAGCCAGGCTGGAAATATTAGCAGCAGGATGTTGCGTTTGTTTCCTGTTCTCGGCCTTTACAAACACATTGCCGTCCATCAGACGAGCTGTCGCTCTCATCGGTTCACCCTTCCTCTTCTGGCTGACCCTCACTCTCCCTTTCTCTTTTTGTCGGCTGATTTTTATCTCTCCCCCTCTTCTCCCCAACCTCTCCTCACTGCGCTTCTTTAACATCCCAGCTGTCGCCCGTGACCCTGGCCAATCAGACGGAGTCGTCGGGTTTGATGCGTCTTCTGGGTGTGGCCTTTCCAGGAGAGAAGGACAAAGAGGAGTGGGAGAGGGAGCAGGAGGAGGCGAGGAGGAGGGACCACAGACGCATCGGGACAGTAAGACGGAATCTAGATTAGGAGAGGTGCAATAAATGAGATCGCCTAAAGAAGCAAATGGTTAAAGAGTTGTTTTCTGATCATAAATGCCATGTGTTCATGTTTTTATGTAGGACCAGGAGCTCTTCTTCTTTAATGACGTGAGTCCAGGAAGCTGCTTTTTCCTGCCTAAAGGAGCCTACATCTACAACAGCCTCACCGACTTCATTAAGGTGAACACAGTCACTGACTCTGTGTGAATTACCTACAGTAATCTGACTAGTCTTTATTCTATATTAGGGCATTTAATAAGAGAACTTTGTAACTTCCAAGTTTTCAGTGACGGAACTTTTCCATTCATATTCCCATTTACGTGATACAGTTCACAGCCTGATTAATGACTGAAGACACTCCCTCCAAGTTTCATTACAATGTGAGAGAACCCTCAAACTCAACAAGCTATTGCTTAGCTTCGGTGCGAAAGGATGACCGCAGATTTCAGTTATATAAAGTTACAATAGAATGACTTTGGTATTCTGTATTTTCCTTCTGCCACATTGGATCTGCAGCCACTTACAATGAAGTGAACCTTTACAACCCTGTTCAGCACTGCTTGTGCAACTAAAACTGAAATACCCCACACGTCTTAATTTGATTATGCAAACCTAATAATTAACATCACAATAAATGATGCTGTGTGATTGTATCCCGGGGGACACGCATGTTCACATCAGGACATTGCTCTTATTGGCCTTCAATTATTGCACTGTTGTCTGCCCCCGTCCTGCACTCGTTGTCACACGCATCCTTCCTTCCTGACGTCTTGCAGGGTGAGTACCGAAGGCGAGGATTCAACGAGGTCGTGACCCCGACTTTGTACAGCACTGCATTATGGGAGCGCTCGGGTCACTGGGAGCACTACAGCGACAACATGTTCACTGTGACATCGGAGGGCTCTCAGACCTACGCTCTCAAACCCATGAACTGTCCTGCACACTGGTGAACACACACACACACAACCTTGTACTTGTGTCTTTGTCAGGAAACTCTTTGACGTAACGCGTTCCCTAGCCCCCTACCTTAACCATCACAGCTAAATGCCTGACCCCAGCCCGAACCTTAACCCTAACCTCACTCTCCTCCTCTCGCGTTTAGTCTTATGTTCGAGCAGCGTGTCCGCTCGTGGAGAGAGCTTCCTCTGCGATGGGCCGACTTCGGGGCGCTGCATCGCAATGAGCTCTCCGGAGCGCTGGGAGGTCTCACTCGCGTTCGAAGGTTCTGCCAGGACGACGCTCACATCTTTTGCACACCTGAGCAGGTACAGAGAACACGTATTAACTTACATTGTTTTGATGCAGATGCAGAAGGTGCTGTAAGTGGGGTAGAAAGTGAGTGGGACACATGCGGGACCATGTTACGGTGATTAGATGGGCTGTACGAATAACTCCCGAGACATTCCAGGAGGCCACCGTCAGGATGAATGAAGGTCTTTGTCCCGTTCAAACATTACACCTCCATATGTGCATCACGGTGTCTCTACAGTCTGTGTAATCCTGATCCCCTACATAGTGCTCTGGAACGTTCCCATGATACTCATTGCACTCCTGCAGACTTTCTGTTGGCATCCTGTTAATTCACAGAGATCATAGTCACAGGATAATCATCAGTCTGTTAGCTTCAAAAATACTGATTCAATATATGGAGGCTTTACAGTAAATACAATGTCATCTTTTTTTTTTTTCATTCCGTCTGTCCAGCTGGAAGAAGAGATTGTGGCATGTTTGGACTTTGTGAGGAGTGTGTATCAAGTGTTTGGGTTTTCCTTCCACTGCCTCTTGTCTACACGTCCTGAGCCGTGCCTCGGGGAGCCTGAACAGTGGGTTAATGCTGAGCAGGTAAATGCACACACACACACACACTTAAGTGTGGTTTGCCAAACTCACATGTAGTCTTAGGCAGGCCCAGCTGTTGTACAAATGTGTATGGATTGTAATCTGGACCCAGTTAATCACAGCTACAGAAAAACATCTGTAAACTAAATGACATGTGTCATGATATCCACAATCAGCTATACGAGTGGGACCTTTCAGTAGAGATCTGCTCCGCCTCATCTCTACATCCCCATGGACACCTTTTAAATGGGCACAGCGGCAGTTTAAGCTCATTCAATTGAGTGTAATTGAACATTATGGTACCAAGCTCCCGCCAACATGGCTGTAATAATGTACTTGCATTATCTACTATGCCTACTTACATACTTACTTACTTACTGTGCTCTGTGTGTGTGTGTGTGTGTGGGGGGGGGGGGGGGAGCAGCAGTTGGAGAGGAGTCTGCAGCACTTTGGTGAACGTTGGGAGTTGAATCCAGGAGACGGCGCCTTCTACGGACCAAAGGTCAGTGGGAAGGGAAACATGCAGGAAACTGATTTCCACACGCGAGCGTAAATATTGTTTATTAAAGTTCATAAATACTCTGAGCGCCGGAGCGCACTCTCCCACAAACCTGGACTGTTTGTAAATTTGGAGAGCTGTATCGTTCGGTTATTTATAGAACAACACTCTCGGAGCGGCAGAGCAATATCTGGACGCCGAGGGCCAAGACCAGTGAATGTCAAAGTGCCATAATATTTAATCAAACATTTAGCTGAGATAACTGGGTTACATTTTCACTCCTAAATAGATTCATAAAACGTTTTCCAACATATCTTTATCGGCATATTGTTCGTTTCATGTCTCATTATAATCTTTGTTATAGTAAAAGGCGTCAGGAGTCTGCGGGGATGTCGGCAACACACCCGACCCGTCTCGAAACACGGACCAAGGAGTCTAATGCACGCACGAATCAGAGGGTGAAGCAAACCCCGTGGCGCAATGAAAGTGAGGGCCAGCGTGCCGGGTGAGGTGGGATCCTGACCCCGCGGCGTCGGACACACCACCGGCCCGTCTCGCCCGCACCGTCAGGGAGGTGGAGCGTGAGCGTGTGCGATAGGACCCGAAAGATGGTGAACTATGCCTGGGCAGGGCGAAGCCAGAGGAATATGGTGTATAGAAAGTGTTGAATCATAATTGTCGCGGTGCCTACGTTACCTGAAGGCAACGTGGTTGAGGACGGTCCTCAGCCTTCTTTGTTATGCTCACTCATGATGACACGCCCCTCCTAGTTGATGCCACGCCCCCCACGTTAGATCAGAGTCAAAAGTCTGAACTGAAAAAAAACGATCTGAAAGTGAAAAAAAAAAAAAAAAAAAGGATTTGAATCTGAAAATATAAAACCTGAAACTGAAAAATATAAGAACTCAAATATCAAAATGTATATGAAAGTGAAAAATGAAAAAAAAATATGTCTTCAAAAAGATTCTAGAACTGAATCAAAATTATATTCAACCCAAAAATAAAAACTTATTTTTATTGTGAATACATTGCTGTATTTTTCAATGTTCAAATCCACAACTTGAACTTTTAGGTTAAATTTATTTTTTTCAAATGAACAAAACTTTTGACCTGGATTGAGCTCCAGAGTCTGGCTGCTATGGTTTATGTAATTTCCCTCCGGAGATTAATAATGTTAACTAACTAACTGGCTGCTGGCTGTAGCTTCATTTTTAACTTGAGTGTGGTATCAATGTTTTCACTTCAATCTCGGAAAGAAAACACACATTCCTATTTCCCAAGCTGTTGAACCTTTAAAAATAGTGTGTGGGTTTATCTACAGCATTCTTCCAGAATCAGTTTATTGGTGTTTCTTCACAGATTAGAGAGTAGCACAGACGTCTCTGTTGTCCTTCTGGCTCCACAGAGAGACATTTTTGAGAATTGCACGTTACAGTTCACACCGTCCTCGACCGCACGATTACCAAACAAACCAGAAATGTGTGACAGTTGTTGAGAATGACCGTGGTTTTCTTCGAGGCGATTTTAATTTTAATGTTTACCCGTGCAAGAAGTCAGTAAGCATCAAGAGGAAGTCAGCTTCAGGCAGATGTTGCACGATCGAGCTCATGTGGAGGCACAGAGAGTGGAGGTAGGTCAAGTCAGGGTGGGGTTAGATACACAGTAACACGCTCCATGTAACAAACAAACATTCCTCAGAGCCATCCAGCTAGGGTGTGTTGGCCACAATTTGCACGATCGGCTTCTCTTGGAAACTCATTTGTTTCCATTTCTGTCCACAAAAATGCAGTTTGTCCCCCGCAGTGTCCGAATAGAGAAGTGAAGCCTCATGCTAACGCACTCATACACCTTTCTTCACAGATTGACATTCTGATCAAAGATGCTATTGGCAGACAACACCAGTGTGCCACGATCCAGTTGGACTTCCAGCTGCCGATCCGATTTGACCTTCAATATGTCGGGTGAGTCATAAATCTCTGCAATTGGCTCGCAATCTGTGAAACATTCCTGCATCTGTAGTGATTTACATCTGCTCACCGGCATTTCCGGAGCATATTCTTCTCTGTTGGATGCCCCCACATGCTGTATGTGATGTCCTGTAAGTGATCACGTTAAAGTGACAGAAGTCTCACTTAATGGGACCTAATTTGATCATGAAAGACGAGTCCTCTTATTTATTTTATCGCTTTAGTTCAACATGCTCCCTGTGTCTGCGTGAAACCTCTTTCTGCCTCTTATTAGTGCATGTGCCCTACTTCCCGCATGGTCTCAATGTGGTTTTTATGGTATTTATCACGGTATACGTCATTTAAAATGGCTACATCGTGAATCCAGCAAATACTTACAAAATACTTTATCGCATTGATGCAAAGAAATCACACACAAAAACAAGATTGCCAAGTGATTTGCAACAAATGTGATTTAACCATTTGTTGTTTGTTTGCTAAGTGTAACGGTCTAATGGTGACTCTTTGATGAAAAGCCTTGAGGTTGTGCTGCAAACTAATGCAAATACAGTATCTATCTATTATATACTGTCCTGTCACCCGACACTCACTCTAATGGTAACCCTTTCGTCTTCTGTCTTTCTCAGTGCGGACGGACAGTCGCACAGGCCGGTGATGATCCACAGAGCAGTGCTGGGATCACTGGAGAGGATGATCGCTATACTGGCTGAAAACTTTGGAGGGAAATGGTGAGAAGATGTTGCATAATCACGGCGAGTCCGATGCATTTCGTCAGGCTGTTACGATGCAGTAGCCGTACCCAAACGCGTCGCCTCTCTTTCTACCTCACGCAGGCCGCTGTGGCTATCGCCAGCGCAAGTCATGGTAATTCCTGTGGGGGGCAACAGTGAGTCATACAGCAAACAGGTCAGTGTCTGATGAAGATGTGCTTCTGGTACATCAGCAGACCATGTGTGCGGTTCTTTCTGTCATTATTAATTTGCTTGTAACTGTAAGAAATTACAGTCCAGATACAGTCTGAATAGAAGTGCCTCTCTTCTGTTAAGGTGGTCCAGCAGTTCTGTGAAGCTGGCTTCATGGCGGAATTGAATGATGATCAGGGAGCAACCTTAAATAAGAAGATTCGCTCTGCTCAGCTCGCCCAGTACAACTACATATTTGGTAAAGATAAATACTGGGATGAAAACGCCTTATTTATTGCTACTGAAGTTACCACAGCTGATAATGACAACGTTTTCTTTTTGTCCAGTGGTGGGGGATAAGGAGAGCGAGAGTGGAACAGTGAATGTGAGGTGCAGAGGAGGTAAGCAGCTGGGGAGGAGGCCGACAGAGGAGGTGCTGACATCCCTCACACGGCTACGAGACACCAGGAGCAACTTAGAAGAGTTCTGATGAAAAAGTCACTGATGTAATTAGTGTTTGTTTTACATGTTCAAGCTGTTATACCGTGGCTTTGTCTGAAGAGATGGCTGCTAAAATTTGTAGTAAAAGTATATCAAACATTCCTGACTTGTTGATTTGTCCATTAATGGCATCCACTGTTAAATCCGTGCCATTATAAGATCTCTATCAGTCTAATATCAGCATTACACCACGACGGCTGCAATTTGTTCACTAAATCCATTAAATATGCGAACCTCCCGCTTACGTACGTCTGTGTCATGATATCAGATTAGAAACCAGGCATACCTTTAAGAGACTGGAAGAAAGGGAGGATACGGAGGGGGATTTGACTAAAATAGGAGAGAGAGCAGCGGTGTCAGGACTGTGTGTTTTCATGTGTGTTTAGTGGAAACAGCCAAGTCAAGGTAAAGGTCAAAAAGATTGGAAGTTTTTTCCTTTTTAATTGAGAGAGGGCAGCAGGATGGAAAAGACATCGGTCACAACAGTGACACGGGGGGCGAGAGGGAGGTGTCCGCTCGGAGAGAATAAACTGAGATGACTGGACAAAAGCAGCCGCTCCAACAAAGCTGGTTGTGAAGCCGGTAGAACGGATTGTGTGTTTGGTTCTTCCGGAGATCATTTAGTGGGCCAGAGAGGAAAGGTGAGCCAGGTTCAGGAACAAGCCTCCGCTGGGAGTCAGACACAGGTCACCTCAGACTGAAAGAGGGTCTTAATTGACTCTAGATTGGACTAAAACAGGGATGTCCATGTATAAAACAGAAGTAATGGTCATTGCATGTTTGTACTTGTGTATGTATTCAGAAATGCCATTAAATCCTGTATTTCTTTACAGTCTGTTGCTGCTATTTATGCTAAGTGGGGGAATCACAGGCGTCCATCAGAAGACCTGAGATGCAACAGTATGGTCTTAAAGGGTCAGTTCACCCTTAAAAAAAATCATTTTGTAGCATATTTGTAGATATTTTTGGTTTTTATGAGGTTTTTAAATGGCCATTTGAGGTTTCTGCTGGCACCCAAATTGAATGGATGTGAATGAAATGTTTGGTTTGGGGTGCTCACGGCAATTAAATGCTAGCAGGCACAGCAGCGCTTTGAGATAAATGCTAACATGCTGATGCCTTCTTAGTTTAGCGTGTTAGCATGCTAATATTTGCAAGAGCTGAACTCTGATGAGAATATCATTAGTTTTGCAGATATTTGGTTATGAAGTATTTGGCAAATTGAAATTTTAACCTCATGATGGCATTCGATGAAAAATCAAAGGTCAGAGTTGTTACAATTCCTCCTGAGGGTACATGAATGTCTGTACCAAATGTAATGATAATCCATTGAGATATTTCTCTCAAAACATTCATAACTCAAACACATGCAGGCAAAACCAAATATGGCTGAATACCACAAGGGGTAAGAAAGAAAATATTGTTGGAATTTGGGTGAATTGACCCTTTAAGTTCTTTCTCACAGATTTATTCTTGATATCATACTATGATATCAAGATGTGTATTTATAGTACTCCCTGCTGTTGGCTTTGTGCTAAATGGGAAGATAAAATACGGCACAGCTACCGGCCAGCATTGCACAGTAGTTGCGTAGTGATGACACAAACCATTAGCTCCAGTAAACACTGAAGTCTTAACTTTATAGATAACAAAATCTCACTGCTCCCACCCTCTGCCCATACTATCTGTGCTTTGTGCGCACACACACACACACACACACACACACACACACACACCCAAAGCAATCCTTCATTCAACTGGTGGAGTCACTCAGAGTTCATAGGAAATTATTTTTAGCTAAAGGGGTTTATCAAACCCCTTTGGGGGGGGGCTGTAAAGAAGAAAACCTTTTGAGTACAGTGTATTGTGAGACAGTAACGATAGTTCATTCAGGGAGACAGAGATGGATATCTACAGACGTTTAATATACGTAAGAGCAAAGTCTTCATGGGAAAACCATAAAGAACTGTCCATCTCTTAAAAGTTGAAAGCCCTAAAAATGTATTTTCTCCATCAGCTTCTTACTTTGAGTGATGGAGTTCTACATGAGCACACTGTTTTATGGTGAACTCTCAACTGTTTTATTATTTCACATGAGAAAATCTTTGTTTTTCTATTTCTTCGTACTCTTTTCACTGGGGAAAGTAGATGTCCCATACTTGCGTGCACCAATCAGGATTTGGCAACATTTGAATCAGAGTTTGATGGCAGATGGTTGGTTGTCTGGTCACTGTCAACCAGGGCTGTGACTAATGATTATTTTCATCACCGAGTTATCTTTTCTCAGTTAATTGTTTTTCCTATAAAATGTCAGAAAATCAGTGCTGTGTATAATTTCCCACAGCCCAAGTTGGCGTCTTCAAATGTGCTGTTTTGTCCAAACAATAGTCCAAAACCAAAAGATATTCAGAGTACTATAATTTGTGACAAAGAAAAGCATCGAATCATCACATTTGAGACTTTAAAACCAACAAAACAAATGACTAAAACATCCATTTGATCATCAAAATAGTCTTTATAAAACTATGTCTAAAGATGTTTTTTATGTTTTGTTTCTCCGTATTTAGTCATGAATATTTGTGTTATAGAGAAATATAAGATTTGAAGTCAAGGAGCTTTACCTGTTTGCTACAATGACAGCGGGTGGAGAAAGTATTAATAGAGGAGCTTTTTGGGAGCCTAACTGCGGTTATAAAGTGACAGATTTTGAGATGACTGTTGTCCTGGAAGTCCAGTTTTCCTGGAGGGAGGCAGGGTGACTGTGACCCAGGCAGGGAGGCAGAGCCTGACAGGCTGGCCAGAGGAAGATAAACAGTATTGTTCTCCTGGTATCACTGAGAAACTGTCAGCCTGACTGATTGAAGGCTGAACCTCCCAAAATAGGCCCTGTGAGGCCAGGCTGCCTTCCCCTTCCACCCCGTTATAAATAATCCCTCTGTCTGTGAGTGTGTGCTCATGCGTAGTGTGTGTGTGTGTGTGTTTTAGCGTAGGGACAAGAAAGAAAGAGAGTGTGTGAGCAGGGAGAGAGAAATGTGATCACTGCCAAGGCGGCCTTAAAAGTGAAGCCACTGAAAACAATAACAGGAGGTCTGTGGGACTCAGAGCCAAACAGTGACCGCTGACCTCTTCTCAACACACACACACACACACACTGATTTGGAGGTATAGATATAGTGTGTGTGTGTGTGTTTAAGTCGGTAATGTTCGAATAGGGGCTTGTAAATTACCACCCGAGGGAATATCACTTGATTATTTGGACTGTTTACTCGGTTCAACAGGTGTGCCGGAGGTAAATGTCTTTCAGGCAAATATATGACATCAGTGCAGCGCTAGCACACACTTAAAACCTCAGTTCAATGCAGCTGGGAGGGGACTCATCTGCTTGTTTACAGCCAAGCAACAATCAAGCAAAAAACGTAAAATAGCGGAATAAAGTTGTTTGAAAGCTTTCTTGTTAAACCCCAAAACCTCAGCCCACCCACACTGCCTGGCCTAGCAGGCTCAGCTCTCATTCCCTCTCGCCAACTCCCTCTCGGTCTCGCCTTTCCTTTGCCCTCACTGTTCTGGGTCCAGTAACTCTGCTCAGCTAAGTCTCAACCCACAGTTTATACAAAAGAGTTTTTGGGGTATGTTGCTCCTTATTTGATCTGGCTGCTCTCTCAACCCGTCAGACAGTCTCCACTTTAATCCCCCGCTGTGCGCCTTAGATTTAGGCGTGTGCTTGCACTTGGCTTTAGATATATTTAAAGGTAATAGATGTTCCTGCACGCACGCACACCCACACTGAGCTGGTGACTGAGCCAGGTCGGGAAGTCACCTTTACAAAGACACACAGACAGCTCACAACCCAGCACAGTAGTGTACAGTCTCGGCCTGGCCTCAGTCTGCTCCCAAGTATGTCTGCTATGCTCAACACACTGATGACCTGATCTTGCTCTCTTCAGAGTGGGACACCTAGAGAGAAGAGGGAGCAGACAGAGGCGAGAGAAAGAAAGTCTGTGCAAATAAGGCATTGGTTTATTGTTCTAGCCAACCTGTTGAATCGCTCTCAGGAGGGAGGAGTTTATGGGTTCAGGGGAAGGTCAGAGGTCATGTTGACGCTCAGGCCAGTTTAGTAAGCGAGAAGAATAAAACAAACCCCTCTGTAAATTCACAAATATTTACAGTTGCAGCAAATCACTGTAAATTCTTACATGAGGAGGAGGAGGAGAAGGGGAGGCTCGGGAGGCAAGCATCAGTTTTGAATTTGCTGGCATGACTTTGTGCCAACCCATGTGGAAGACGCCCATGCTCTGATATACCACACCGCTGCTTGCGTTGTTTGAAACTCACACGACGCAAAAGAACCAAGGCAGACTCAAGAAGTCACGGGGCTGACAGAAAACCTGAGGGTGGGACGTACATCCAGATGCAAGTTAACGACTTAAAATTGAAAACTGATAGCTGGAAGAGAACTTTTAGGATTTGAGGGAAATCAAAATGATGTGATATTTACTGGAAAGTAATTTATCACTGCACCATCATGGAAAAAAATTTGGTTGAATTCGATTATTTGCAAACTAGAAGTCATTAAAGATAACATTTATGGTAGGAAGTTGATTAATTGTTTCTTTTCCCAGTATGCTACAGCTGTAATCGAAGCCAAAGTAGAAGGTGTTAATTCAGAAGTTCAGCCCCACATGATCTGCTACGCATGCAGTATATTTAGTGCATGTTTAATAGACTTTCAATCCCTTTCCTCATCTCAGTATGTTGAGCAGAGACCAGTGAAGCCTTGGGGAGTAAGAGGAGGAGAGGCTAACCTCAGACGTTGACCTCAGGTTGTTTCCAGGATTCCTGCTTGTGGAGGATACTGAAACCTAAACCTGGCCGAGAGAAGGAGAGAGCTAAAGGCTAAAGGAGGGGAGGAGGTGCTGGAGTACACGGCCAAGTCCTTGACGTAGATCTTTGAAATGTTGCAGATGGATTACATAAAGATACACAAGATGATTTCTTATTTTAAATGTGATGTAACTAAATCTAAAGGCGTTGTAAATTAAAGGAATAGTCCAACATTTAGGAAAATATGCTTATTCGCTTTCTTGCCGAGATTTAGATGTAGTTGTGTAGAGTATTGTTACCACTCTCGCATCTCTCCATTAAATCTATAGCAAGCAGCCGGTTAGCTTAGCTTAGCATAAGGACTGGAAACAGGGGGAAACAGCTAGCCTGGCTCTGTCCAAAAGTGATAAACCTGCTTTCCTGCACATCTAATGCTCACTAGACATATTTTCTTTGATTAATTCAACCAAATACCAAAGCGTCAAAATGACAAGTTTCACCGCAGGTTGTTAGAGACATGAGGGACGTGTCGAGCTTCTCATCTGACTTTCGTCAAGAAAGCAAATAAGCGTATTTCCCAAAACGTTTAGCTATTCCTCTAAACAATATTTTAATGTATACACTTTGAGAGAGATTTTTTTTTTGTCTATGTTTCACCTAGTATTCAGACCTCAGATAATATTTAGGGAGAATTGTTTCTATTGAGGTTGGATTACAATTCCAGCAGGCCAGTCCACTGCCGCAGGGCCCCAAATACCGAGGCTCCCTGTACTCTCCACATTCACCTTGTTTCAGTTGTCATTTGTTTTTTTGATAAAATGCTAATTTGTGTGGGAATATGCAACATTCAGACTCAGTATCAACTGAACTGATAGGGGCCTCTCTCAGAGTCCTGCATTACACTCTTGGGTCTTTGTTGTGAGATTCGGGCCCCTTCACACAACTGTTGATTGGTACATTTCTGCCCTGGAGCTCCCACAGCGGGTTAATCTGGAAAGGGTTTGTACACATAAATAAATAGGAAATAACCTTTTTGAGTAATTCTTGAGGCTTTGGTAGTTTGTCTTTTTAAACTGATTAATATTGAGCGCTAGTGGCATAGCTCTGTAGACGGTAATGTCTGTCTGTCCAACACTTTGATGCAGACTGAAATATCTCTACAACTATCGGAAATATTGCTATTAAATCTTTGTAGAGATGTTTATGCCCCCCTAAGGATGAATTGAATAACCTTTCACCTGAGAGATCACCTAACTTTTCCTTTTACGCTATCATCAGGTCAAAAGTGTAATTATTTCTATGACCCGCTATCTAAAACCTGATGACTTTCCCATCAGCCTCAGCTGTTCTTTGTATTTGCATCGATTTGCAAATATGCTAACACGCTAAACAATGACAGTGAACATAGTCAATATTATATGTTAACATTGTCACTGTGAGCATAATAGCATGTCTGTGTTGGACATGACAGGAAGAGCGAGAGAGAGGTCAGCTCAGTTGGACCCTAATTGGCTGACGAAACTGCTGAAATAACCTTGTTCCAATTATTCACACAAAGAGCAATTGTTACCCATTCAGAGAAGCTACTGGGCCACGTATGTACACATAGCAACAACAAAACAACAGTGTCTAGTGTGTGTGAACGGTCATGAAAGATATGGCTTGGCACAGTGCAGCCATGTTTGGCACCAGACACACCAGCCCGCAAGAGCTCTCAAAAGCGTAGCGACGCAGCTGGGTAATAAAAGCTTCGGTATGTTTATGGCCGATCGGTTTTAGACTACCGTGTGTTGTATCACAGCCTGAATTTCAATTAACTGCTGCTGATAGTAAATTCCTGTCACTCGTGAGATCTTGGTCGATGATGACAGATCTGACAGCCATCAGTGATGTATTGTCATTACTTTTAGATTACTGTGCCATACTTGACGGATAGAAGTTTTGTTAACTTAAAAATGTGTGAATAGAACGAGAGAAGCAGGCTTTTATTACAAATAAGGAATTTAATCTATTTTCACGTTTTTAATAGTGCTACTACCACTGACAGTAATAATCACGATAATTAGAATAATTTGAGATATGGGGAAAGCTGCGCTGATTTGATGAGACGAGCCTCTGTAGTCAATATAAGAGTCTATACTCTGCAGTCACGCTAAGGGCTCGGTGAGTTGTCTCGCCAGGGACGACTGTAACTCCTCATTAGAGTGCTACTCCCGTCAATCCTCTTACTCCGTCTTTTACCACTTTTGAACCTTTTATTTTTATTCTCATCACTAATGATCTTTCTATCTGAGCTCCATCAATAGCCCGTGCTTACAGTTTCACAGAACTAAAAGGCTTTTAGTGGAAAAATATCTCTGTGGTTCCCTCTTGGACTGTAAAGATGTTATCCGTTTTCTTCTCTGGCTCTCTGCGTCCTTTTCAGAGCACACATGCCCTGCTTTGATCCGGACCCTGGCACAGTATTGGTGGAATGGAGCAAATATTGACTCTCATCTGAGCCAGACAAATCGCACCCCCTTCCTGCGTTCTTTCTCTTTCACTCTCCTTTACACTTGCTCAGTTCCCGTCTAATCTGCCATTACCTCTTTCTCTCACATTCCCTTTCATCCCTTTTCTGCTGCTGCCTTTCTTCTCACTCCCTTTGTGTCCCCGTGTGTCAGTCTCTCTCTCATCTCTACTCGAGGCTTCTGAGGCCGTCTGTACTGTTGGGTCAGGACTCTCCGCTTAGTTCGCAGCCTTCACAGAAATCAATCCATGACGTTCTCTATCTCAATGTTTGGATTTCACACTGTCCAAATTAAAGTCTCTCTCCTTCATGTGCTTTATGTTGAACTGCTACTGCCTTAAGCCTGGAGCATACTTTTGCATCTGTGAGTCTTCTGACATACACAGGCAAAGTGTGAAGACATTCGTGGCATGAGCTAACATATTTTCATGTCATGTTCATATGTGCTGCAGACGGCTGCCACATTTACAAAACCAGACAACACAGAAAGAGAAAATAAACAAGTACCTAAATTTGTGCTTCCACCTTTTTCGGTTCTTTGTTTTGCTTCCATATTGACCTAACCCCATTCCTACTGGATGAATAACTAGTCAAAGCACATTTGATGCACTGGACTACAGATGAGGATTATGTTATACTGCTCGATGATAAGTCAGGGAACCACTAAGATGATTAGGCTTCATCCTCTCGGAACCATTAATGTCGCAACCAAAATTGGTGCCAATCCTTCTAGTAGATCTTGAGTTATTTCACTGGACAAGTAAACATTGTGACCTGCTGGTAGCACTAGAGCAAAATACAGGGAATTACTGAAAGGGTCCATCCTCTGGGTACCATGAATGTCTGAACCAAAAATGATGACAACACATAAAAAAGACAATCCACTGAAACAAAAAATGCCAGAGGAAATGTCAGGGGATCACCAAAGTCATCTAGCTTCATCCTCTAATGTCTAATCAGAAATTCCATCCGTTAAGGCCCTGAACCATGTCAGGCAGTCGGTCCCTGAGAAATCAATCTGATTAGCTTTTCAGCTGATCAATCCAATATACTAACAACATTACAATCTGGATTGAAGCTAAGTGTTGAGCGAGACTGGTGTGAAAATGGTAGGCAAAAGCTGCTTTGTTTCATCGTAACAACAGTACATCCACAGTCCTAGATCTTCCAGTTTCCCTTTTTGAATGACAAATACAGACTACTGCTACCTGCTGGTATGGAGAGTAATTTCCTCTCAGGCAGGTGCAGAACGTACTTGCTAGTTGGTGGTTGGCTGTAATCTTTGCGGGATGTTCAAGTGCAACTTTTTGGCCGAGACACAAGCGACGTGAGGAGACGCAACAGTCAGCCTTCGTCGCCGCTAGTTCTTTGATGTCGGTTTGGTGCGTCTGGGCCAATCCATCCCAGAGTTGTTGAGATATTTCAGTCTGGACCAAAGTGGTAGACCATCAGACAAACTGATCGTCATATACCTGCATGGATGAACCCTCTCCTCCCTCTTACATAAAGACAATGTTTCAGCCCTGACTCCTCTCGCTGTCTGTAAGTGAGTTTAAACTGAGCTTTCCTGTCTTGAACATTGTTACCTGAACAGGGAATACTGGGACCTGTGGTCTGAAAAGGGTTAATGATAACCATCAGATGGGTCTTCATACTCATCCCCTCTGTTTGACTTATTTAAGTCACTCTGTCTCGCTGCTGTCTTCACAGCCCAACTCTGTCTGTGTTGCTGGTCTGAAGAAGCCTGGAGGCCTCATTAACTTTTACAGTAAAAGGGTTGCGGGCTTACTGGGCCCAAGGCCGGATTGTGTGTATGTTTTTTGGAGGCAGGGTGTGTGTACATGCAAGGAGTTTTTCGAGTGATGTATCACTCCCACAGGGACCCGCTACTCTGATCTGCAGGGCTATTACTTAAGTCAGCCGCTCGAGACGCATAACAGATCTGTTGCTCCATACGGACCTCCCCGGACACACACATACATCTGTATGTTGTGATGACTACTTGATACAGACATTTTGCTCATCAGGATTCTGTGGTTGGTGTTGCGTGCCGGCAGGCCAACACGTTAGTTATTGCTTCTCAGGGATCCAGAGAAAGAGATAAAAGAAAGAAGGGAGGGGGGAGTGGAGCAGAGGGCTATAAGTGGTCACGGACCATTGGCGGCCATGGCAATGACCTCTGGCTAATTGTAGTTACTGATAGACATGCTGCTTAGAAGTACAGAGATATCCATTTCACTAATCACACACACACACACACCCGACCCTGCTATATGTGTCTATGCATGTGCGTTAACCTCTGGAATCTACCCTCATCATTCTGGGTACGCCTTTAACGTTAACTTTTATTTGGACAGATCAGATCTTAAGCCCGCTCTGTAATGTGGTTTAAGTTTTAAGTTGTTGGCTCGCAGCGGGCTTTGAAGTCGCTAATCTCCTTCACCATCACTGTGTCCGTGTTTTAGGATGCCTGTCCAAGAAAAGCAACAGCAGCTTGGCCCTGGGACGTCTCAACCCCTGGGTCTGTGTTCGACCATAACTCACTGCGTACCCGCCCTCCCTACCACTCATCGGCGTCTCTCACATTTCCACCATCTCGCCTCTCTTCTCAGTGGCAGCAGGGTGGGAAATGTTATGTTGATGAGTCGGGCTCTGATCTCCTTGGTAGTAAACAATGTTTTTAGTATCCCATTAGTTTCACTTTCCCTCCCTTTTTTTCATAATCTATCCATATTTCTTTGGACTCTTTTACTCTCCTGCACTGTTTACTGTCTGTTCCCTCTGTCTTCATCCTATCTTGTTCATACTGATCATGTCAGCTCTATCTTCTCTCTGCTTGTTTTTCTTGATGAAGATGATGTTTGTTTTAGTTATTTGTCATACATACAGCCACCAATGATTAATATAAACCAGATCTAGAATGCAGCACATGCATGTTAAAAAATGCAACAGAGTCCAAAGTGAAGCCAATTAAGAAAGATTTTATTTGTGATGTTCAGACCTTTATGTTTACAACAATAAACGATTATCACATATTAGAAAAGTCAAAAGAAAGACTAAGTAGTCCATCATACCTTCTTTACCCACATTTTAGACAAAGTTAGTGAACTTAAACTCTTCAAAATGAAACAACCATTCTTTTGTTGTCTTACACACTCTCGTATCATCGTACAAGAAGAAAATGGGACTCACTTTCTATTTCTCTCAACTTACCCACTTTTACGCATGAAAACAGTAAATGTAAATCCTACAACCTCAATATATAGACGAGGAATACTGTTTTCAGTTGTAAAACTTTGTGCAAGTATTTTGATTTTGACATTTTTTTCAAACCATTTTTTCTTTTTTGGATAAAAGCTTACTTAACATTGCACCATACGTTTCTTCAGTAGACACACAACACAAATCAAGTAAAGCTCTTTATCCCATGAAGAAATTGTATTTGTTTCCTCCGAACCTCTGTGTCATTCTTCACCCCCCCCCCCCCCCCCCCACACACACAAACACACACACCCACTGTCCCCTGTGGGCTGTCTTTGGTCGCCTTGTTCTGTTTCAGACTGAGAAGGTCGGTGGCTTACAACCAAATAAATATGGTGTAAACACGTTGGCATCAGGCAGTTTTCACATCTGCTTCAGACCGCAACCAAGAAGAGTTCACAGCCCACACACACACACACTCACAAACACAAACACAAACACACACACACACACACACACACACACACACAAAGTCATCATTCCAGCTCTGAAGTGGCTTGTCCTTTGGGTGTACTTATCTGGTGGAGCATGTCTGCTTTCGAGCACTTATGTGATTAAACAGTTATGAGAAAACACAGCAATGTTTATATCACTCAAAAATATATTTTGCATGGCAACTACATACTTCCAGTGAGTCAACAGCCATATTTCATCTATGCAAAATACAAAAATCATTTTCCACTTTCGACATTCATTTTCCACTTTGTTGTAGAACAATTCGTGTTTGTATTGGCACAATGGTAGGCCCATAAAGCTTTGTACTTCCCTGCTGCAGATGCTGCCAGCTCATGGCTGTTTCCGACAATGAGTAGATCATTACTACTGATCAGTGTGACCTAGTACAATGTAGCATTCTTATGTTGCAACTAAGAAAGCGGCTCTGAGAGTTATTAGAGCTTAGTCAGGGCCCATAGAGGTGTGTGTGTGTGTGTGTGTGTGTGTGTGAGAGAGAGAGGCTGTGGGAGTGTATGGTTTATGCATGTGAAAATGAGAGACGGGGAGAGTTGTGTAATCTGTTCATTTTGTGTCTCCTGTCTCCCCCCCCTCTCTCTTCCCTCTGGCCCCCTGGCTGCCAGGCGTCACACCAGTTTATAATAAGGACCCCAAAAAAAGTTGTAGAGTGAACGGACTGAAAGAGAGAAAAAAAACAGAACCCTTCCCACTCTCCTAAAATCACGGGGAGTGACTGTGACAGGAGGAAGGGGACAGAGAGAGGGAGACAGAGAGAGAGAGAGAGAGGGAGAGCTGAAGAAGCCCTCGCACGATTTCACCACATTTCTTTCAGGACCGCACAGACAGGAACAGACCACAATCCGATCACTAAACCTGGACTGATAATCAATAGCTTTTATTAGTCGAGGAGTGAGGACTGTTGTGGGAGACTCTTGGAGGAGCATGCGGCTCGGTTTACTATTCAGGTAAAACTTTGACTTTTACTGCTGCAACCTGCTGCCTCTCTCAGTCCGCTTGTACACAACATCACATGGGGGGGGGTTTCATCCTCCTTTGAGTGGGGCATGGTGTGTTGAGCGTGGAAGAGATTTTATAAAATTGTTTTGTTTTGTGGCGAAGTTTGGACTTTTACGCGCGACGCCTTCTTGTTGCGCACTGCGCTTTGCAGGATATTAGATAGGAATTTACCCGAAGACATCTGGGTTTAGGTTAGAGTCTTTCTCCTCAGGGCAGATTTTTGTGAATTTCCCCTCTGTTGCATATCTCTGTCCCCCTCTCTCTTTTCCTCTGTCCCCGCGGCTCTGAGTTCATTCTACAATGTGCCACTGCCAGGAAAACGTGGACCCGGGTAGGGGGTCCTTACTTCGGCCTCAGCGGCTCTGTTGTGTCGGGCTGTGCGGGACCTTTGTCTGTGTTTTTCGGGGTATCTGATGTGGGGAAGCTTCCAGAGACCATGGCGGTGCACCACACTGGGAAGAAGGCACCAATTACCCAGACTACATGTGGCTTGCGGACTCGTGGTTGTGGTGATGGTTTGGTTCTAGTGGTGACCGCTGCATGGTCATAGCAAGTCGTTTAGTATCATGTTCAGGCTATTTTCTTGGCAGATGAAGAGATGGTATTCCACTTGTTTCTTGTACACTTGTGTCTGCAACTTCATGGAGATTGTTGTCGCAACTGCTGGTTTTCTTAAAAACAAGTATATTTATAAGAAACGTTTCCCCTTTAAGGGAAATGTAAGGCTTTGATGACTCAATATATATGTGTATATATATATATGTGTATATATCTATATATCTATATATATATATATATAATATAAAGCTGCTCTAGTGGGTAATGCATCCTAATGTAGTTTTATGTCAAGATTATGAACACTAAATTTAAAGGGGGCATCACCATCTCACATCATGAACCACGTCCTTTGAACGCCAGACCTCAAATAAAAACTACCTCACAGTACAGCATTATTTTACATATTGTGACTGATTAAGTCTGGTTGTGTGTGTGTGTGTGTGTGTGTGTGTGTGTTAAAGCCACATCCTCAGGGTGTGTAGAGCCCCAGAGAGAGGCATGCGGAGGAGAAACATACTTGCTGTTTAAACCCATTAGTTTGTTAGCGCCTCCCAAAATGTATTGAGATGTTTGCCAGTGAACCCTGAAGGGAAAAAGAAACTTGTGTTCACCCCGGCTGGAACGCTCACGCCTGTAGTGGGAAAGAAAGTGTCATAATTGGTTGCTAAAGTAAAATTAGGTCACTGGAACATATGGGGTGTTCACTCAACACATTCAACACAGTTTGTAAACTAAATTTACATTCGGGGAAATATGTTCAAGAACGCTGATGACCATTGAACAAAGAACAATGAGTCTCTGTAAGTTTGCAGAGTACATACAAATGCACATTTTAGGTCATGGAACTATTATGGAACAACCTGCTGATGTTTAAAATCTTGTATATCTGCCACTTATTTCCCCCTCTGCTCTTCATCCCTCCAGGCTCTATGTCCTGTGGGGTTTTGTGGTGGTCACGACCTCCGTGACCAAGGCAGCCAAGAGGAAGGTGAGTCATTAGCTCATTAAGAGTGAGAAAGGGCTGAAAAGTGAGAGTTTAAGGATAGATTTCCATTATTTCATGTCCTAAAACAATCCTGATTGGCCCATATGCACTCTAAAAGAGTTATCGGACGCTGGAAATGTTCATACTGGCTCCAAAGACATCCCAGTCTTTTTCTTTTTTAAAGATTTTTTAGCTGTTGGCATTTTCACCTTTATTGGACAGTGAAGAGGCAGACTGGAAATGGGGGAGAGAGATGGAGATATATGACTTGCAACCAGGGTCCCTGGCTGGAGACTGTTGCCGTTATGTGGCATGCACTGTAACCATTCGGCTCCCAAGGTGCTCCCTCTCTAACACCAATGGAAGAGATGGGAGACCAAATCCAAAGTCTTAGATTGGATCCAAAATCCAAAGATCCAAGTCATACTTCGCAAAAATACATGCCGAATTTCAGCCAAAGCTAGTGCGAGGCTTCACCAGTCGGAGTCAGTCAAATTAGGTGGGTACCTTCCAGTCTTTTTAGTATCAAATTCTATTTGTGTTAGCATCACTCCACTGCAGCTAAGCAAGGAAACACCGTCTAAGAAAACAAAGATGGAATTTTAAACTAAAAAGACTGTAACTCAGTCTGCTGAAGCCTCAAACCAGCTTCCCCTGAACTATGGAACAAATTGTTGTTATAGATAACAACATCTTTTCATGATCTACTCTTAAGAAAAACAGCAGCTGTGTTAATGCATTTTTCAGATTGATGTATTTAGGTTTTAAAAAAAAGTATTTAGCTTTAAGCCGCTATGATTGCTATTTTTTACAATAACAATGTATCAAATGACAATGTGAAAACATTGTGAAAGGAGAAGAAGCTCAAGAGAATTATAACCTGAATCTTTATAGTGAGTTTCAGCTAATTGTTTAGCTCATTTGTTTGGCCGAAATGTTACTGTTTTGGTTCACTCTCACCACTCTCATAGGGTTTTATGGCCCCAGCTGGCAGATGTTACACTACCCGCTCAGGACCAAACATCAGGCACATTTAGCGACTAGCTGGGGCACATAGTCCAACATTAGCAGCTCAAGATCCAAATATTTCCCCCAGGAGCTGGTGGAGACCAAAAACAGAGCTAAAAGAGAGTGAATGTTGGACTCACATTCATCAGGTGGCCAGAAACACCCCTTCAAATGAATGATAATATCCTCCGTAACTGTTGGAAGAAGCAATAGTTTGCAAAAAACAACTTAAAAGGTGTTGACGTGTCAATGTTCACTATTTGTTTCTGCTGCACCCAAGTGGAAGAAATCTGTTGCCGAAGGTTTGACTAGATTATGTTCCTCAACCTATAAATGAGCACTTAATCCTTCAGTTTAGCTGAAACATCTGTTCTAATTACAAAAAAAGGATGAAGAATAACTGTGGATTTTCTGCTGGAAACTGGTATAGGACTTGATCTCTTCACTGCCAGTATGGCATTTGGTTGTATGTACACATGTCAGTATTCTCAGCTACACTCCGGTCTGGAGCAGGCCTGGCGGTGCAGTGTCGCAGGAGTTTAACCAGTAGCTCCAGGTCAGCGGTAGCTGCTGCAGGTTCACTGCGCGGAGCTCATTAATGGTCCCAGTTATGTGGCAGCTGTGTGTTTGATGTCACTCATTACAATAGACAACACCTCCCTTCTAGACACACACACACACACACACACACACACACACACACACTCAGTCATTAGGCCTGTCTGCTTCAAGCCCCCCTCATCTCTCGTACCCCTTTCTCTTTGCTTTTCTCCCACCCTCCTGCCATTTCACCGCAGACACTGACAGGAACCCTTTTAATCTGGATAATACAGTACTGAAGCACACATGCATAGAAACACAAACACACAAGCATGCCTCTTACACCTGTCCTCTCTTGCATCAAACCCACAAACAGTTTCTACAGTACTTCCATCTTTCTGCCCATGTACACACTAAAAAAGAGAGAGTGAGAAGTGTAGTGCAGATTTATGTTTTGGTTCTTTCTGAATGGAAACTTTTGTTCAGCTCTCATGTTTGCCGCTCTGCCAACCAGGCCAATGCTTCAGTTATGAAATGAGAGGAGAAACATTTATTTGTAGCCACAGAGGAAGACATCAAAGCCTGACCTGGCACCCACATACTGTACATGCACTCTCACACACACACACACACACACACACACACACACACACACACACACACACACACACACACACACACACACACACAGCCAGATCAGCCCCAATCTTGTAGTTTCTGCAACGCATTCATATGACACCAACTCCAATGAATTTATCCATCTGCTCATAAGCTGCTGGCAGGTGACCGAGTCTCTTCAAAGCCTGAGTGAACTATGAAACTTTTCAGGATTTACATTTTGGCCTCAGAGGAAGGAAACTCATGAGACTGCAGCTCAACAGCGGACTCAGTTACTGTGAAGTGATAAGTCCCTCCAGAGATTTTAGATTTAGCAATGGCAGCATTTTTGCTAAGTTAAGTACTTCTTTAAAATATTGCCAACGCTTGTCATTTTAACCTTTTTGCAGAGGGGTTAAGGTTACATGCAGTCAGAACACATTCAATTCATTTAAAGTACTTTTTAACCAGCCAAACCTTTTTTTTTTGTCAATTCATTTATTGCCCAAAAATGTTTTCATTCAGGCCTTACATTTTAAGACGGGACAGAACATACTGACTTTAAATCCGATTTTCACAACATTTTCTGTTAGAAGTGAAAAGAGATATATCTGCTGGATTAAACCAGAGACTACCAACTGTTTTAGTGATCTCGCACAGATTTCTTGTTTTGCTGAATGCTGAAAGGTGGTGATGACAAACCGGTTACCTCACGAACGGATGAGCTTTTGTTTAAAATCAATATATCGTTGTTGGGCGTGACAGAGAGTGATGAGGAAACATGTAGCACAGACGGATTCAACGTAATTACCACAAAATATTTTATAATACCTCAAATGGTTTGTCTACTATTTGATTAGTTGATTGATAGAAATTTTATCGGTGACTATTGTTAAATAATTTCTATTTATCATATATTACATGAATCAGTTTTTCAAACATACATCTCAATATCTGTGTTTGTGTGTGTGTGTGTGTGTGTGTGTGTGTGTGCCAGGTGGCAGGCAGACGGTCCAGACAGGTGTTTGAGGCGGAGCCTGTGGAGGGGGTGTGGTCTGTGTGGGTGGAGTGGTCTGACTGCTCGCAGACCTGCGGTGTAGGCGTCTCACAGAGGAGCAGGAAGTGTTTACCTCCCCCACCTCCCCTCTCCCACTCTCCACCTAACTGGGCAGGTTATTTGCCTGGGGGCATCGGCGGTCCTGTCATCTCACCTGTGCGCCCCTTCTACCCTCCTCGTTACCCCGGGCAACACCAGCCTCATCACTCCCCGTCCACCTCCGACAATCACAACCAAGGGGTGTCTCTGTATCGGAATACCAACCCCGGGGGAGGAGGAGCTCCGGTACCAGGACAGGCCAATCCAAACCCTCCTTTTTACCAGCCGGAATTCTCCCCATCCAATCAAGACCATGCTCCTGTGTACCGATCGCCCTACCACGCTCCCTCTCACGGCTACAACCAGCCAGCACGCATGATTAGGAGGCCGACCAATCCAGGCGCATCGAGGTCTGCAGGAGGCGGGAGCAGAAGGTCGACCGCCCCAAATCGTGAGGGTTTGCCTGCGAGGAGGTGAGTGAAGACTGGACAAGCGAACGAATCAATTAGAGCCGAGCTTCTTACAGATATAAGTTCATTTTTCATCTGTAAAATCTCCTACTCTGTATGTATGTTGGTCACAATTCTGGATTCGTTAAATTAATGGGCCCAATGCGTCATAATCAGATGTTTTTGATGCTGGTATCAGCAACAGAAATCCAGTATTTAAACCAAAAAGTTTCAGCATCTTTTTAAAGGTCAACGGTCAGTGGCCCATAGAGAAACACTGATTCAATCAATTTCCAGTTAACGGAAGCTTTTGCATGTGCTGTGTGCTGCTCTTCTCCAGGAAAATGACTCTAGCACACAGGAAGTGAGTTTTGCCTTACTGACAAAAAAAGTGCAGACGACATGGCTTTAACCGCTGTGATCTCTGGCAACTGTAACACAGAAACAGCGATGTTGTATCAACAAAGACGTCACCAAACTAAAAGATTCCTCAGAGTACCATTTGATGCACATGCTCAGGATTCATTCAGGGGCCGTTAGTTAAAGTGCTGACATTGTTTCGGCATTAGAGAGGGTTTGTTATGATGTTTCGAGTGTTTGAGGTTGGAGTTTTGCCCATAACTGGTATCTGCTGTGTTATTAGATCATTACCTCTGGCTTTTGTCATACCAACAGGCACTGCATTACTCTGCCCGCTCAATGTCGGTTATGATTATGTTGGACAGCTAACATGTACTGTATCCGAAATGCATCCTGTCTTCCTGTTTTCTTTATTTTTGTCCCTGCCTCTGGATCTTTCTCTCCATCTGTAAATCTTCCTCTCTAAATACTTCCCTGCTTCTTCTTCCTTTTTTTGTGTCTTTCTCCCTTCCTCGCAGGTCTTCCGCCATCCGTCCAGGTCAGTTTGGGTACGGCAGGGTCCCGTTCTCTCTGCCTCTGCACCGTCCCAACCGGCAGGCCCGCCACACTGTTAACGGCACTGATGCTGAAACACCACCTGCGCCCAATGAAGACGATGCAGAGAACAATGGGAAGGAGGACGAGGAGACGGCGAGTGATAGAGAGGACAGGAAGCGGGGCAAGCGTGAGGAGGAGGAGGTCTCTGAAGACCCTGCTGCTGAGGAGGATCCCACCACAACTGGCAACCCACAGCGCCATGTTGACCGACCCCCACAAACCAATACAGAGCACGGGAGGGCAAGAGAGCGAGTCCCACTTTCTCACTTCTTCTCACGCTCCTCATCAACATCTCTCCTACCCAACCGCCACAGGTTTGACTGGCACTCCGTCACCGCGCCGCCTCCTCCCATCCCTCCTCTCTCCCGCCCCAACTTCCCTGCGGTCGTGTCACCCTTTTCCTCTCCTCTCCATCGCTCCAGCCCCACCCACAGAGACAGGGAGCTCCAACCAGGCTTTAGCCCCCACGTCCCACCCACCGGCGACATCTACCCGCTGCAGCACCCCCACATCCCGCACCTGGGAGTGGAATCAGGCAGAGAGGGAGGAAGGGCTGCTCCTCAGGTCTTCCGATGCTCTGGGCCGGAGAAGGAGTACCGCAGGTGCTTCTCGCAGGTAAGATCTTCACCCATGAATACGAGGAAAAAAGTAATTCTTCCACTCATTCCACTGGCTTCACACCCTTTTAATCATCTCAGTAGTTCACTTTCATACTTGCTACTTAGCGTGTATGTCCCCCGCTCACCTCTGCTTTATTCAGCCTGCAGTCATGCTTGATTTATATGCGTGCCGTGTGTTGAAGGGAGCAGTTAGGCGGACGTAAAGTTGAAGGTCAGCAGAGTGTATTTGATAGGTAGATCATTCCCCAGCTCCAAAACTAGCTGGTTGTCTTTGAGCAATTGGATGGAAACTGACTGCAACTGCCTCCGCAGCTCCAAGGCGTGTGTGTATTCTGGGTAGCAACCAGAATTCACACCTCTGTTGTGAAGCCATACACGTGTCTTTGGGACTGATTGCACATACGTGTGAGGAGAAAAACTGGCCAGAACCTGCGCGTTAGTGTAAATGCGTGCGTAAATGTGTGCATGTGGCAATGTGTATCGGCGTAATGTCCTGTCTGTCTCGAGGCCTGTCTGGTGATGATTGGGGTTGCAACCGGCTCCATACCTCTCGGTGCGCCTCAGTGCGAGCGTTATCAGTAGCAAAGTGAAAAAAGAGCAGCCCGAGGCACAGATCGTGACAGATGGGCGAATTCAAACCCTCGACACACGGCTGAGGAACTGAGGTGGACGCCGCAGTAACTCAGGTTTCACGAAGACAGGAATGCCACGCTTGATTTCACTCAATTAAATGTGAGATTGAGGTAGAATATCGTGGATGAAGTGTTTTTAGTGATCGGGTGTTGTGCCTGGAGATTGTATCCACACTGTTTATTTATTGATATGTTCTTAATAGGCTTTATATATTTGTATCGTGGATTGTTTTAAAACATAACCATCAGGCAATAGACATTTTTAAGAGGCACCCGTCCTGATATTACCACATTTCACACAGTATCACATTTGGCAAACATGCACATTTTCCACCTTTTTGCAATGGCTGTTTCAAATTCACAGCAGGCTTTCACACAACCTTCCACCACCGTTGCCATTTATTCAATCATTAATCAATCAACTCTTGTCCCTGGTGAGAGGGTCAACATGTGGAAAGTCACAGATATCATGCTTGAGTTAATTTCTATTTTCAAGCACGAAAACACCTCCCTTTGTTCAGTCAGTCCTTTACAGCTGCATTTAACATGTTGAGATACTTCGGTATGAAAAACTGAAACGTAGACTGGCTATTCTATCAGAATATTTCATACAATACTCATAGATAAAAGGAAAAAAACAATATGACGTGACATCTTTCTTGGGCACTACTTGCTATTTGAAAATGCAGTAGTGAGAAAGTATCATTCACTGAGTTTCATGTAAATCAGTTAACCATGTGTGAGATGTCTCACATGGATGGAGGGACGAACGAATAAAATAAACAGAAGGAAACTGATCCATAGTCCATTTTAAGATTTGATCATGGGGACAAAAATATATTTGACCCGGTTATTTATTCCAGCAGACCACTTGTAACCGGTCCGTCTTAAGTGAGAGCATTGGTAGAGATGATAGGATTAAAGTTAAATACCACACACATACACCTACACACTTGTGCATTTTCACTCTCACTCGTTATTTCCACAACTGGCTCTCATCGAGTGGAAGTAGACACTTGAATTTGGGGCCGGGTTGGCACTCGTGGGCTCTTGACTTTTCTCTCTTTAGATAACTTGGCAGGCTCTCTTTCCCTCTTTCATCTCCCTCTCTTTCTTCTTTTCTGTCTCTACCCGGCTCTGTGTGATAGTCCCCGTGTTAAAACAGATTTAGTAGCTGGCCTGGCAGAATACTCGCCCTGTGTGTGCCAGCAGCGCTAATAGCAGTCCTGTGACGGCTCAGCCTGACTCATTGGGTTTCATATTTACCCAACATTAGCCTCTGCTTTAGCCTTGTTTGCTCCTGCAGTGTCCACATTTTTATATGTCTTTTCATCATTTAAAGATAGGTTTAACTTCTGATGAATGCAGGACTTTGCCCAGGCTTGTATGTATTGTATAGATGTGTGTGTGTGTGTGTGTGTGTGTGTGTGTGTGTGTGTGTGTGTGTGTGTGTGTGTGTTGTGTCTGATTTAGGGAGTGAGCTAGACTGAGTGTGACACATCCTATTATCTATTAGGTGTGTTTGTCATAACACACCACGCCTGAGGCCCATCACAAGTGTGATTGGCTGTGTGTGTATGTGTGTGTGTGGTTTTACTGTTGCGTAGAAGCAAGAGGGGAACCGAGAGAGGGTCAGAGGAAATGAGAAGGGCAAAAGGGGAAGTGTGTGTGATGTGTGTGTGTGATGTGTGTGTGTGATGTGTGTGTTAGAGTGAAGGAAGTGACGCAGTTAAGTAGTAGTGAATGAGAGTACTGTTTTTAGAAAATCTGCACACAGTAGTGGGAGGCCGAGCTAAAGGGCGAGGGGAGAGAAAAGGTGGGGAGGGAGGGAGGCAAAGAAGAAATGGTGAGGATGACTGTTATGGTGTCAGAGGGGTAAAGAGAGGCAGCAACAAATAGAGTGGGATGGACAGAAAAAGATTCTGCAGGAAGAAAAGAGAGGGATTCATGGAAAAGTGTGTGCGTTTGTGTGAACGAGCGCAGTGTAACAAGAGGAGAAGTTATTCTGTCCGAGGGAGAGGGGAGGGAAAGGTGGAATTTGAGAAGAAGCTGCCTGAAAAACAAGAAAAGAGAGACACACCAGCTTGAAGCAGACAATTCACAGACAGACACACTCCACTTCATGTCCTTTCCTTTCCCAATTCTTTGGTTTTTGATGATTCTCTACTCATTCCCTCTCGCCTTAGCTCCTCTCTCTGTCCTCGTCTTCACAAGACGAGGACAGAATTTGCCAAGAATTTGCCAAGAATCACTGTCAGTGCGTTCCTCTGCAGCAGCAAGTGAGGCGAGATTTGAGATGCATGTAGTTCACCACGCGGCTCAATTAGAACGATACCAGCAAACACAAGGGTGTCGTTTCCAATGGAAACTGGGGGAAAATCTCTGAGCTGGTGAAAATGTTGATCTATACATCTGAGTTGCCTTCAATGATTGCATTCAGCAATAAGAAGTTCTTTGCAAACCTTTTTTTTGCCTTTGCCTTATAGGCTACATTCAGTCTACATAGTTGCCCTGATCAGACACAGCGTTTCTTTTGCACTTTGCTGCGTTTTTGTTGTTGTTGTTGTTGTTGTTGTTGTTGTTGCTAGTCAACCCCCAAATGAGCACGAACGTCACACAAACCATAAACTGAAAGCTATCCAGTGGTTGCTAAAAAGCTTATTTTCATTATCGATGAATCTGCTGATAACTTTTAAATTAATACATTAATTGTTTAACATATACAATGTAAAAAAACGATGTCAAAATAGTTTGTTTACATTGATTTATTACAGAAAAGCAGTAAATTCTCACACACACACTACATTTGCTTGAAAAATTGCTGCATCAATGAATTGATTATCTAAAAAATACCTCAAAAATACATGCCATGCTTTAAACACGCACTGCAATGTTATTGATCTCGCTCCTGTAGCCAAAACCTGAGGAGTTTTATTTTGCAACTACACTTAACGTTGCCTCAGGCTGCTTCATAAGTCAGATGATCTAATCACAGTCTGTCATTACACGGGCGTTTCTACAAAGGAAATGTATTATTACTATCAGCGCGGAGCCACACTCGTCAACTCTAATAACTGTGTGCAGACCCTGCCACGCTTTCCGTTGTTCTCATGAAGTGGCAAACCGGCCCAGATGTTTTTGTTCGTGAGACTGAAGCACACACGCAAACACTCAACCACACTGATTTATTTAGAAGATCTGTGCTTTCTTTGCTTTAGTCCTTTAACAAGCAGAAGTACCTGCTTCTCTTCAAAAAACAGGTTCCTCTGCTTGTTAAAAATCTGTTTATATCCGCTCCTGTGTGTGGAGTTTTCCCTCTTTCATGTTCCTTTTCAGGAAACAGGGACACGGTCTGGTCTGTCAAAAAGTAACAAAATCCACGAACCAGCACCTCTAACGCTCACTAATCACCATGTTTTATCTTGCTTGTTTAATCCGAACAAAAACTGAAGTGTAAAAACAGTGTCTCCAGGAAATAAACCCCGTAGCGTTTATGTAACGTTACATTAAACAGACCAATATGAGAGTGGTATCGATCCTCTCAGCAAGAAAGCGAATAGGTGTGTTTCCTATAATGTCAAACTGTTTCTCTTCCCATGAAAGACTCATTCAGATTCAAATCTCTTCTTTATCTGTGTCCTGACCATGATAGTCAGCAATAACACTGAGTTACTGGTCAGGAACATCAGACAGAAAACACAACATATGCCACAAATTCATGAAATTTGTAATAAAAACAAACCACAAAAAGACCACAACGTCGGCAGCCAGAGGACAGAGCACACCGTGTCTGCAGCAATGATTTGAATTCACAGAGTGAGTCCAACTTTTTTAGACAACTTTGGATCCAATTGCAGACGGTTCCCGGCAGAGGAAGCAGCATCTCTGTCTACAGTGAAAAACTCCTTTGCATAGTTCCGTGCAGACATTTGGACTGTTAATATAAATGAGCTCTGGGAACGAAGAGCATAGCTGTCCACACTTCCTACCCCTCTCTCTCTCTCTCTCTCTCTCTCTCTCGCTCTCTCTCACTCTCTCACACCCATGACTTATTATGAAAATATGCATTGAATCACTTCACTGGTTTGTAGCAATAAGATGTGGGTTTGTCATTTTCAGTGCCCTCGAGCCAAGCTCTGGTTTTCATTTATTGATCTCGTGTAGTGTTTTCTTCTCTTTTTCTTTTCTCTTCTTTCTAGAAAAGTTGTTCTGATGCTCAAACTCAAATTTCTCCATAACAGTATTTATTTCTTGCCGCTCGTCTTGCGCAGCGCGGGGTCCCCCGTCAGTCGCTGATAGATGAGCAGCGTTTCTTTCGGAGCACTCCTGACTTCCCTTCCTCAGGGTCAAGGCCGAGAGCTGGGAGTTGCCCTGCAAAGCGCCGACGCACGGCCTCGGTCACAAGATTAGCCGGAGAATGTTAATCGGCTGAGGACAAACACATACGCACACATCTTAACATATGTCATGGATTTGTGTGCATGTATACAGTGATTAGTTCTGGCGTGTGTTGATTTACGGCTGCAGGGGCCAAACGTCAGTTGTTTTGTCTGTGTAATGTCGCAGTAATAGATAGATATAAACTTTATTCATCCCCAGGGGGAAATTAGTTTGTAGCTGCAGCAAGTTACAGAGTCAAATAAAATATTACGTGTGGAAATGCACAATATATACAGTACAATAAAATAACAGAGCAGATATTGAATTTGAAGAAATGCTTGAGGAATAACCGGCCAGCCTTAACCTGTATGTGGCATTGCTGCGATACGGCCAGCTGTGCAGGCAGAGACTCGCATGGAGAATGCCGACGCGTTACCTGTGCTTTCCCTACGGAAACACACATGTGGTGAAAGGTTCCCGCTTTCCTTGTGATCTGTTCCTCCCGAAAACTCATTAGTCTTGCCTGGGCCGGTGTTTGTGTTTCACGCAAGAGTGTTATGTGTGACCAGGATTGGCTGGTGTGTGTTTATATGTGTGTGGCATTTGTGTGTGTGTGT